>NC_057717.1:5396918-5424476 GCF_004010195.1 Chiloscyllium plagiosum | reverse complement strand
ATTTTCCACATAATCAGGAAAAGCCATTGTTGTAACTGTATTGAAACAGTTTCGCTAGGGGAGTGGCAAGTTATGGAGCACAGGTTTTCAGTACTATTGCCAGAATGTTGTCAGATTATGGACCCTATGAAGTTTCTGGATATCTCGTGGACTGAATCGAATTTGTTGATGCCTGGTAACTGAGGACCACTGGAGGAGGCTGAAATGGATCATCCACTCAGCACTTCTGACTGAAGATTGTTGCGAATGAATCAGCCTTATCTGATACACTGAAGTGCTGGGCTCTTCCATCAAGGAGGAAGGGGTTATTTGTGGAATCTCTTCCTCCAGTGAATTGTTTAATTGTCCCCAACGTTTCTCGACTAGATGTGGAAGGACTGCAGAGCTTAGA
Organism: Chiloscyllium plagiosum; assembly: GCF_004010195.1. Lineage (NCBI taxonomy): Eukaryota > Metazoa > Chordata > Chondrichthyes > Orectolobiformes > Hemiscylliidae > Chiloscyllium > Chiloscyllium plagiosum. The sequence goes on along the minus strand of NC_057717.1, from coordinate 5,424,085 downwards.
TCTGATCTATTCCTGTGGGATTACTGAGCTCTGTCCATCACTTACTGCTTATGCTGTTTGGTGCACAAATAGTCCTGTTTGGTGGCTTCACCAGGCTGACACCTCATCGTCAGGATGCCTGGTGCTGCTCCTGCCATCCTGTACACTCCATTGAACCAATGTTGATCCTCTGGATTGATGGCAATTGTTGCGAGGGGGATATGCCAGGCCATGAGGTTATGCGGGAGTACAATTCCACTGCTATTGATGACCCACAACACCTTATGGACATCCAGATTTGAGCTGCTAGATCTGCTCGAATTCTGCCCTATTTAGCACCGTGATAGTACCACCCAAAATGGTGGAGGTTATTCTCAATATGCAGGTATGATTTTGTCTCCACAATGACTATGCGGTGGTCTCTCTTACCGATAATGTCATGGACAGATACTTCTGCAACTGGCAGATTAGTAAGGCTGTGGTCAAATATGTATTTTCCTCTTGTTGGTTCCTTCACCATCTGCCGCAGAACCAGTCTAGCAGTTATATCATTTGGGACCTGGTCAGCTCGATCAGTAATGCTGTCACCTTGGTGGTGAACATTGAAATCCCCCACCCAGAGTAGATCTAGCGTCCGTGCTACCCTCAGTGCTTCCTCCAAGTTTTGGTCAGCATGGAGGAGTACTGATTCATCAGCTGAGAGAGGCTGGTAGATGGTAATCAGCAGGAGGTTTCCTTTCCCATGTGCAAACTTCTGCCATGAGACTTCATGGGATACGGAGTCACTGTTAAGGACTCCAAGAGCAATTCCCTTCCAACTGTATCCCATTGTGCCGCCACTTCTGCTGTGTCCGTCCCGCTGATGAGACAGGAGATATCTGGGGTAGGTAATGGTGAGTCTGGGACATAGTCATACTCACAGAATCATGCCTTACAGACAATGTCAGGCTGTTGCTTGACGAGTCAATTTATTTCTGTTTACCGTTTCCTGCCAGCTGTCCCATTCGGGATACATGTCCATATATTAGCCCCACTCCACTCAGATTTAATTTTGCAAATTGGGCATGGAGCTTTACCAAAATATTTCTAAAAATCAACATGTTTTACATCCATTGCTTCTCTTTCATTTGTCTTCTAGTCTGTTTCTCAAACATAATTCCCAGTTCATAAATCTATGTTAGTGTTGCCTATGACCATTATTTTCAGCCACAATAATTTCTCCTAAACCACTTACTTACTATGTTCTATGTTCAATATACTCTATCCCACACCAGACTTGGTTTTCCTAGTATTGTTTGAAAGTACTGTGAATACAGAACTGAAATAATGGCCTCATAGTTCAGCCATTTCCCTGTTTCCCATTTTCTATTCTCTGGTTTCAAACTGTAAGGAAACTGCACTTGTTTTCTCATATTTCTCACATTGACATAATTTAACAAGCTATTACAGTTCACTCTTATAACCCTCATGAATATAACTCTTCAGAAAGCCATCAATTCCTGCGTTAAACTGCTCGATAATTGACCTTCCACACCATACACTCACAGGAGCATAGACTCTGTGCCAACAGAAATACAGCACGATCTATACTAGTCCCACTTTCCGACACCAGGACCATAGCTGGGAATGTTATGACACTTCCAAGTGCTCGTCCAAGTACTTTTTTTATCGATTGTGAGGTTACCCGTGGTAATTCCCCTCTTAGGAAGTAATCCAGAACCCCACATCATTGAGCTGAAAAAATGTTTTAATCCTCTCTGAACCTCAAACGCTTCACTTTAAAAGTGTGCTCCTTTGTTCTTGACCCTCTGACTAAAAGGAACAGCTGCTGTCTATCCACCCTGTCCGTGTCGCTCATAATCTTATCCTTCTGAATCACTGACTCCTCAGCTTTCTCTGCTCCAAAGTAAACAACCCGAGCTTATCTAGCCTCTCTCCATAGCTGATATCCTCCATCCCAGGGAACATCCTGGTGAATCACCTCTGCACCCCCTCCAGTACAATCACATCCTTCCTGGAATGTGGTTCCCAGAACTGCATACAGTATTCCATTTTGGCCGAACCAAAGCCCTGTATTTCTCTTATAATCTACGCTCTGATTAGGAAACGCTTCACCCAAGGTCCAATTCTTAACTAGTCCATTAACCTGTCCAATCACATTCAAGGATGTGTGGAGAAGCACAATCTGAGCTTCACAGTGTACTGCCATTCATTGAGTCCCCACCTTCCCTAGTTCCTTCTCCCAAAGTGCATCCCATTTGCCATTGATGTACCCATCTGACCATTCATCTGCATCTTCCTGTAACTTAAGCTTTTCCTTATCACTGAGAACCAATCGGTCAATCTTTATGTCAAATATACACTTACTTATCACACCTCCCCCACTCTTCGCCTCGCCCCCTCCACATTCACATCATTTTTTAAATGAATAACACAAACAATAAGGGACACAACACTGATCCTTGTGGTACACCAGGGGACACTGTCTCCAGTCTCTAAAAGAGCCTTCTCCCACCACCCTCTGCCTGCTGCCACTAAGACAATTTTCCCTGTAACTTGTCAAGTGATCCTTCATATTGTGAGATTTTACATTATTTCTCAGTTTCCCGGTTGGAAATTTGTCACAGGCCTTCCTAGAAAACTAAACAATTGACCTCCTCAAACTAATTCCATCAAATCCATTAGATGTGACTTCCTTCTGATAAAGTCATGATGATTATCCCTGATCAAACCTTGCGAATCTGATTGGAGTTCAATTTTCTCCTTCCCTATTTTCTCCAGTAATTTCCTTAACAGTTATCTAATACTCGTTCGTCAATAGTTCGCGGGTCTATCTCTCCCACCCTTAGTGTGAAGTGGAATCGTATTAGCAGTTCTCCTATTCTCTGGCACCTCCCCTATGGTCAGATTCTAATTAAAATATTCTGTCAGGGTCTTTCCTCCCTTGACCCCAACGGCCGCCTGTGATCCAACAGATACCAGACTGCGGATGACAAGATAACTGGTCTGTAGTTCACGACTCTCCAAATTCATCCTTTCTTAAACTATTGGATAATATTTATAACCTTTGCCTTAGCCAGATTGGCTAAATGCCTTTCGGGAATGTGGCAGAAAATAAAATGAAAATCCGCGATGCAATCAACATGTCTATTGCTGCTTCCTCTGAAATTCTTGTATGAAGTACATCTCGTCTGTCAGATTTATAAATACTCAATCCTTTCAAAGATGACCTCAACATTGATAAGACTGATATGAGACTTTACTTACACAAATCCCATGGTCACTTGGTATTTCTGGAAGAATTTCTGGACATTCTTCGATGAAGATAGACACAAAGAAACTGTTTCTTTTCCCTGCGATTTCTCTGTTCTCTGTAATAGATTATCCTGAACGCACACCAACTGTTCCACATTTGACCTTGTTTTTATTTTTTTTTCATACATTGATGGATGCTTTTTAGCAGTCTTAAGTTTTTCTTTCGTATGCACGCTTTTTGTCGTTCTGATTTTCTTCTCAGTTTCTTGGTCATCCTTTGCTGGGTCCTACATTTCTCTGAATCTACTGGCTTACTGCAACACTTGGCATTTTTCTAAGCTGCTTCCTTTCATCTAATAGGAAGATAAAGGTGGGGTTGAAAGTGATAGTTGGAGAGGAAGGAGAGTGGACCAGATTGATAGGAAGGAAGGTAGACACATAGGAATGTTCAAAAGGGCGGTGCTGATTTGGAAGGTTGGAGTTGGATAAGGTGGGATTAGGGCAAATGGGGAAATGGGGAAATCCACTATGTTTCCCTGTGGTTGGAGGGTCCCATGGTGCAAGAGGAGGCTTTCTTCCTCCAGGCTTCTGGTGGCTTGGATTTGGCGATGGAGCAGGCCCAGGACCCTCATGTACTTGGCAGAGTGGGAAGGGGAGTTAAAGTTCTCAACCACAAGATAATGGATTTGTTTAATGTGACTGTCCCAGAGATATTCTCTGAAATGATCCACAAGTTGACCTCCTGCCTCGCCAATGCAGAGAAGACCACATTGGGTTTAATAGCTGCAGTAGATGAGGCGTTCTGTCTCCCTTCGTCACCTATCACTTTCAACCCCACCTTCATCTACCTATCCCAAACCCAGCTCCCTCCCCCTACCACACCCCCTTCCCATTTATCTCTCAGCCCCCTTGGCACATAAGCTTTATTCCTGATGAAGGGCTTATGCCCTAAACATCGATTTATCTGCTCTTAGTATGCTGCCTGACTGCTTTTCCAGCACCACATTCTTCGACTCTGATCTCCGCATCTGTCGTCCCCACTTTCTCCTCACACTTTCATGGCTGCATGACTCAGATTTATAACGGTTAATTCAAATAAAACAAAAACATGTCATGTACTCAAACAGCATAAAAGAAAACCAATACATTCTGGTCACTGTTCCCAAAAGGTCCTTTCCAGCAAAATTTTCAATTAGCTCTTCTCATCACTCAACACCAATTCCTAAATAACCTGATCTCGAGCTCAGTGCTCGAGATAATGTTCATGTAAACCATCTCGCACGTGGCCATGAGATCCATTTTCCCAGCATTAGCATTCAATTGCGTTAACACAATTAGATATAATTTAATCAGTATATTATTACTGAAGTACCCACAAATGTATATATCTCATTTCCTGTTTTATGGCATGTCCATCATTTGTATTGCAGCTTTCACTTTGATATATAACTCCCATCAATACTTGCTCCTTCCTGCTGTTTTTGCGCTCCACCTTACTAGATTCTGTGGAATCTGAGCAACATGGGCTCTGGGGAGATTGATGGTAGAGATCATCTCGCCACATCATTTATGATCTTCTCAAAGTTTAATTTCTCCGTTATGCTGATGGAAAAGAGAAGGACAATGATCTTCCAACAATGCTCTGTATTCGCCCAGAGAGCTGAGGCAGCTCTAACCTGCGTGGGAACCTTACATCAGTCTGGTAAAGTGTTGCTGCTGCTGTACAGGGTCTTAGTGAGATCACATCTGGAGTAGTGTGTACAGACTTAGCCTCTTCTGTGCAGAAAGGATGTTGTTATATTGGAAGCAGCTCATAGATGGTTCCCTCAACTGATTCCTGCAATGAAGTTGCTAGCTTATAACGAAAGGATGATCAGGTTGACCCAGTAGCCATTGGAGTTTACAAAAATTAAAGATGATCTTATTTGAACATAGATGACAGAAGGAGTTAACTTTTGAAGTGAAATGCACAGATAATGGAGGAATCCATTCCGTTCTCCAGCTTGTTACACAGGAACAATAGGAGGATATTCAGGCCTTCGAACCTGTTACACCAAAACTGGACGAGGCTATTCAGCCCCTGGAGCCTGATATACATTTACAGAAGGAGGCTAATCAGCCACTCGAGCCTATAACAGTAGGCCATGCTGCAACAGTATCCTGTTAAACAGCAACAAGATCAGTCCATTCAGCCCCTTCACGTCTGTAACATAGGAACTGGAAGAGGTCATACAGTGACTGGAGATTGTTACACTGGGATAACAGGAGGCCATTCAGACCCACCGAGCCTATTGCAAGGGAATTGGATAAGGAGAAAAAATATCTGAGACTTCTTTCATGAGAAAGGAAGAGGCAATTTAGGCACGTGTCTGTTGTATTCGAACAAGAGAAGACAAATCAACACATCTCCGGGATACATGAGGAGACGTTCAGTATATCCACCTGTTATGGAGAAGTATGAGAAGACACATCCGCCCCTCAAAAAGTTACACAGCAACAGGAAGATTCCATAATCTCCCAATCCTCTAAAGCTTCAACAGGAGGAGGTCATTCTGGCATAGGAGATAGCAACATGGGAATACCAGAAAGACGTCAGCCCATCGAGTTTGTACACCAGCAGGATGATGAGTCCATTCAGCCACACATGGCTCTTACTCAGCAATTGGAACAGATCTCTTAAAGCCTTGTGCCCATTAAACAGGAATTCAAAGAAAACGTGAAGGTTTTCGAAAGGGAAGAACTAGTAATAATGGTATACATCAGGGACTAAAGTGTAACAATAAACTATTGTAATTTAAGGCAAATTTTTGAAGTCCATTGTTCAGGACATTTGCAAACTCAAACCACAATTCGTCAGAGTCAACATGGTTTTACGAAGGCTAACATGTGTTTGAATTGTTTGCTTGAGTTATTTGAAGATGTCACAAACAAGGTAGATAGTGGGAATCCTGGAGATGGAACATATCTGGTCTTGCTGAAGGCATCGGATATATCACTTCTCCAAAGAGTAAATGGTAAGATCAGACATCATGGGTTTAGGAGTAATTTATTAGCTTGGATGGAGGATTGGTTATCCAACAAAATGTCGTCAGGTGGAATAAATGTGTCATTTTCTTTTGGCAAATGCAGTTTGAGCCATTGATTTCAGTTCTCATGCCTCAACCATTTGCAATCGATGTTATTACTGTACTCGGTTGACGGGAGAGACAATATAATGCTACGTTTTCAGATGACACTAACATCGGTGGGAAATTACTTCGGAATGATGATGCAAGAGATTTTAAAACATATGGATAGGTTGGGTGAATGGGCCAACATTTAGCAAGGAAAATTAAAGTGAATAAATATGGGGCTATTCAAGTTAGCCAGTTGAATAGAAAGACAAATTATTATCTAAATGGAGAGAAAGTTCAGAGTGCTTAGGTGCAGAGGGATCTGGGTGTCTGCTTGCATATCACAGAAAATCAGCATGTCGGTACTGCAAATAATGAGAAATGCAAGCATAATTTAAGTGTTTATTTATAAAAGGATAGAGTAGAAAGGTAGGGAGTAGTGGTGTAGCTATGCAAGGCATTTCTGAGGATGCAACTGGAATAGTTTGGGTGTCCTGCAGAATGAGGTATTTCCATTGGAGCCCATTCAGAAGAGCTTCATTAGATTGATTCCATATTTGAAGCATTTGTCTTATGAAGAGTAATTGAGCAGTTTAGGCCTATACTCTCGAGTTTACAAGAATGAAAGGAGATCTCATTGAGGTTTGTAAAATGCTAAAAGTAATTGAGAGTGTAGATGTGGAATGGATTTTGTTTTCCATGTGGCGCAATCTACAACAAGAGACTAGAGTTTTAGATGGAGAGATGGCAGGAAAGTGGGACAGAAGCCGTGTTGACATCAGACTCATCGAGGGATTGGATACCTCACAGATGCTCCTTGCTCTTATTCAACTCTTCGACTGTGTTGCCCAGGAATGGGGCAGGACTGGGTATCATACAGGAAGCAGGCACTCAAGATAAATCAGTTAGCGAGAACGTAACCAGTAGGATCACACAGTGACCAGCGCTGGGTTCTCAATTATTTACAGTCTATGTTAATTATCAGGAGGATGGAAAAGATGTACAGTTGCTGAGTTTGGTGGTGTCCATAAGACCATAAGACATAGGAGTGAAAGTAAGACTATTCTGCCCATCGAGTCCACTCCGCCATTTAATCATGGCTGGTGGGCATTTCAACTCCACTTACCCGCATTCTCCCCGTCGTCCTTAATTCCTTGTGACATCAAGAATTTGTCAATCTCTGCCTTGAAGACATTTAGCGTCCCGGCCTCCACTGCACTCTGTGGCAATGAATTTCACAGGCCCACCACTCTCTGGCTGAAGAAATATCTCCGCATTTCTGTTCGGAATTGACCCCCTCTAATTCTAAGGCTGTGCCCAAGGGTCCTAGTCTGCTCGCCTAACAGAAACAACTTCAAAGCGTCCACCCTTTCCAAGCCATGTATTATCTTTTAAGTTTCTATTAGATCTCCCCTTAACTTTCTAAACTCTAATGAATACAATCCCAGGATTCCTCAGCCGTTCCTCGTATGTTAGACCTACCATTCCAGGGATCATCCGTGTGAATCTCCGCTGGACACGCTCCAGTGCCAGTATGTCCTTCCTGAGGTGTGGGGACCAAAACTGGACACGGTACTCCAAATGGGGCCTAACCAGAGCTTTATAAAGTCTCAGTAGCATATCGCTGCTTGGTTATTGGAACGTTTTTGAGATAATTGACAACATTGTATTCGCTTTCTTAATCACGGACTCAACCTGTATGGTTACCTTGACTAGCACTCCCAAATCCCTTTGTACTTTGGCTTTACGAATTTTCTCACCGTTTCGAAAGTAGTCCATGCTTGTTTTCTTTTTTTTTCCAAAGTGCAAGACCTTGCATTTGCTCAATTGAATTCCATCAGCCATTTCCTGGGCCATTCTCTCAAACTGTCTAGATCCTTCTACAGCCTCCCCACTTCCTCAGTACTACCTGCCTGTCCACCTAACTTCGTATCATCGGCAAACTTAGCTAGAATTCCCCCAGTCCCTTCATCCAGATCATTAATATATAACGTGAACAGCTGCAGCCCCAAAACTGAAACCTGCAAGACACCGCTTGTCACCAGCTGCCATTCCGAAAAACAACCTTTTATCCCAACTCACTGCCTTCTGTCAGACAGCCAATCCTCAATCCATGCCAGTAGCTCACCTCGAACACCATGGGCCCTCACCTTACTCAGCAGCCTCCCGTGTGACACCTTATCAAGGCCTTTTGGAATTCTAGATAGACCACATCCACTGGGTTTCCCTGGTCTAACCTCGTTGTCACCTCTGCAAATAATTGTTATGTCGCTGTGATAAGCAAGAGATTAAATTATCAATAGAGGGTGGAGAGTCTGCAAATAGATTCAGAGAGTTAAAGATAATCGATAATAGTTTGGCAGGTTGAATTTAACATGATTTAACCTGTCATTCCATTTACAGGAATAATGGAAGGCAGTATGTTACTGAAATGGAGAGGGATTACAGGACTTAATGATACTATGGATTGGGGGGTTCACTCAGACCCGTTCAGACATGGGAGGTTTTGCTCCATCCCTGATCGTCAGCTCCCAGACACTCCAAGTGACCCTATTGCTCTCCGTACACATGGAAAAATTATGTGGTTGATTGGTGGTGGGGATGGTGTATTGAAACGTGCATCAAGGGGACGGCCTTTATCCAAGTTATATTCATTTCTTCCTACGTGGAGACCCGATGACGATGGGAATGACTGACTGCTTCTGAATGAACAGGCCGTGACTGCTGCCAGGACAGTGGGTATTCACCAATATGATGCACTGTGACGGGCACACTGTAACATTAATAGAGAGAGAGAGAGCTCATTCAGTTCCTATACCTCTCCCCATTGACATGGGGACTCTGCAGATGCCATGTACACCATCGGGAATCCCACTATACTGGATACACCCGGCAGCTCCCTGCTGTGGGAGAAACAATGTATTTACCTCATCCACCTCATCACCGAATGGTGACATTGATGTTGAGATACTGGGAAATGATGAATATGTCACCTAGTCCTGCCTGGAAAGTTCTGGATCATAGAAGCTGAATGAAACAGTGACCCTCACAGCCACTGGCAGCACCACCCTCCCCCGGGTGTGAAGCTGCGGGTCGTGTTGAAGGAGGTGACACCGCTCTGTGACCAGCACCTTGTTCAGTCAGAGTTCCCTCACTATCGGATCCTGGGTTAAGTGTAGCTTGGGAAGCTGTTCCTGGAATACTTGGGGTGGATACAGCAGATCCCTTTCCCCACACGCACTCACTGCGTGGTTTCAGAGCTTCACCTCTCTGCAGCCTCTGCTCCATTTGTTGTTCATGTTGCAGACCCAGATACTGTAACTACAGTCTCCATGTTCCATCCAGAGTTGGGTCACCAAATCCTCAGGTCTCGCTGAATGTCTGAGGCAGCTCACAGCACAAATTCCATCAAAACATCCCCAACCCCTCCACTAAATTTTCAATTACAGGTGTCAGTCAGAAACCCCTCGGTACAAGTGTTGTGAACCAGACCAGATCCCCCCAGAATGTTTTAAGATGGCGGCTTAGACCCAAACTTTTTCTTAATTTGAATATAAATGTGGAGTGTGCGTTCCAGATATGTTGTGACTGGTCAAACCACTCGACATTAAGCAAAATATATTCTATTAAAATGCTTTGGTTAAAATACAATCAAAGAAAAGAAAATTTTGGGATGGCTTTTCTGTTGGACACTTTCACAAACATTAGATACCGTACCTTCTTGATTTACACCGCTTGGCACAAAGATATATTCAAATACAGATCCTTACAGCAGTTTTCCAATCCAGGAGGAAACAACATCAACAGAGATCTGTGAGAAAAGCAGCTGGGGATCATATATTGAAACTTCAAACCCTTTTGGGATCCCCAGCAGCTTCTGAATGCTTCAGCTAAAAACAAAATGAGAAACCCTGATCTGGGAGAGCTGGCCACTGCCCTTCCATCGTTACCACCGTTTTAATGAAACCTAAAGGCTTTCTCAGTTATTTACTTAAACTGTTTTCAGACAGCAGTTCTGCACCTCTGCCTTTAAAACCTCTCTTCAAAAAAAAAACCCAAGAGAAAATAACCTTTTTCCAGTGATAGCATTCTCACAACTCCATTTTTAATAAAATAATCCATCAATATACAACGGTGGATTCATTTTAGACCTCCTAATCTTCCTCTATTAGTAGACCGAAATGCATATAATGTACATTGACTGTGAGCATACAATTGCTCACAACTAGTTTCGATTTCAGCCATTTTACTCCTGCCACAGAATGCCTTTGTCTTTCTTCATCTAAGTCTCCACAACGTGTCAAAACGTACGTTTTCTTGCCCTGTCACCTGTGTGGTTTCAAACCGAATGGCACCAATAATAAGCTCAATCGAAACAGACTGGTATTCTTCTCCCTAAACTTCTCCAAAACCTTTACCGGGTCACGGTCAGTGATAAAGATTTGTCTCTTGTATGTTATTCGCAATTTAAATGCTGAAATGTTGTAATGCAAACACCAAGCTCAAGACCTCCTTCCCCATTGTGGAATAAATCTGTTGATGTTTCCAGTGGACACTCCAACCACACGTTACATAATGGAGCACTTCTCATCTCTACAATACTCCCTCTGAATGACATAGCTCTTCATGTCTCAGCATAAAAGAGTTACATACTTCGTACCTCTTAATGCTCTAATCTCTTTACCTGCGACTCCTGGCCGACGCTAGCAAACCTGACTCTCACAGATTTTAAGAAGATCTCGCATATTCTTCTCAATCTCTCACAGAAACCAAACTTTGATTTCTGAACTCAATCATCATCATCAACCATTTCAGCTTCTAATCTTGCCATTGTTACTCTCTGTTCTTCCACACGAGTTCTCACGACTACAGGAAGTGAATTGTTGAACTTCTACAAAATAAGAAACTCTCTAAGAGTGTCATACGTTTGCTCTGTTTTAATACCCTTACCCACCTTTCAAAATTACTTTGTTTGATCCTTTCAAACTCAACGTGCGTTTAACCAGGGACCCTTTTTTAGATTCCTGAAACGTTCTCTGTCGGCATCTGGCCCAAGCTCATATGCACTTCAGACGGCTTTCTGCACCACCCCACACTGGCCAGATACCTCCTCCATTAGGGATGCTAATACCTATCAGCTTTGTTTAGATCAACGAAATCCACATGGTTACTGGCCACTGCATTGGTTTAGCCACTTTCTTAAATAAAATTCAAAAGTCTTTCCCATCCTTCTCTTCAAATTTTGATAATGCCTGGGTGTATTTAAACAGAACCCCACCGGGCCATTGGCTACTATAGGGTTGCTCAACCTCACGAACCTCCTCATCCCGCCGACCGTCTACCTTCATCTCCGCCTTCTATTTCAACTTTCCTCTCTAATTGTTAACTTTTGAAGTTGAAAGTCTCTGCTCTTCTTCTCTCCTTTTCTCTCTTTCTTTTTCATTTCCTTTTCTTTTATTTCTATTTTTCATCCTAATTCAAACTGTTTCAATTCTTTCTCATGTTCAAAGTGTCTCATTTGAAATTGGATTCTTGCCATTTCCAAAGAGTCTGATGGCCGTTCCACCAAATGTAATTGCCGAGCTATAACTGTAATTATCTCTCATTATCTCACAGACAAACACAACCCCAACTCCAGCTTGTCTGCCAATTCCTACAGCTTTGCCTTCATTACCTTTTGTAAAACCCCCAACTTCACTTCTTCCACATCCAGAGAACTCTTAGTGACTGAAAGAATCTTTAAACACAAAACACTGCTTAAACCAACCAAATTCAACATCCGGAACCAAATACACTAACAAATACCATATGCGACCTTTGAACCCAATAGCCTCCTGGTGCATACTCTCCAGTGTCTGCATGAGCTTATTCTGGATTCTTTGGTTTCCTCACACAATCCAAAGATGTGCATGTCAGGTGTATTGGCCATGCTAAATTGTTCGTAGTTTAAAGGGATGTGTGGGTTAGGTGCCTTGGGGTAAATGTGTAATAATAGGTAAGAGGAATGGGTCTGGGTAGGTTACTCCTCGGAGGGTCGGTGTGGACTTGTTGGGTCGAATGGCCTGTTTGCACACTGTAGGGATTGTGTAACCCAATTTGGTGTTACCGATTTAGAACCAGACAAGAGCCTCAATTTTACTATAGACCAACCAGACAGCATCAAACTATTTTAAGAAGACAGTTTGGATGCCAAACCTTTCTTATTTTAATGGTAAATGGGAGATGGGTATTCCAGATTAGATTCTACTAGTCAAAACACTCACCATTATCAAAACACAATATATTTAAACACTCTAATGAAAAATCCATACAAAATGAAGAGGAATTTAGAATAACTTAACTATTGGAAACCTTAACTGAATGATGGATACAGTACCTTCTACAAATGAACTGCTCCAATTTATTAACATCACTTAAACACAGGCTGGCACTGTGGGGTGGCACGGTGGCACAGTTGTTAGCAAAGCTGCCTCACAATGCCAGAGATCCGAGTTCAATTCCCACCTCAGGTGTCTGACTGTGTGTAGTTTGCACATTCCCCCGTGTCAGCATGGGTTTCCTCTTGGTCCTCCCACAGCCCAAAAATGTGCAAGTTAGGTATATATGAATGTGTAAATGTAGGGGAATGGGTCTGGGTGGTTTGCTATTCAGTGGGTCGGTGTGGACTTGTTTCCACACTGTAATTAATCCAATCTAATCTGAAACCCTGCAACCGCAGGAGGTGCAAGACTTGCGCCCACACCTCCCCCCTCACCTCCCTCCAAGGCCCCAAAGGAAACTTTCGTATCCGCCACAGATTCGCCTGCACCTCCACACACATCATCTATTGCATACTCTGCACCCGATGTGGCCTCCTCTATACTGGGGAGACAGGCCGGCTACTTGCAGAGCGGTTCAGAGAATACCTCTGGGACACCCGGACCAACCAACCCAACCACCCTGTGGCTCAACAACTTATCACATTTCCGACGCCCCTCCCCCAAGTCCCTCCTCCCTACCTTTTATCTTAGCCTGCAGGACAAACTTTCCTCATTCCTGAAGAGGGCCTATGCCCAAAACGTCAATTCTCCTGTTCCCTGGATGCTGCCTGACCTGCTGCGCTTTTCCAGCAACACATTTTCAGCGCTAATCTGAACCCCACCCCCCTTGGCACAAAGGAACATTCAGACATACATTCCTGCATACAATCCTTCAATCCAGGAGTAAACAGCATCAAGTGAGGTTTCAGAGAGGATAGCATCGAGGGATAATTTACTAAAACTTCAAGCCCTTCTGGTACTCCAAGCACCTGGTAACTGTTGCATCTACAAGAGAAAAGCTGGAAAGCCTGTCTGTGTGAGCTGGCCATTGTAAATACTAATTATTAAAAACCCTAAAAGCCTCATAAGTTGTTTACTTGAGCCGTTTTCAGTCGGCAGTTTTGCCTTTAAGATCACTTTCTAAAAAAAAGAGAAAATAACTTTTTTTTAAAAAAGAAGTGACAGTATTGTCATACAATTTAGATGCCTGTTCCTTTACTCAAGGGACTTCCTCGTGTTACTAATAGCAAGATCACCTCAGAGGGGAAAACACAGGTACAGACCAAGTTACAAGGATGTGTCTCATGACTTCTGAAACACGCCTGTTCATGGATTATCACATGGGACATACCGGGAAGGGAATAACGGCTTGACACATCCCATCTCATTATTTCTGAGCTACACAAATCCAGCATTCGATACACTAGGGAGTCAAAACCCAAGACCAGGGAAAGATTCAGAGGGACAGAGAGATTCACAGTAAAGACAGAAACAGACAGTTAATTAACTGAAAAGATTTGGAAATATGGGGGAAAAGGCAGGGCAGTGGGATTAACTGGAGAAGTGAGATCTGCGTGAGTAAAATTACAAGAATGAGAACATTGAATAAAGGCATTGTCAGATCAGCTGAAATGGTTTGTTACATCAAATTCTGAATCTGCTTCACAGAACACCACAAACAACATAAACTGGGACAAGATGACAGCCCAGCATGGAGAGCTGTGCGGACCATGTTAGTGTGTTCCTCAGCAAACTACACTTTCTACCCAGCATGGAGAGTATTGCAAATGTTACTATCATATGCTAACTATGCTCGCATCAGATTACTGCCTACAATGGGACGATTTGCTCTCTCTGCGCACGCGCGCGCGCATGTGTGTGTGTGTGTATGTGTTCATCAGAGACTGCGCGAGAGTGTGTATGTGCGCGATTGGCGTGGTTGAATGAAAAACTCATTGTTTGAGAAGGAACGCACATGCAGGAAACAATTTTAAATACGAACAACTGGCAGGCTTTTTTATTAATCAACAGAGAGAACGAGATAATTTTCATGGACAGATGAGGTAAAGTGTTTGAGAATGTTTAAACAAAGTCATTGCCAGACACAACAGCAATATGAATGACAGATGGATGGGTGTTTGGTGTGAGTTCGAATCAGATTTGCTTCGGTAGGATTGAAACCAGGAGCATCAGCAGCAGATTATTGGCTTCATTAAGACTGTACTTCATAGCTCAAGATTCAAACAGCAGATGCAATAAACCAGTGAGATATATTCTGGAGTAGTGAGTATTTCAAGTTAGAAATGGTCAGGGAATGGTGTCAAGATTCAGCTCATGGTCAAAGGGATGTCTCACAGTTGGGACTTGTGTGCTTCAGCCGCGGATATTGGCCAGGGATGGGATGGAAACAGTGGAAGCAAGTGAAATTTGTAACCAGAACAGTAGACAGTAACGTCCATGCTCTTAATATTTAAATAACAAACGCAATGATGCAATGCATTGTGATTCTCAGTTAAAACTGAGTAGGTCAAGATAGAGACCAGTGAATAATACTGCCAGAGCAGAGACAAAAACAGTAATTGAACACCTTCATTGATGTAGTTAGTAGTGGTCTGGAGAGTGAATATCTGGATTCAGAGTTTCAACAGGAACAATAATAGTGCCAAGAAGTGTAGACTATAAGAAAGAACAATAATACAGTCATGATTGGTTTATTGGAAACAAAATCTGGACAGTGTCACTTACCAGGAACACCAATGATAGCCAGGAAGGGATGATAAAAGTATTGAATAATGAGAAAAGCGTAATAGATCTGCGATGATAATGACAAACGATCAAGTGCAGAAAGATGCCAAACATAATTGGATAAACGCCTGTCTATTGTTGGAATTTTCCAGTCTAATGTTCGCATATTTTGATCCATTGTTGAAACATTCCAGTCTAATGTTCGCATATTCTGATCCATTGTTGGAACATTCCAGTCTAATGTTCTCAGATTATGTTCTCTCCTCCACCTTTCTCTGGAGCTGCTGATCTTTGTTAGTGCTGTCGGTGATGCTCCGCTCATGTTATGGGATAACATATTGAACGGCGCCCATTTATCATTAAAAGATGGAAACCCTCCATTGGGATAATTAGAATCCATCATGACTGGAATTAATCACAGTCACTGAACAAATAGGCTCAGTTAACTGGTTCCATGCATCAGTTTCCATAACACTATAAAAGTGAAAATTTACTGGGTTTGGATGGAATGGATGAGGATTGCTGAGTGATGGACCATAAGCCTTTCAATCTTTTAAATCTTTTTTGCCTTGTATATGCGAGTATTAACAGAACACTGCAGGGGTCTATATATGTTCCACTCTGTTTATGAAAGGAAGCACTTATAAAATAACAGATCGGCTGCATAAAGAAAATCGGCTGGACAAGTTTATAGAAACCTCAACACAAAGTACGGTACTTATTGACTAGTGTGAGGCTACTCCTGGCTTTAATGCTCTTTTATCAAATCCTTTCATAACCTTGAGACAGAGCATTGAGACTGCTGCTCAGGAACAAGCCGAAGCAATTCTGTCCCTCTTAAAGAGGGATAAGAGGGATAAGAGAAGACCTTTCAGCTCATATTAGCCTATTGCTACTTGAAAGGTGGAAAGCTGGAATATTGGCATATTTTGTCAAAAGAATCATTCAGAACAAAGCGATGTGTCGCTGCAGCTGTATGAAATGTTACTGAGAGGGCACCTGGAGTACATTGTGTTGTTTGTGTTTCTGTAACTGAGAAAGAATGGGCCTCCATTAGAAACAGTTGACCGGCTCCTCATAATCCACGGGTTGCTGTGTCATTTAATGTCTCGGGTCTGTGACACAGGGACAGGAGGAGGCCATGAAGCCTCTCGAGTGTGTTATAGAAGAACAGAAGGAGGCCATTAAGCCTCTTGAGTCTATTACAGAGGGAAAGGAGGAAGTCATTCAGCCTCTCCAGTCTATTACAGAGGGACAGGAGGAGGCCATTCAGCCTCTCAAGCCTGTTCCAGAGGGGCAGGAAGTGTCTATATAACTTTTCAAGTCTGTTAGGCATAAATATTAGTTTTATACTAGTTGTGGAATAGGAAAGACCTGATGCAAACATTAAAGTTCTAATTTTGATTAAGGCCAATTTTGAAAGTGTTAGGCGAGCCCTGTGAAAGGCTGACTGTGATACCCTATTCACAGGTAAAGGGATGGTTGGAAAATGCAAGGCCATCAAACTTGGTTTCAGAGAGTCCACAGCCAACGTGCTCTTATTAGTGAGATGGGCAAGGCTAGTGGGTGCAGGGAGTGATGGATGGCTATATATATATTGCTGTCATGGTCCAGGTTATGAAGGAGGCATATGTCAGGTAAACAGAGCTGAGATCAAGTGAATCCCGAGAGGAGTATAAGGGCAGTAAATGCATAGTCAGTGGGGATATGGGACAGAAAAATGTGGACATGAGATGGTTTTAGAAATAGGGTTAACGAGGCATTGAGGAAATTCTGCAATTCCTTTAATGGGAAAAGATTAACTAGGGAGAGAACAGGGCACCTTAAAGGTCAGTAAGGCTAGCCATTTGGGGAACCACAGGAGATTAGAGGGATTAGAAACAAGTATTTCTCCTCAGTATTTAATGTGGAGAGGGTTACAAGAACCAGAGAATAAAGACAGATATAGTGATATCTTGAAAAGTATCTATACTACAAGGACATGTAGACACGTTAAAATATATCAAGGTGAGCAACTTCCTGGGACCTTATCAGTTGTATCCCAAAAGTATATGGGAAACTAGGAAAGAGATGGCTCAGCATTTTGCTGATATACTTGTATCATTGATTTCCACAGGTGAGGTGTCAAAATATTGGAGGGCTGCTAACATAGTGTCATTATTTAAGAAAGTAAGGGAAAAACAGATAACCATAGATTGGTGAGCCTGACGTCAATATTGACTAAATTGTTGGAGGGAGTTTTGAGGGAAAAGATGTACATGCATTTGGAAAGACGAGGACTGAAGAGGGCTTTGTACATTGGAGATCAGTTCTCACTGACTCGGTGGAATATTTTGAGGAAGTGATGAAGATGATTGATGAAAGCATTAGAGTGGATGTTGTCTTTATGGAATTCAGTAAGAAAACCAAAATGATCTACATGGTAGACTCGTTAGCAAGGTTAGACTTCCTGGGATCCAGGGAGAACTCGCCATTTAGATCCAATATTTTATTTAATATTGGAGACAGGGCGTGACAGTGGATGTTTGTTCATTGAACTGTGACGAGTGGCGTGCCGCAAAGATCAATAATGAGTCCATTGCCTTTTGTCACTTATACAAATCATTTGCACTTGAGTGTATGAATTGTGGTCAGTAAGTTTATAGATAAATCCAAATTTGGTTGTGTAGTCGACAGTGAAGAATGATTTCTCAGACTATAATGGGACTAAAAGGTGAGCCGAGGGATGGCAGATGGAGTTAAATTTAGATAAATGTGAGATGTAGCATTTTGGCAAGACAAATCAAGGCAAGACATGTCGGTAGGGTTCTGTCGAAAGTTGCCAATCAAATAGAACTCCATTGAAATTATAGAATCCCTACAGTGAGGAAATAGGCAACTCTGTTTATCGAGGCCACCCCTCTCAATAGTATCCTACTGGACAAACCCCTACCCGATCCCTCTGAGCCTGCATTTCCCATGGCTAATCCAACTCGCCCACTCATCCCTGAGTACTTGGGGCAATTTAGCATGGCAATCTACACTTGCCTGTATATTTCTGTACTGTGGCAGGAAAACGTAGCACCCGGAAGAAACGCACTTAGACAGGGGGAGAATGTGCAAATTCCACACAGGCAGTCATTCAAGGATAGAATTAAACCCAGATCGCTGTGCTCGGAGGTAGCAATGCAAGCCACTGAGGTACTGTGTCACCTGGTGGTGCAGGCTCTCCGTTCCTTGAAAGTTCCGTCACAGGAAGACAGCGTAGTGAAGAAGGCACTTGGCGACCTTCCCTTTATTTGTGCGTGCTTTGAGTCTATGCGTTTGCATTACATGTTGCACCGGTACAGGACATTGGTTTGGCCACTTTTGTAATATTGCCTTTAATTCTGGTCTCCATGCTGTCGGAAAGATGTTGTCAAACTTGAAAGGGTACAGAAGATATTTAAAAGAATGTTGCAGATTTTGGAGGGTTAGAGTTACAGGGAGAGTTTGAATAGGCTGGAGCTAATTTCAAGTGTTGAGGCTGAGGGGTGACCTTAAAGAGGTTGATAAAATCATGAGGGGCACAGATAAGGTAAACAGTCAATGTCTTTACCCCAGGATAGGCGAGTCCAAAATTACAGGACACAGGCTTCAGGTGAGAGGGGAAAGATTTATAAAGGGAAATGAGGTACAACACTTTCCAAGAGAGACTGCTGTGTTTATGGACTGAGCACCCAAAGGGAGTGGTGGAGGCAGGCACAGTTACACCATTTAAAAGGCATTTGAATGGGTACGTGCATGGGAAGGGTTTAGAGGGATATGGGCCAAGTGCTGGCAAGAGGGACGAGATTAATTTAGGATATTTGGTCAGAATGGACAACTGGATCGAAGGGTCTTTTTCCGTGCTGTACATCACTGAGACGCTGTTGACTCTTGAGTGTATAACACAGGAACTAGAAGAGGCTATTGAAGTTCTGAATTATGTCAGTCAGCTTGTTTGCTCAATTACTGAGAGTCAAATACAAAAATACATCATTCAGATTTTGCTGGTGATTTACAGAAACAGGAGAAAGGACTTTAGTCAAGAGAAGCTGAAAGGAATGTGAAGAGGCCATTCAGTCCCACAATTCCATTCCACAGGAGCAGCAGGTGAGCGCAGAACGATTGGAGCCTGTTAGTCAGTAGCAAGAGGATGACATCTATTTTCACAAACTTGGGATCAGGAGGCATCACTCAGTTGCTCAAGACTGGGACACAGGACAGGAGGCAGTCACTCAACTGCTCGAGTCTGGGACACAGGAACAGGAGGGTGTCATTCAACTGCTGGAGACTGGGACACAAGAACAGGAGTCAGTCACTCAACGGCTGGAGACTGGGAGACAGGAACAAGAGGCAGGCACTAAACTGCTGGACACTGGGACTCAGGGACACGAGGCAGTCACTCAACTGCTCGAGACTGGGACACAGGAACAGGACGCAATTTTTCAACTACTCGAGACTGGGACACAGGAACAGGAGGCAGTCACTCAACTGCTCGAGACAGGGAAACAGGAACAGGACGCAATCATTCAACTGCTGGAGACTGGGACACAGAAACAGGAGGCAATCACTCAACTACTCGAGCCTGAAACACAGGAACAGGAGGCAGTCACTCAACTGCTCGGGATTGGCACTGGGAACTCTGGAGGCTTGTGAGGCCCCAGGATCCTGTTACGCAGGGACAGCAGGGACTCACCCCCCACCAGCTTTGGGCACGGAGAGGAGGGGAGTTTGCCTGTTGCAAACCGAAATAGATGAATAAGTTGCATTCGTGGGTCCACACAATCCTGCCCCACCATTCACTAAGAGCACGGCTGATCTGATAGTGATTCCCTCATGCCATTTTACGGAGACTCCCTTTCTGCAGCCTCTGCTCTATTTGCTGGTCATGTTGCAGACCGAGATGCTGTAACAACAGTCACCATCACTCATCCAGAGGATCGGGTCTAATCAGATGAGTCAGGATTTGAAGGGCCTAATCACAAGAATGAAAACACAAAATAAAGGCATTGCCAGATGTTTAGTTCTCTCACATTCGCAATCGAGCTCACATAACCAGCCCATCCGTTGTACGTTCAGTATGGAGCACTGTGTAGATCCAGCGAGCGAACTGCTGAATGCAACCCAGCAATGTCCAGAGTGGAATTCTGTGCAGTCCAAACCAATGCTTGATCTATAATCCTGGACTAATTAGCCAGCATGGGGAGCTGTTCAGACCGCACTGTTTCATTCATATATAACCCCAGGCTTTTGCAATGTTCAGTAACACTGTGTTAGATCACTGCCCAGTGTGGGGAAACTTGCAGCAATGCTGGCAGTGACAGGATATGCAGCTCCCATCCATTTACAGCTTTATATATCCATTGCGCCTTGACAAGGGGTGCAGTGGGTGTGAAAATCACTGGAAGGGAGAGATGTAAATTGAAACAGTTTCAATACCAATAGTTCCTATGCAGATGCATACCACTCCTGTATTTAAAGATGAAATAACTGAGATACTGTTGACTGAGGTTTTGTGAATGGTGCAAAGAAGAGGGGGTTGGTGTTGTAATAGTGATTGCACTATACGTCTCCAAATAATCAATTGGAATTAGAGAAACAAATATGCAGAGAGGCTGGGGAGAATAGCAGGAGCAATAGGATTGTCATAATATGTAATTTTAATTATACTAACATAAACTGGGACTTCCAGAGCGTTCAGGACTTAGCTGGAGAGAAATTAGTTAAGTGTGTTCAGGAAAGTTTCCACAAGCAGTATATAGAGGGTCCTACTCGGGAAGGAACAAACTCGACCTACTATTGGGATGGATACTTGCAAAGGTTGATTGAAGTAGCTTGTTTCCAGGCAAAAGGATCTCTGGTAAGTGGGAGGCCTTTAAAAGTGAGATAGCTCGAGTTCAAGGTCTATATGTTCCTGTGAGGGTGAAGGGAAAGTGAGGCAAGAAGAGAGAACTCTGGATGACAAGAGATAATCAGGCTCTGGCCAGCAAGAAGGAGGCGTGGCTCAGATTCAGCCAGCTGGAATCAATGGAATCTCTGGAGAGTCACAAGGGATACAGGAGTTTACTTAAGAAGGAAATCAGGAAGGCGAAAAGGGGGTGTGACATATCCTTGGCTGAGAAAATTAGGGTGAATCCAAAGATGTGCTTTCAGTACAGTAAAGAGAAAGAACGACTAGAGAGAAAATAGGACGCCTTAAAATCGAAAGTGGGCATTCATGTGTAAAACCACAACAGATGGGCGAGGTCCTCAATTTCCCCTCTGTGTTTACCATGAAGAAAGACATGAAGATCTGTGACATCTGGCGGGGGATGGGGGTTAGTTGTCATATCTTGGTACCGTTCATATCACAGTAGAGGTGCTGTTGGACATATAAGAATGCATAAAGTCAGATAAATATCTTGGTCCTGACCGGATATATCCAAGAGTACTGCAAAAGGCGAGAGAAGACAGTTCAGGGGCCAAGGTCCCCGAAGACTGGGCAGTAGCAAATGTTGTGTTCTTATTCAAGAAGGGCTGCAGAGAAAAATCTGAGAAATACAGACCAGTAAGCTTCACATCTGTTTTCAGTAAACCACTTGAGAATGTTCTGAGAGATAAGATGTGCATGCATTTGGAAAGACAGAGTTTGACTTGGAGCAGTCAGCACAGCTTTGTGCATGGCATATCTTGCCTTACAAATTCTGTTCGAGTTTTTTGAGGAAGTGACCAGGAAGGTTGACGAGGGTAGGCTGGTGGACATAGTCTGTATGGATTTCAGTAAAGCCTTTGATAAGGTTCCACATGGTAGGCCGCTCGAGAAGGTTAGATCGCATGGACTCCTAGGTTATCTGGCAAATTGGAGACACAGTTGGCTTGGCGTTAGGAAGCAAATTGCTATGGTGGAGGTATGCCTGTCGGACTGGAGGCCTGTGGCTGGTGGAGTGCCTCAGGGTTCGGTGCTGGGCCCATTGCTGTTTGTTATCTATATCAATGACTTGTACGAGAGTGCACAACCCAAGGATAGTAAGTTTGTACATGACACTAAAATAGGAGGGATCCAATGAGGAACATTACCAGAGAAATAGCATGTGGAGTTTAACGTAGATAAGGGTGACATCTTGCATTTTGGAAAGTCAAATTCAGGTATGAGTTTAATGATGAATGAGAGTGTCTTAAGAAGTGTAGTGGGACAAAGGACATTAGAGATCAGGTGCACGGTTGTTTGAAATTTGAGTCGCAGATCCACAGGACAGTGAAGAAGGCTATGTAATCGCGTAAGGACAGGATGAAGGCGTTGGTCTGTATCTGACTTCCGCGCCGTAACCCGATGAACTGTCTCACTTTTCACCCGCCCATCCTCAGTTTCGAAGTGAAGGAATCACTGCAGCCAGTTCTTAAAAAACTCAGCGGCTGACCACTTTTTGTCCGCTCCAGCAAACCGACGATGTGAATATTCTTCATCTTACCCCTGTTCTCGAGGTCGTCATCTTGTTCAGTTAAAGAGCAGACCTGTTTTTCAAGGGCGAGCATCTTCTCCTGAGAGGAAACGATCACGGTCTCTGTCGCTGCAGTTCGACCCTTGGCATCATCTGTTCTATTTCCAAGGCTGTCAAGTTGCTGCTCATGTTTTTGCAGCACGGCTGAGAGCGGCTCTAGCCACGGCTGAACTGTATTTCTATCATGGCTTCAATCATTTCACATAACTTGGTGAACTCAGTGACCAAGGCCTGGTGAGTAACTGGGTCCATCGAACGAGCAGAATGGGTTGCAGCGGCGGCCTCAGGCATGCTCGATGCTTCTGACGGGTGCACCGCTTGTTGGGACTTACTCGATCCTTTCCCATGTTTTGTAATCCCTTTGACAAATGGGTTGCAGCTAGAGCCTCGGGCATGCTCGATGCTTCTGACGGGTGCACCTATATTGGGACTTACTCGATCCTTTCCCATGTTTTGTCATTTCCACTTGATAAAACGGGATTAGTAAAGATTCTATCTCTCTTTTAGTGTTGAATGTTACGTAAATGGCTCGGCTGGGATGGGTTAGAGAGCACATTGCCCGTGCAGTGATGCAGAGCCCAGCAAAGCAGAGATGGGATGGGTTAGAGAACCACTTTTCCCGTGTGTTGATGCAGAGCCCAGCAATGCAGACCTTCTGGATCGCCGCCATCTTGTGTTCCCCCTTAACATTTTATCGATATTATCATTTCATTTTGCATTATATTTCTGGTGGTTCCGAAGCCGTGTTATTTGATACCACTGTCTACATTTCCTCCCACACTGCACATTGCTGGCCATTCCTCGATAACCCTTGACTCTGCTGTTATTTATGAACCTTCCATCTGTGCCTCAAAAATATTCAATATCTCTGCCTCCAATGTGAGTTTCCAAAGACTGACAGCATTTTGAGAAAACAATTATAAGCATTATGATCTGAGTATAAGATTAGTTTGTTGTGTTTCGTTACCTGAGAAAGAATATAATTACATCAGAAGTAGTTCAGACATATTTCATTTCACGTATTCCTGGGGTGAAGGGTTTATATTATGAAGGCCTTAACAGGTTACTCTTGGAATGAGAATTAAACATACAAGACCTTGATAAGTGTGGATTAGGTATGTACCCACTGGGTGTTTGTATAGTCCAAATCTATTGTCATTGTCATAGAACCTCTCTAGTGTGGAGGCGGGACATTCCGTCCATTAAGTCCACACTGGCCCACCAAACAGCATCCCACCTTGAAGTGCCCCCAGTCTTATCCATGTAACCCAGTATTTCCCATAACAAAACCATCTAACCTGATCATCCATGGGCACTATGGGCAATCCACTTTAAACTGCACATATTTGGACGGTGGCAGGAAACTGGAGCACTGGGAGGAAACCCACCCAGGGGTGGGGAGAATGTTCAAACTCCACATAGAGGGTCGCCTGAGGTTGGTATTGAACCCAGCTCCTTGGTGATGTGAGGCAGCAGTGCTACCCACAGATCCAACATACTCCTCCGTTACTCCTGTTAGTAACTTGTGGCTGACGAAAGAAATCTGCCTGACTTGTTCTTATCACTGAACCTGACCCAGTCTGAGACCCTTACCATCGGCCATATCACCAACCTGGTTACATTTAAAATTTGTTGTAAGCAGTGGAAGAGGGGGACTAGAAAAGGAAAGAGTGACACCCTCCATCCTCAGTCACAACTGGAGTGAGAAAAAAAATCACAAAGTGGTATTTCATTCCAGTGGGAATTCTCTTTCCCAGAAGTTTGGGATGGCTGAATCTTTATTTTGTATCGAGGCTAGCTTCGTCTGATTGACCATTGACAGGTGAATCAGGGATAATGGTGCAAGGAGAGAAAAGTGCAGCTGGGATCACAATGAGATGAGCCACGACTTTCTTTACTGGTGGAGTAGTGTCAACGGTCCGAATGGCCTACTCGTGTCCCTCAGCCGTATGTTCTGATGTTCCTTTCAGCCCTTCGGACCTGCTACACAGGGGCAAATCAAGGCCACTCCGATGGTTAGGTGTAGTTTTGGCAATGTACTTGGAAAATCCAGGCTGGGTCAGGAAGTGACACGCACCCCCAATCACTGTTTCCAGGCTTCCCCTCTCTGCAACGTCTGCTCCAGATGTGGGTCGTGTTAAAGACCCAGATTTACTGTGAATACAGCCCCTATATACCACCAGGCGTTAATTCAAATCCTCTGCTCATCCAAATGTAGCATTACACAACACAACTTCCGGGAAAATAACCAGTTACTTATCATAAGCATAACATGTGAAATTAATAAATACGAACAAGAGTAGGCTATTCGGCGCCTCAAGATTGCCCTGTCATTTATTTACGAACATGGCTGATCTACTCCAGGTTTAACTCCACTTTCTTGCCGACTCCTTGTATCCCTCCACACCTCTCTGGGTTAGGGAATTCCAGCCATTCACTACCTTCTGAGAGAAGACATCACTTTGCATCTCAGATAGAAAAAATATATTCCATATTCGGTATCTATGTCCTCGAGTTCGAGACTCCACTCAGGAATGGTAACAACTACTCAAAATCTACCTTCTCAAGTCCGTTCTGTTTCTTGTAATTTTCAGCAGTATCACTCCTCATTCATTTCAACCCCAATGAATAATCGCCTCACTATTTTAGAGATTCTCAATAACACAACCCTTTCATCCCTGGAAGCCAGTTAATGAACCAAGCTAGTTACTTGTTGCATCAGCATGCTGACTTTATGTTTCATACATAGAAACACTCCAATCCCTTTGTAATGTTCTTTTTCTGGAAGTGCTCTTCATTAAATAACAGCCTGCCTTTTGACTCTCAGTGTCATCCTCAAACTCGGATGTATATTTCACTCAGCTCCCTCCTTCAGACTATCAGTATAGAGTGTAAATAACTGATGCCATCGGACTGATAGCTGTGGTCCTATAGAAGATACACCTTTATCATGAAGATTCATTTATCCTGACTCTCCGATTTCTGTGTGCTAACCAATCATCATCCCATGTTAATACATTCGCCATTATCCTACGAGCTTCTGTCTTGTGTAAGAACTTTTATTTTGTAGTACCTTATGGAAAAACTCTGGAAAGCCTGGTGTCTACCAGATCTCCTTTATCAAGTCCGCTTGTTACATTTTCAGGCATCTCCAGAAATACTTTGCATGATTTTATAGGGCAAAGTATAATTTCACTTTCACAAAGCCACACTGATTCTGCGTGAAGCTTTTCTAAATGCCGATGCTGGCCAGATTTTCCAAATTAAGATCGTCCCATCTGCTTTCACTTGGCCCCATAAGCCTCGAAATGTTTTCCATTCATATGTTTGTACAAATGTGTTTTAAATGTGTTAGCTGTACATGCATCTACCACTCTTCCTCTGGCAGCTCATTCCATATCCGCACCACCCTCTGTGTAAAAACATTACCCCTGCGTCCCTTGTAAATTTTCCCTCTTTCACCTTAAACCTATGCCTTCTACGGCTGAACTCCCCCATCCTGTGGAAAAGACCTTGGCTATTCACCCCATCCATACCTCTCATGATTTTAGAAACTTCCATAATGTCATCGCTCAACCTTCTTAACTCCATCCAATACTAACTTCAAGAATAAGCATTTAAAAATAAATACTGCAAATTTGAAACTATAGTAAACATGAAGATAAAAAATACTTCGCCCAAACATCACACTGTGATTTGTTATTTCTCCCTATTACAATACTAAGGCAGCGTGAAACGCTTACTAGTGCCAATAAGAAGTCAAGCACCTGATATCCTTTGTCTAAAGGAGGTGATGATGTCTACAGTGAACATGTATTATGGCCAGATCATTATAATGCCACATAGTCAATATTCTCTCTCCTGGCCTCCCTATGACCTTGTGTGATTCTGTCTTCTTTATCTTGCACTCAATAAAGAGAACCCTATTCCCCATTCACACTTTAATTTAATCCCATTTCATATCATCTTCTCGTTCACCACTGCTAAAAGCCAGTTTATCTTTGCGATACTCTCTTTCCCCTGTCACCGATCTCCCACCTCTGGCAATGTATTAAAAAGCCAAGTTTCCAATGCTTTTCTGTTGTGAAGAAGTGTCACACTGGGCTTGAAATACTAACGCTGTTTCTCTGTCTCTGCAGATGCTGACAGACCTGCTGAATTTCTCCAGAAATGAATTGGCACAGAACAATTTTTCACAAAACAAATAACTATGGATAGTAGTAATAAAAATACCAAAATTGCTTGAGAAACTGAGAGTTTTGTAGAGGGTCACTGGACCTGAAAGTTTAATAGTG
>NC_057717.1:5395995-5396418 GCF_004010195.1 Chiloscyllium plagiosum | reverse complement strand
ATACACAAAACACTGCTTAAACCAACCAAATTCAACATCCGGAACCAAATACACTAACAAATATCATACGCGACCTTTCAACCCAATAGCTTCCTGGTGCATCCTCTCCAGTGTCTGCATGAGCTTATTCTGGATTCTCTGGTTTGCTCACACAATCCAAAGATGTGCATGTCAGGTGTATTGGCCATGCTAACTTGTTCGTAGTTTTCAGGGATGTGTGGGTTAGGTGCCTTGGGGTAAATGTGTAATAAGAGGGTAGAGGAATGGGTCTGGGTAGGTTAATCCTCGGAGGGTCGGTGTGGACTTGTTGGGTCGAATGGCCTGTTTGCACTCTGTAGGGATTGTAATTCTAAACCCAATTTGGTATTATCGATTTAGAACCAGACAAGGGCCTCCAGTTTAATATAGACCAACCAGACTGCC
>NC_057717.1:5393007-5395752 GCF_004010195.1 Chiloscyllium plagiosum | reverse complement strand
TGCCCGTAGTGTTAGATGAAGGGGTAAATGTAGGGGAATGGGTCTGGGTGGGTTGCTATTCAGTGGGTCGGTGTGGACTTGTCGGGCCGAAGGGTCTGTTTCCACACTGTAATTAATCCAATCTAATCTAAACCCCACCCCCTTGGCACAAAGGAACATTCAGACATACATTCCTGCATACAGTCCTTCAATCCAGGAGTAAACAGCATCAAATGAGGTTTCAGAGAGGATAGCATCGAGGGATAATTTACTAAAACTTCAAACCCTTCTGGGACACCAAGCACCTGGTAACTGTTGCATCTACAAGTGAAAAACTGGAAAGCCTGTCTGTGTGAGCTGGCCATTGTTACTACTATTTATTAAAAACCCTAAAAGCCTCATAAGTTGTTTACTTGAGCCGTTTTCAGTCGGCAGTTTTGCCTTTAAGATCGCTTTCTAAATAAAATGAGAAAATAACTTTAAAAAAAAAGAAGTGACAGCATTGTCATACAATTTAGATGCCTGGTCCTTTACCCAAGGGACTTCCTCGTGTTACTGATAGCAAGATCACCTGAGAGGGGAAAACACAGGTACAGACCAATTCACAAGGATGTGTCTCATGACTTCCGAAACACGCCTGTTCGTGGATTATCACATGGGACATACCGGGAAGGGAATAACAGCTTGACACATCCCATCTCATTATTTCTGAGCTACACAATTCCAGCACTCGATACACTAGGGAACCAAAACCCAAGACCAGGGAAAGATACAGAGGGACAGAGAGATTCACAGTAAAGACAGAAACAGATAGTTAATTAACTGAAAAGATGTGGAAATATGGGGGAAAAGGCAGGGCAATGGGACTAACTGGAGAAGTGAAATCTTCGTGAGTAAAATTACAAGAATGAGAACATTGAATAAAGGTATTGTCAGATCAGCTGAAATGGTTTGTTACATCAAATTCTGAATCTGCTTCACAGAACACCACAAACAACATAAACTGGGACAAGATGACAGCCCAGCATGGAGAGCTGTGCGGACCATGTTAGTGTGTTGCTCAGTAAACAACACTTTCTACCAAGCATGGAGAGTATTGCAAATGTTACTATAATATGCTAACTATACTCGCATCAGATTACTGCCTCCAATGGGACGGTTTGCTCTCTCTGCGCGCGTGAGTGTGTGCATGTGCTCATCAGAGACAGAGAGAGTGTGCATGTGGGCGATTGGTGTGGTTGAATGCAAAACTCATTGTTTGAGAAGGAACGCATATGGAGGAAACAATTTTAAATACGAACAACTGGCAGGCTTTTTGCTAATCAACAGAGAGAACGAGAGAAATATCATGGACAGATGAGGTAAAGTGTTTGAGAATGTTTGAATAAAGTAATTGCCAGACATAACAGCAATATACATCGGTAGACACATGAATGACAGATGGATGGGTGTTTGGTGTGAGTTCGAATCAGATTTGCTTCGGCAGGATTGAAACCAAGAGCGTCAGCAGCAGATTATTGGCTTCATTAAGACTGTATTTAATAGCTCAAGATTCAAACAGCAGATGCAATAAACCACTGAGATATATTCTGGAGTAGTGAGTATTTCAAGTTAGAAATGGTCAGGGAATGGTGTCAAGATTCAGCTCATGGTCAAAGGGATGTTCCACAGTTGTGACTTGTGTTCTTCAGCCGCAGATATTGGCCAGGGATGGGATGAAAACAGTGGAAGGAAGTGAAATTTGTAACCAGAACAGTAGACAGTGACGTCCATGCTCTTAATATTTAAATAGCAAAAGCAATGATGCAATCCATTGTGATTCTCCGCTGAAACTGAGTAGGTCAAGATAGAGACCCGTGAATAACACTGCCAGAGCAGAGATAAAAAATGAAAGAGGGTTCCATGATGCTAATCATGGTTCCATTGTTTGTAGATCGTGATCTACTTTAGCAAGGTTTGCTGGCAGTGAGGAGGGAAGCCAAATGATTTGCGCCAAGTCTCAAGGAGGCAATTTCCATCTCTGAGAAGACACATCCATGTTTTCCATGGGGTCAGAATCTGGTGGGAAAAGGTAACTGTTTTAGCATGAACGTGTTGTGGCTGCTGTAGGGATTGCGGATAACGAGATTTTCAGTGTAGGACCACACACCGAATGCACTGTACTATTGCGAGGAGAGTTTATTCAAAGTCTGGTCCGCTGTCTCTCTCATGCGAAATGGGGATTGGGTGTGGAGTGAGGGGAATATTCTTAGATGCACTTAAACTATTGACAGTCATGTAACCCGAGTAAAAAAGAAGCCATGGAATTTTTCACCGTATCAGTGTCTATTTAGAACATCGTGAGTGACTGTCCCTCCCCCCAAGGTTCAATGCAATCGCCTCTCATTTTAATCATTAATCATCATTCTCTCCTCATGGCACCACAATCCCAGGGATTCGTCTGGTGAAATCCCATTGCACTCTCTCCGTGGCAAGGTGATCATTCCTGAAAAAGGAGAGAAAATCTGTCCACAATATCCCAAATGCTGCCTCAACAACACTCTCAGCAATGATCAAAATAACTCTTTTTCCTCTTAGACATCTCCGTTTCTTTCCTGTAGCGTAAAAAGACTTTCTTTCTCTCTACACTGCTGGAAAGAGTTAACACTTTTATAATGAAGGTATTGTTGTTGCTGTCGGGATTATGGATAACATGACGTTCATTGCAGGATCACGCACCAATTGAACTGTATTAATGTTGGGAGAGTTTATTCAAAAGCCTGAACC
>NC_057717.1:5374976-5392404 GCF_004010195.1 Chiloscyllium plagiosum | reverse complement strand
TATTGCTACTTGAAAGGTGGAAAGCTGGAATATTGGCATATTTTGTCAAAAGAATCATTCAGAACAAAGGGATGTGTCGCTGCAAGTGTATGAAGTGTTACTGAGAGGGCACCTGGAGTACATTGTGTTGTTTGTATTTCTGTAACTGAGAAACAATGGGGCTCCATTAGAAACAGTTGACCGGCTGATCATAATCCACGGGTTGCTGTGTCATTTAATGTCTCGGGTCTGTGACACAGGGGCAGGAGGAGGCCATGAAGCCTCTCGAGTGTGTTATAGAAGAACAGGAGGAGGCCATTAAGCCTCTTGAGTCTATTACAGAATAAAAGGAGGAAGTCATTCAGCCTCTACAGTCTATTACAGAGGGACAGGAGGAGGCCATTCAGTCTCTCAAGCCTGTTCCAGAGGGGCAGGAAGTGTCTATTTAACTTTTCAAGTCTGTTACGCATAAATATTAGTTTTATACTAGTTGTGGAATAGGAAAGACCTGATGCAAACATTAAAGTTCTAACTTTGACTAAGGCCAATTTTGAAAGTGTTCGGCGAGCCCTGTGAAAGGCTGACTGGGATACCCTATTCACAGGTAAAAGGATGGTTGGAAAATGCAAGGCCATCAAACTTGGTTTCAGAGAGTCCAGAGCCAACGTGCTCTTATTAGTGAGATGGGCAAGGCTAGTGGGTGCAGGGAATGATGGATGGCTAGATATATTGATGTTATGGTCAAGGTAATGAAGGAGGCATATGTCAGGTAAACAGAGCTGAGATCAAGTGAATCCCGAGAGGAGTATAAGGGCAGTAAGTGCATAGTCAGTGGGGAAATGGGACAGAAATATGTGGACATGAGATGGTTTTAGAAATAGGGTTAACGAGGCATTGAGGAAATTCTGCAATTCCTTTAACGGCAAAAGATTAACTAGGGAGAGAACAGGGCACCTTAAAGGTCAGTAAGGCTAGCCATTTGGGGAACCACAGGAGATTGGAGGGATTAGTATTTCTCCTCAGTATTTAATGTGGAGGGGTTACAAGAACCAGAGAATAAAGACATATATAGTGATATCTTGAAAATTATCTATACTACAAGGACATGTAGACATGTTAAAATATATAAAGGTGAGCAACTTCCTGGGACCTGATCAGTTGTATCCCGAAAGTATGTGGGAAGCTAGGAAAGAGATTGCTCAACATTTAGGTAGGGTTCTGTCGAAAGTTGCCAATCAAATAAACTCCATTGAAATTATAGAATCCCTACAATGAGGAAACAGGCTACTCTGTCTATCGAGGCCACCCCTCTCAACAGTATCCTACTGGACAAACCCCTACCCTATCCCTCTGAGCCTGCGTTTCCCAGGCTCTCCGTTCCTTGAATGTTCCGTCACAGGAAGACAGCGTAGTGAAGAAGGCACTTGGTGATCTTCCCTTTATTGGTGCGTGCTTTGAGTCTATGCGTTTGCATGACATGTTGCACCTGTCCAGGACATTGGTTTGGCCACTTTTGAAATATTACCTTTAATTGTGGTCTCCCTGCTGTCGGAAAGATGTTGTCAAACTTGAAAGGGTACAGAAGAGATTTAAAAGAATGTTGCAGATTTTGGAGGGTTAGAGTTACAGGGAGAGTTTGAATAGGCTGGAGCTATTTTCAAGTGTTGAGGCTGAGGGGTGACCTTAAAGAGGTTTATAAAATCATGAGGGGCATAGATAAGGTAAACAGTCAATGTCTTTACCCCAGGATAGGCGAGTCGAAAATTTCAGGACAAGGGTTTCAGGTGAGAGGGGAAATATTTATAAAGGGAAATGAGGTACAACACTTTCCAAGAGAGACTGCTGTGTTTATGGACTGAGCACCCAAAGGAGGTGGTGGGGGCAGGCACAGTTACACCATTTAAAAGGCATTTGAATGGGTACATGCATGGGAAGGGTTTAGAGGGATATGGGCCAAGTGCTGGCAAGAGGGACGAGATTAATTTAGGACATTTGGTCAGAATGGACGACTGAATCTAAGGGTCTTTTTCGTGCTGTACATCACTGAGACGTTGTTGACTCTTGAATGTATAACACAGCAACAAGAAGAGGCTATTCAGGTTCTGAATTCTGTCAGTCAGCTTGTTTGCTCAATTACTGAGAGTCAAATACAAAAATACATCATTCAGATTTTGCTGGTGTTTTACAGAAACAGGAGAAAGGATTTTAGTCAAGAGAAGCTGAAAGGAATGTGAAGAGGCCATTCAGTCCCTCAATTCCATTCCACAGGAGCAGCAGGTGAGCACAGAACGATTGGAGCCTGTTAGTCAGTAGCAAGAGGAGGACATCTATTTTCACAAACTTGGGATTAGGAGGCATCACTCAGTTGCTCAAGACTGGGACACAGGAACAGGACGCAGTCGCTCAACAGCTCGAGACTGGGAAACAGGAACAGGAGGCAGTCACTCAACTGCTAGAGACTGGGCTGAAAAGAAGGGCTTATGCCCGAAACGTCGATTCTCCTGTTCCCTGGATGCTGCTTGGCCTGCTGCGCTTTTCCAGCAACACATTTTCAGCTCTGATCTCCAGCATCTGCAGTCCTCACTTTCTCCTGCTCGAGACTGGGACACAGGAACAGGAGGCAGTCACTCAACTGCTCGAGACTGGGACTCAAGGACAGGAGGCAGTCACGCAACTGCTCGAGTCTGGACACAGGAACAGGAGGGTGTCATTCAACTGCTCGAGACTGGGACACAGGAACAAGAGGCAGTCACTCAACTGCTCGAGACTGGGACACAGGAACAGGAGGCAGTCACTCAACTGCTGGAGACTGGGACTCAGGGACAAGAAGCAGTCAATCAACTGCTCGAGGCTGGGACACATGAACAGGACGCAATCATTCAACTGCTCGAGACTGGGACTCAGGGACAGGAGGCAGTCACTCAACTGCTGGAGACTGGGACACAGAAACAGGAGGCAGTCACTCAACTACTCGAGCCTGAAACACAGGAACAGGAGGCAGTCACTCAACTGCTCGGGACTGGCACTGGGAAATCTGGAGGCTTGTGAGGCCCCAGGATCCTGTTACGCAGGGACAGCAGTGACTCACTCCCCATCAGCTTTTGGCACGGAGAGAAGGGGAATTTGCCTGTTGCAAACAGAAATAGATGAATAAGTTGCATTCGTGGGTCCACACAATCCTGCCCCACCATTCACTAAGAGCACGGCTGATCTGATAGTGATTCTCTCACGCTATTTTACGGAGACTCCCTCTCTGCAGCCTCTGCTCCATTTGTTGATCATGTTGCAGACCGAGATGCTGTAACAACAGTCACCATCACTCATCCACAGGCTCGGGTCTAATCAGATGAGTCAGGATTTGAAGGGTCCAATCACAAGAATGAAAACACAAAATAAATGCATTGCCAGATGTTTAGTTCTCTCACATTTGCAATCCAACTCACATAAACAGCCCATCCATTATCCGTTCAGTATCGAGCAGTAGACCCAGCGAGCGAACTGCTGAATGCAACCCAGCAATGTTCAGAGTGGAATTCTGTGCAGTCCACACCAATGCTTGATCTATAATCCTGGACTAAAAAGCCAGCATGGGGAGCTGTGCAGACCGCACTGGTTCATTCATATATAATCCCAGGCTTTTTCAATGTTCAGTAACACTGTGTTAGATCACTGCCCATTGTGGGGAAACTTGCAGCCAATATTGGCAGTGACAGGATTTGCAGCTCCCATCCATTTACAGCTTGATATATCCATTGCGCCTTGACAAGGTGTGCAGTTGGTGTGAAAAGCACTGGAAGGGAGAGATGTAAATTGAAACAGTTTCAATACTAATAGTTCCGGTTCAGGTGCATACCACTCCTGTATTTAACGATGAAATAACTGAGATACTGTTGAGTGAGGTTTTGTGGATGGTGCAAAGAAGTAAGAGGGGGTTGGTGTTGTAATAGTGATTTCACTATAAGTCTCCAAATAATCAATGGGAATTAGAGAAACAAATATGCAGGGAGGCTGGGGAGAATAGCAGGAGCAATAGGATTGTCATAATTGTTGATTTTAATTATACCAACATAGACTGGGACTTCCAGAGGGTTCAGGACTTAGATGGAGAGAAATTAGTTAAGTGTGTTCAGGAAAGTTTCCACAAGCAGTATATAGAGGGTCCTACTCGGGAAGGGACAAACTCGACCTACTATTGGGATATAGGGCAGGATAGGTGATGGAGGTAAAGTGGGGGAGCGTTTTGGTAACGGTGACTAGAATTGTATTAATTTTAAAATAGTTATGGGAGGGACAGAATTGGTCCACAGATTCAAGTTCTAAATTGGGGCGAGGCGAATTTTGTTGGAATTAGACAGGGACTTGCAAAGGTTGATTGGTGTAGCTTGTTTCCAGGCAAAAGGATCTCTGGTAAGTGGGAGGACTTTAAAAGTGGGATAGCTCGAGTTCAAGGTCTACATGTTTCTGTGAGGGTGAAGGGAAAGTGAGGCAGGAAGAGAGAACCCTGGGTGACAAGAGATAATCAGGCTCTGGCCAGCAAGAAGGAGGCGTGGCTCAGGTTCAGCCAGCTGGAATCAATGGAATTTCTGGAGAGTCACAAGGGATACAGGAGTTTACTGAAGAAGGAAATTAGGAGGGCGAAAAGGGGGTGTGACATAGCCTTGGCTGAGAAAAATAGGGTGAATCCAAAGATGTGCTTTCAGTATAGTAAAGAAAAAGAACGACTAGAGAGAAAATAGGACGCCTTAAAATCGAAAGTGGGCATTCATGTGTAAAACCACAACAGATGGGCGAGGTCCTCAATTTCCCCTCTGTGTTTACCATGAAGAAAGACATGAAGATCTGTGTCATCTGTGTGTGTGTTGGGGGGGTGGGGGGGGGGTGGGTTAGTTGTCATATCTTGGTACCGTTAAGATCACAGTAGAAGTGCTGTTGGACATATAAGAATGTATAAAGTCAGGTAAATCCTTGGTCCTGACCCAATATATCCAAGAGCACTGAAAAAGGCGAGAGAGGACAGTTCAGGGGCCAAGGTCCCGGAAGACTGGGCAGTCGCAAATGTTGTGTCCTTATTCAAGAAGGGCTGCAGAGAAAAACCTGAGAAATATAGACCAGTAAGCTTCA
The DNA here is from genome assembly GCF_004010195.1 of Chiloscyllium plagiosum. Taxonomy (NCBI): domain Eukaryota; kingdom Metazoa; phylum Chordata; class Chondrichthyes; order Orectolobiformes; family Hemiscylliidae; genus Chiloscyllium; species Chiloscyllium plagiosum. Next base: position 5,387,304 of record NC_057717.1, on the reverse strand, counting down.
CATCTGTTTTCAGTAAACCACTTGAGAAGGTTCTGAGAGATAAGATGTGCATGCATTTGGAAAGACAGAGTTTGACTTGGAGCAGTAAGCATAGCTTTGTGCATGGCATATCATGCCTTACAAATATTGTTCGAGTTTTTTGAGGAAGTGACCAGGAAGGTTGACGAGGGTAGGGTGGTGGGCATAGTCTATATGGATTTCAGTAAAGCCTTTGATAAGGTTCCACATGGTAGGCCGCTCGAGTAGGTTAGATCGCATGGACTCCAAGGTAATCTGGCAAATTGGCGACACAGTTGGCTTGGCGTTAGGAAGCAAATGGCTATGGTGGAGGTATACCTGTCGGACTGGAGGCCTGTGGCTGGTGGAGTGCCTCAGGGGTCGGTGTTGGGCCCATTGCTGTTTGTTATCTATATCAATGATTTGTACGAGAGTGCACAACCCAAGGTTAGTAAGTTTGTAGATGACACTAAAATAGGAGGGATCCAATGAGGAACATTACCAGAAAATGCAGCAGTACCTTGATCGGCAGCGGAAGTGGGCTGAGAAATAGCATGTGGAGTTTAACGTAGATGAGGGTGACATCTTGCATTTTGGAAAGTCAAATCCAGGTAGGAGTTTAATGATGAATGAGAGGGTCTTAAGAAGTGTAGTGGAACAAATGACATTAGAGATTAGGTGCACGGTTGCTTGAAATCTGAGTCACAGATACACAGGACAGTGAAGAAGGCTGTTGGCATACAGACCTTCATCAACGCATTGAGTATAGAAGTTGTGACATTATGTTACAGTTTTACAGGATGTTGGTAAGGCTGCAGTTGGAGTATTGGGTTCAGTTTTAACATAGAACATAGAACATAGAAGAATACAGCGCAGTACAGGCCCTTGGGCCCTCGATGTTGCGCCGATCCAAGCCCACCTAAACTACACTAACCCACTATCCTCCATATACCTATCCAATGCCCTCTTAAATGCCCATAAAGAGGGAGAGTCCACCACTGTTACTGGCAGGGCATTCCATGAACTAACGACTCGCTGAGTGAAGAACCTACCCCTAACATCAGTCCTATATCTACCCCCCCTTAATTTAAAGCTATGCCCCCTTGTAATACCCGACTCAATACGCGGGAAAAGGTTCATACTGTCGACCCTATCTAACCCCCTAATCATCTTGTACACCTCAATCAAGTCACCCCTAAACCTTCTTTTCTCTAGTGAAAACAGCCCCAAGTGCCTCAGTCTTTCCTCATACGATTTTCCTTCCATACCAGGCAACATCCTGGTAAACCTCCTCTGCACCCGTTCCAATGCCTCCACATCCTTCCTATAGTATGGCGACCAAAACTGCACACAAAGATTTGTTCACCTTGCTCTAGAAAGGATATTTTTGAACTAGAAAGAGTGCAGAAGAAATTTCAGAGATGTTTCCTGGGCTAAAGGGTTTAAGTTATAGGGAGACGTTGGACAGGTTAGAACTTATTTCTTTATAGATTAGGAAACTGAAGGGGTTCTTAAAGAAGTGTAGATAGTTTGAGAGAAAATTTGTAGTTCTGGTGTACAGAAGCCGTGTGTGTGGTTCTGAGTGTGACAGGGGGATTGTCTGTACGAAGCTGAGCTCGTTTCCTGGTGCTATCTTATCGAACTCACCTCATTAGCTACCCACCCCATCTCATGGTGTCCCTCTCATTCAATACCAGCCCGATTCTCCCACCCATCATGATTGACCAGACGGCACTCCGGCACTTTTACCCCGTTGTCTTCAAGTGCCTGTTCGAGGGCATTTCCCATGGAACGCATTCTCCTAACAATATATTCCATCTGTTTTATACTTTCATACGACGGTCAGCATGCTTTACATAGACCAAACAAAAAAATCTACACTTATTTTTTGGCTAAAGATTCCAATCACACTTAGGAATTCTGGTTATTTCACTTGACTCACCTTAATGATATTAAATCAAAGACAGCTTCTAAACACGTTCTTGTTATAAAATACAATTTCGAGCAGAGAAAGTTTTTACCCTCAGCCGTTATCTTGATCGTTATCTGAATTGTACCATTTTCATTGTTATGAAAGTTTCTTTTGCCCTTTGCCTGTGACTGTTTCTGTCTGTGACAGTTGCACTGTCTCCCACTCAGTTAATTGGACGGCTGGTTTGTAATGTAGAGTGAGGCCAACTGCGCAGGTTCAGTTCCTCACACTTAACAGAGGTTACCATGAAAGGGACGCTCTCTCAACCTCAACCTCACCCCATCACCCGAGATGTGGTGACCCTCAGGGTAAACCAGCATGAGTGGTCTCTCTAATGAGAGTTCTTTGGGACTCTATTCTATCAATGTTAGCATTTTAATATTTAAAAAAGTAATTTTATTGAAAACAGATTTTTAATATTATAATAACCCAATAACAACACAACTCAAACAACTGAAGAAAATTACACTCATGTGCATGTACATACAAAACAAGTTAAAAATACTAAATGGACAGTAGAAAAACAAAAATAAACAAGAAATAATGAATAAATAGTACAGCTCAGCATAACAAAACGATAGCTTTCGTTCTTCAAGAGCATTAACTGATACGCATTTTTATGTTCATATTTGTTCCTCGCTGGATATTAGATTATTAGACAATATCGTCATGGCTATATAAAAGCCTTTCTTAATGTGACAGATAATCCGGCATCGTGGTAATCCAAAAAGGGCTGCCTTGCCTTGTATAAATCTCTGTTTTTTTGATGCACTATGCTAGTGAGAACGTCCAAAGGGATATTCTCCATGAAGAACTTACGACGACCCAACAGACCAGGGGTTTTCAGATATCCAACACAACAGAACATGTTTCCTAGCACAGAAAGTAAGGATATATTTTTTTCCTCATGTGCATCTGCGTAAGGTACCCTGAGCAGGCCCAAGAAAAGAAAAACCGCGTCCATCTCCAATTCAGTCCCCAATACCTACTCTATCACACATAACACAGTGCTCCAATATATATGAAGCCTGGTTCATGAAAACAAGCAATGAGTAAGAATGCCTGTAGTCATTCTGCATTTAGGACATGATGAAGATAATCCCACTTCGCATTTTGAGAGACAATCTGTGGTCAGATAGACACTATGAAGAATTTTCAACTGCATGGAATGGGTCCTATTACAGATCAAAATCCTTGAGCATTTTCACAAATGTCCTCCCATCTCTCCGAGGTGTTCTGAACCCCCAACACTCTCTCGCAGATATCACAAAGCTGCACAGTCTCGTCTGAGGGGACACACTCCAACTAATGACAAAGGGTACTGACACAGAGGGTATTCTAAGCAATAAGCACCCACTTCTCTTTTTCGGATCTATAAGAGTCTGTTAAAGGTGTATTTTTAAAAATCAAATCTCTCATCTGGACAAAAAAACCGAAGTGGTCTCTACTAGGTAGTCCATACTTACGAGTTATTTGATCAAATGATGTCATTCTTTCTCCCTCAAATAATACGTGGTGGCTCAATAGTTAGCACTGTGACCTCACAGCACCAGGATCCAAAGATGTGCAGGTTAGATGATTTGGCTATTGATAAATCACTCATAGTGTCCAGGGGTGTGTAGGTTGGAGCATTAGTCAGGGTAAATATAGGATGGTAGGGGGATGGGTCTGGGTGGGTCGAAGTCGACTTGTTGGGCCCAAGGGCTTGTTTCCACCTTGTAGGGATTTTATTAATTCTAAATCACTCAAGCAAGTTACACCCCTGACTTCCCACATTTTAAACATTGAATCTATTATCCCCGGTTGACCATTCGGCATACCACTTATAGGGGTAAGAAACATGGTTGTGGCTATATTGCCCTCGACCTGACACATTGGCATTCATCCTTTAACTTTATTGATAATTATTGGGTTATGACAATACTCCATAAATGTTGTCATTTTGTCTAAGAACAACAGACTAATAAGGGTTCACTTTGTCTGACAGGGTTCAATATCTAACCGTATTGACACCGAGTCCTCAGTGGCCCAGACACTAACATAGGATAATAAAGAGCTTAATTGATAGCTTTTAATCTGGAAGATCTACTCCCCATACTCTGTGGTGTAGTTGCAATTTGGTTGGCTTGATAAAGAGTCGCTTATGGTGCCAAATAAAAGAGCTAAACCAGCCATTAAGTCTCCTAAATATCTGGCTGGGAAACATCAAAGGAAGCATTCACACGGGGTATAGCAAATAAGGAAGGACATTCATTTTAAGAACAGCTATCCGACCGAGCCAGGATATTGGAAGTGCCTCCCATCTTTGAAGGTTTTGTTTAATTTTGTCAAACAAATGGACATAGTTCACGTTAAATAAATGATCAAAGACGGATGTAATGAATATACTGAAATAGGGAAACCACCCCCGTGACCATTTAAAAGGAAACTAGGATTTGCCTTCAACATCAGGAATTCCCCTGAGACCTCCCATAAGGACGGCCACAAACTTTGTAAAATTAATCTTCTAGCCCGAAAAGGTGATTAGCGAATTTATGCATTGCATCACGTGAGCTGCCGAAGCTGTGAGATTTGACAAAAACATAAGACCCTCATTTGCATACAACATAATCTTATGTTACTTCTATCTTACTTCCGGGGCAGGAATGTTGGGGCAATATTCCCAGTTGTGTAGGATTCCACCGTATCTAAGATTGTTGCAGGGATGGGGAAGAGATCAACCCTCGCGTGGCATTTGTGTGGGTTAAAGAAGAAAATAAAATCCCCTCTTGTGAGGTGGATCTGCCTCCAGACATCCACCAGCTCTAGTTCTGCACACAAACCCATTAATTGCTTACATTATAACGAGGGTATTGGGGGACATTTGGACATTCTGTCCACCGTGGGGTCATAAGACAGTTGAAATCTCCTTCTACGATAATGTGCCACAATGCAAGATAACTTAATTTGGACAATGCATCCACCAGGATTTTAAGAGCGTGCGCCAGGGGGCAATAAACATTCAAAATACTGTATTATTTCCCATGTGTCAAGACTTAGGGGATGATGATCCTTCCGTGAGTGTCTAATACAATCTAATGATTTAAATGGAAGATTCTTCTCCACTAGTATGGCTTCTCCCCTACTCCTTGTATTATTAGACGAGAAATAAGCCCGATCAAACCCGCCCTGCTGTAACGTCAAATGTTCCTTGTCATCAAGGTATACCTCCTACAATAGGACAACATCCACCCTCTCTGTTTGAAGACTAGAAAGTACATTTTTCCTCTTGACTGGCAGATAGCTCCCCTTAATGTTCCAGGTAAAATATTTAAGCACATCCTTATCCATAACACACTGTAGCAACATTTCAACTCTAGAGTTTCACATCGAATTACACATCGCTGATCATTAATGAAAAAAAGACTCATTGAACCTAAAAACTGAACAAACTAAAACTACTTCAACTAACAAGCTCTCAAAACTTTCCACAGCTTAACACACAAAGAAAACAAAGAATGAAATAAAATCCAAAACGCCAAAGACACTCGATTGGGGAATTTACCCCCCAACGCCCACTGGGGATGCTTACATATCTCAAAACTTGATCTTGTGCACGCTACCAATATGGAATCCAGGGCAATTAACAACAAAAATTAGCCTTAAACTGCCCTTCGGTCGCCACTTAGTCATTACAACTACATTTGTAACTCCCTCCAGCTTGAGCTGCACCCCAGACACAAGCAAAGACAGAGAAAAAGAGTAGTAATACTAATGAAGAAGTTAAAAATGAGTACTCTACTCATCTCCGACTATAATTTAACACAGGTTAATATCAGAAAAATAGAACAAAATGTCTTTAGGAGAAACATGATCATCTAAATATCCAGCTTACTTTAAAATGTCCACAAAGGTTTCGCTTTCTCTGGAGAGTCAGACGAGTTCGTGGATCCATTGAAAGCAATACAGAGCACCGCTGGGCACGGTAAGGAATACTTATGGTATGGAAGAGTTCCCTTACTCTTCTTTTAATCTCATCAAAACATTTTATTTCCTGAATCACCGCCGCTGAAAAGTCCTGAAAGAACATAATCCTGGAGCTATTGTGAATTAAACCCATCGGATCTTTCCCCTGGGTTCTGAAAGCTTCCATCAGTCTTTGTTAGTCCCCATAACTATGTAATCGCGTAAGGACAGGATGAAGGCGTTGGTCTGAGTCTGACTTCCGCGCCGTAACCCGATGAACTGTCTCACTCTTCACCCGTCCCTCCTCAGTTTGGAAGTGAAGGAATCACTGCAGCCAGTTCTTAAAAAAACTCACCGGCTGACCACCTTCTGTCCGCTTCAGCAAACCGACGATGTGAATATTCTTCATCTTACCCCAGTTCTCGAGGTCGTCATCTTGTTCAGTTAAAGAGCAAACCTGTTTTTCAAGGGTGAGCACCTTCTCCTGAGAGGAAACGATCACGGTCTCTGTCGCTGCAGTTCGACCCTTGGCATCGTCTGTTCTATTTCCAAGGCTGTCAAGTTGTTGCTCATGTTTTTGCAGCACGGCTGAGAGCGGTTCTAGCCACAACTGAACTGTTTTTCTATCATGGCTTCAAACATTTCACATAACTTGGTGAACTCAGTGACCAAGGCCTGGTGAGTAACTGGGTCCATCGAACGAGCAGAATGGGTTGCAGCGGCGGCCTCAGGCATGCTCGATGCTTCTGACGGGTGCACCGCTTGTTGGGACTTACTCGATCCTTTCCCATGTTTTGTAATCCCTTTGACAAATCGGGATTAGTAAAGATTCTATCGCTCTTTTAGTGTTGAATTTTAAGTAAATGGCTGGGATGGGATGGGTTAGAGAACCACTTTTCCCGTGTGTTGATGCAGAGCCCAGCAATACAGACCTTCTGGATCGCCGCCATCTTGTGTTCCCCCTTAACATTTTATCGATATTATCATTTCATTTTGCATTATATTTCTGGAGGTTCTGAAGCCGTGTTATTTGATACCACTGTCTACATTTCCCCTCACACTGCACATCGCTGGCCATTCCTCGATAATCCTTGACTCTGTTGTTATTTATGAACCTTCCATCTGTGCCGCAAAAATATTCAATATCTCTGCCTCCAACGTTCTGTGGGGAAGAGTTTCCAAAGACTCACAGCATTTTGAGAAAATAATTATAAAAATTATGATCTGAGTGTAAGATTAGTTTTTTTGTGTTTCCTTACCTGAGAAAGAATATAATGACGTCGGAAGCAGTTCAGAGATATTTCATTTCACGTATTCCTGGGGTGAAGGGTTTATATTGTGAAGGCCTTAACAGGTTACTCTTGGAATGAGAATTAAACATACAAGACCTTGATAAGTGTGGATTAGGTATGTACCCACTGGATGTTTGTATAGTCCAAATTTATTGTCATTGTCATAGAACCTCAAAAGTGTGGAGGCAGAACATTCCGTCCATTAAGTCCACACTGACCCACCAAAGAGCATCCCACCTGGACGTGCCCCCAGTCTTATCCATGTAACCCAGCATTTCCCATAACTAACCCATCTAACCTGATCATCCATGGGCACTCCACTTTAAACTGCACATATTTGGACTGTGGCAGGAAACTGGAGCACTGGGAGGAAACCCACACAGGCGTGGGGAGAATGTTCAAACTCCACATAGAGGGTCGCCTGAGATTGGAATTGAACCCAGCTCCTTGGTGATGTGAGGCAGCTACCCACAGATCCAACATACTCCTCCGTTAGTCCTGTTAGTAACTTGTGGCTGACTAAAGAAATCAGCCTGACTTGTTCTTATCACTGAACCTGACCCGGTCTGAGACCCTTATCATCGGCCATATCACCAACCTGGTTACATTTAAAATTTGTTGTAAGCAGTGGAAGAGTGGGACTAGAAATGGAAAGAGTGACACCCTCTATCCTCAGTCACAACTGGAGTGAGAAAAAAATCACAAAGTGGGAATTCATTCAAGTGGGAGTTCTCTTTCCCAGAATGTTCAAACTCCACATAGAGGGTCGCCTGAGATTGGAATTGAACCCAGCTCCTTGGTGATGTGAGGCAGCTACCCACAGATCCAACATACTCCTCCGTTAGTCCTGTTAGTAACTTGTGGCTTCGATCGTATGAGGAAAGACTGAGACACTTGGGGCTGTTTTCATTAGAGAAAAGAAGGTTTAGGGGTGACTTGATTGAGGTGTACAAGATGATTAGGGGGTGAGATAGGGTTGACAGTGTGAACCTTTTCCCGCGTATGGAGTCGGGTATTACAAGGGGGCATAGCTTTAAATTAAGGGGGGGGGGTAGATATAGGACTGAAGTTAGGGGTAGGTTCTTCACTCAGCGAGTCGTGAGTTCATGGAATGCCTTGCCAGTAGCAGTGGTGGACTCTCCCTCTTTATGGGCATTTAAGCGGGCATTGGATAGGCATATGGAGGATAGTGGTCTCGTGTAGGTTAGGTGGGCTTGGATCGGCGCAACATCGAGGGCCAAAGGGCCTGTACTGCGCTGTATTCTTCTATGTTCTATGTTCTAAGTTTGGGAAGGCTGAATCTTCGTCTGATTTTCCATAGACAGGTGAATCAGGGATAATGGTGCATGGAGAGAAAAGTGCAGCAGGGATCACAATGAGATGAGCCACGACTTTATTTACTGGTGGAGTAGTGTCAACGGTCTGAATAGCCTACTCGTGTCCCTCAGCCCTATGTTCTGATGTTCCTTTCAGCCCTTCAGACCTGCTACACAGGGCAAATCAAGGCCACTCCGATGGTTAGGTGCAGTTTTGACAATGTACTTGGAAAATCCAGGCTGGGTCAGAAAGTGACACGCACCCCCAATCACTGTTTCCAGGCTTCCCCTCTCTGCAACGTCTGCTCCAGATGTGGGTGGTGTTACAGACCCAGATTTACTGTAAATACAGCCCCCACACGCCACCCAGCGTTAACTCAAATCCTCTGCTCATCCAAATGTAGCATTACACAACACAACTTCCGGGAAAATAACCAGTTACTTATCATAAGCATAACATGTGAAATTAATAAATAGGAACAAGAGTAGGCTATTCGGCGCCTCAAGATTGCCCTGTCATTTATTTACGAACATGGCCGATCTACTCCAGTTCTAACTCCACTTTCTTGCCTACTCCTTGTATCCTTCCACACCTCTCTGGGTTAGGGAATTCCAGCCATTCACTACCTTCTGAGAGAAGACATCACTTTGTATCTCAGATAGAAAATAATTATTCTATATTCGGTATCTATGTCCTCGAGTTCGAGACTCCACTCAGGAATGGTAACAACTACTCAACATCTACCTTCACAAGTCCCTTCTGTGTCTTGTAATTTTCAGCAGTATCACTCCTCATTCATTTAAACCCCAATGAATTTTAGAGATTCTCAATAACACAACCCTTTCATCCCTGGAAGCCAGCTAATGACCCAACCTAGTTACTTGCTGCATCAGCATGCTGACTTTATGTTTCATACACAGGAACACTCCAGTCCCTTTGTACTGTTCTTTTTCTGGAAGTGCTCTTCATCAAATAACAGCCTGCCTTTTGATTCTCAGTGTCATCCTCAAACTCGGATGTATATTGCACTCAGCTCCCTCCTTCAGACTATCAGTATAGAGTCTAAATAACTGATGCATCGGACTGATAGCTTTGGTCCTACAGCAGATACACCTTTATCATGAAGATTCATTTATCCTGACTCTCCGATTTCTGTGTGCTAACCAATCATCATCCCATGTTAACACATTCTCCATCATCCTACGAGCTTCTGTCTTGTGTAAGAACTTTTATTTTGTAATACTTTATGGAAAAACTCTGGAAAGCCTGGTGTCTACCAGATCTCCTTTATCAAGTCCGCTTGTTACATTCTCAGGCATCTCCAGAAATACTTTGCATGATTTTATAGGGCAAAGTATAATTGCACTTTCACAAAGCCACACTGATTCTGCGTGAAGCTTTTCTAAATGTCGATGCTGGCCAGGTTTTCCAAATTAAGATCGTCCCATCTGCTTTCATTTGGCCCCATAAGCCTCGAAATGTTTCCCATTCATATGTTTGTACAAATATTTTTAAATGTGTTAGCTGTACATGCATCTACCACTCTTCCTCTGGCAGCTCATTCCATATCCACATCATCCTCTGTGTAAAAACATTGCCCCTGCGTCCCTTGTAAATTTTCCCTCTTTCACCTTAAACCTATGCCTTCTACGGTTGAACTCCCCCATCCTGTGGAAAAGACCTTGGCTATTCACCCTATCCATACCTCTCATGATTTTAGAAAGTTCTATAATGTCATCCCTCAACCTTCTACACTCCATCCAATACTAACTTCAAGAACAAGCATTTAAAAAAAAACACTGCAAATTTGAAACGATAGTAAACATGAAGATAAACAATACTTCGCCCAAACTTCACACTGTGATTTGTTATTTCTCCCTATTACAATACTGAGGCAGCATGAAACGCTTACTAGTGCCAATAAGAAGTCAAGCACCTGATATCCTCTGTCTAAAGGAGGTGATGCTCTCTACAGTTAAAATGTATTTATGGCCAAATCTTTATAATGCCACATAGTCAACATTCTCCCTCCTGGCCTCCCTATGGCCTTGTGTGATTGTGTCTTCTTTATCTTGCACTCAATAAAGAGAACCCCTTTCCCCATTCACACTTTAATTTAATCCCATTTTATATCATCTTCTCGTTCACCAGTTTATCTTTGCCACACTCTCTTTCCCCTGTCACCGATCTCCCACCTCTGACAAGGTATTAAAAAGCCAAGTTTCCAATGCTTTTCAGTTGTGAAGAAGTGTCACACTGGGCTTGAAATGCTAACGCTGTTTCTCTGTCTCTGCAGATGCTGACAGACCGGCTGAATTTCTCCAGAAATGAATAGGCACAGAACAAATTTTCACAAAACAAATAACTATGGATACTGGTAATAAAAATACCAAAATTGCTTGAGAAACTGAGAGTTTTGTAGAGGGTCACTGGACCTGAAAGTTTAAGACTGCATTCATTCCAGAAGATGCTGCAACATCTTCAGCAATTTCTGTTTTTGGACAATTTCCAAAGAAGTATGTCAAAGATGCTCAAACATCCTGTCCAGCATAGAGTGCCAGACACTGGGAACTGAACAATAACGCATGGTGCACAAGTTCTTTGTCTCTGAAACTACATAGGTCTGGCATCACCGACACTACAGAGCTCTTAATCATGGTCAGGGAGAAAAACAGAGGGAAACACATTCACTTCAAATACAGAAGTTGACATTGTGGAAGAGAAATGATATAGATCGTTAGTTTAAATGGATTGAGTTAAATTAACAAATTAGAGGTGTGACACCAGGGAGAGGCCCTCAAGTGTTACCGCATCAGAAACCAGGTTTGGTATAGAATACAGGGCTGATGGGTGAATGGGTCTCTGTGTGAACTGGGGGACAGTCAGTAGAATTGAATTGTAGATATTGCAACTTAAACTGGGTTTTCATCTGATGCTGTAGATCACAGCGGAAGCAGAAACAGAATTGTATTCAACGACAATCTGTAACATTTTCCCGACGATAATTGCCATTGCCATCAAGCTATTACCATTACCATGGTTAAGTGATGAGTGTGGGTGAACATGCCAGAGTCGGAATCACGTGGACCTAAACCTGTTGACAACCCATTAAAGCTACCACAATTAACTGTTTAAATTCCGATCAGCAGAACTAATGTCTGATGGAGAGGGGAAATGATCCCAAGACTAACAGATCAGATCTGAGCTCTGTAGTCCTGCCAAAGGCAAACACAAATGCCGATGAACTATTAAACAAATTACTGGAGGAGAGTACTCCACAAATATTCTCATCCTAAATATCGGAACAGCTCTGTATGTCAGTGAAAAAAGTGAAGGATGTGGTGTCTGCACTATCCTCAGCCAGACGTGTTGAGTGGATGATCCAACTCACACTCATCATGATTCCCACAGAATCGCAGATGTCAGTCTTCAAGCAATTCAGTTTGCTGTACGGTCATGAGGAAACAGCTGAACACTATAGATACGACAAAGGCAATGGACCCTGACACCATTCCTGCAATCGGACTGAAGACTTGTGCTGCGCAACAAGCCGTGTCCCTGGGGAAGATGTTTCATTTCAGCTCCAACTCTGACACCTCCCTGGTAATGTGGAAAATTACTCAACTATGTCCAGTCTCTGAATAGGAGAATAATTACAATCTGACCAATTACCACAACCTCAGTTCCATCACGACAGTCAAATTGGTGGGAATATTTTTTGATAGAGCTGTCAAGTAGCTCCGAAATAATCAGGTCAGTTTGGTTTCCGATAGGTCCCCATGTGGAGATGCTGCTGTAGTGGACA
>NC_057717.1:5356691-5374476 GCF_004010195.1 Chiloscyllium plagiosum | reverse complement strand
GAGCGGGAGCATGTCCAACAGTAATAAGAGGGATTAGCAGCTTCAGAGAGAAGGGCAGGAGAGATGGAAATCTGGGAACATTAGACTGGAATGTTCCAACAATGGATAGGAGTTTATCCTACGGTCTTCATTGGCTTTCCCAGGGTTGGATATCATTAGCATCGCGGACTGAAGATGTACTGCTGGTTGTTCAAGCTGGCTACTATCCTATCCTTGCTAAAGTTGGTGTTCCTGGTAAGTCACTCTGTCTGTTTAGTGAAACGGTATGAACTGATTCGATGGTCATGATGTGCAGATTTTGGAAAGGTGCAAGCCAACGTTTTCAGCTCCAATCAAATATTCCATTATAACTAGCAAACTATTATTAACAAATTACTCACAAATAGGCGAGGGTAAAACACACTGTTCTCAACCTCTTTGATTCGTTTTCTCTTACAAAGTGTACATCTCCATATCCTCCCCACATACTAATCCTGTCCAGTACCACCATTAAGACGTCCCAGTCTCCTCCTCAGCCTCAGTTCAATTCCTGAATAAACCATCGTTTATTCCTTTGTTAATTCCAGATGCATCTGTTTCAAGTCCCTTCTAACCACGTGTCCATTGCAAAATAATTGCACTTAAGATATTTAACTTGTTCTCTGGACAATATATGAAAGATGGGCAGACGGTGTATGGCGGGTTACGTCATTGGCTCGTATTCTAGAACCACAGAATAATAATCTGTTGATATCGGCTTGCCTTATGCCCATTAGAGAAGGCAGTGGATCATGCTTCTCGTGTCAAGTCTCTGTTTAACTGCAAACACACGGCAATGTGTTTTACTCTTTACTGTCCTGTGGAACAGCTGAACCAGCCACTCAGTTCAAGATCGGCATAACATGCTGGCCTGACCAGGGCTGCACACGTCCCGTGAGGGCTGAACAAAAGGAAAGGTATCTCCCTTCCTCTGCCTGCATCCCATATTCCAACGGCTCATTTCCATTCAGGTAGGTAGCCATTCACTGTTTTAGACGAATACTTTGTGATTGAGTCTCTTCCAAGAGTGATGTCCATCTCTATGGGCACCAGTGGTACTGTCTTCATTGATGCTGACCTACAGATGTAAGGATGTTTTTAAATTCTACATCAGTGGCAGTGCATTGTAAATGAATTGTTTCCTGTGTCACACGAAAGAAATGGAGCCAGCTAAGTGAGGAAAATAAATTATTGTGATCAAATCTGAGAGTGTTCTTGAGGCAGTATTTGGGGTATTGTGGACAAATTTTCTTTCCTTTATATGGAGTGATCTCCTTACCACAGAGAGAGTGAAGAGGAGTTCCACCAGATTAATCCCTGGGATGATGGCACCATGAGGAGTGAGAGAAGGTTTACCTATAGCGCTGTGAGAGAATAAGAGGTGGTTGCATTGAATCCTGAGAGGGATAGACAATCACTCCTTATATTCGAAACAGACAATGGGAAGGTGATAAATTCATGATTGCTGTTTCACTCAGGATGAATGATTCGGGATAGTTTAACTGCCTGGGCGGACGTTACACCCGCCCACCCTACTCCCCATTGAGAGAGACAGAGAGGTCCAAGTTTTGAATAGACTCTCCCCACATTAATGCAGTGCAGTTGGTGTGTGATCCTGCACTGAATGACATATTATCCACCAACCCGACAGCAGCCACAGTATCTTCTTTCTAAAACAGTTAACTATTCCCACCAGCTACTGACATTCATGAAGAACATGAATCCGTTTTCTCAGAGATGCAAGGTACTTCCTTAAGTTTTAGACCAGAACACTATAAGACATTGGAGCATAAATTAGGACAGTTAGCCCATCGGGTCTGTTCCGTCATTCAATCATCACTGATAGGTTTCTCAAACCCATTCTCCGAGCTTCTCCCCGTAACCTTTCATCCCCTGGATAATCAAAAACTATCTATCTCCGTGTCAAATATATTTAATGACCTGACCCCACAGCCTTCTGTGGCAATAAATTTCAAAGATTCACCATTTTATGGTTCAATAACTTCCTCTTTATCACTGTTCTGAAAAGTGTTCCCTTTCATTTAAGGATGTGCCCTCGGATTCTAATCCAATGGAAACATCTTATCAACATCCACTCTCTCCACGTCATTCAGTATCCTGTCTATTTCAATTACATTCCCTCTCATCCTTTCAAACTTTATCAAGTATAGACCCAGAATACTCAAACATTCCTCATGCAATAAGCTTTTCATTCCCATGACCATTCTCATGAAAATCTTCTGAACACGCTCCAGAACCAGTACATCCTTCCTGAGGTATGGAGCTCAAAAATGAGCACAATACTCCAAATGTGGTCCGATAAGAGCCATATACATCCTGTTCTTATATTCAATTCTTCTCGTAGTAAATGCTCCCAATCATAATTGCAATTGCCCTCCTAACTACTGCCTCAACCTGCAAGCTGACCTTGACAGAACCCTGCACTAGAACTCCCAAGTCCCTTTGCATTTCAGATTTCTGAATTTTCTTGCCATTTAGAAAATAGACCATGCTTCTATTCTTCGTGCCGAAGTGCATGACCTCACACTTTCCAACGTTAGAATTCATCTGACGATCTCTTTATCTGTCCAAATCCTTGTTCAGCCTGGCCACTTCCTCAATACGACCTGTCCATCTGCCTATCTTTGTGTCGTCTGCAAACCTAACCAGAGTGCCCTCAATTCCCTCATCTAGATTCGTTAATGTAACAAGTAAAAAGTTATAATTGCAACACTGAGCATTCTGGATCTCCACTTGTCCCCAGCTGCCATCCGGAGAAGTACTATTTTATCCACACTCTCTGCTTTCTGCCAGGCAGCCAAGCTTCTATCCATGCCACTATCTTGTCTCTAACACCACGGACCCATATCATACTCAGTCATCTCCTGTGTGATACCTTGTCAAAGGCCTTCTTGAAGTCCAGGTGGATAATATCCATTGGCTGTGCTTGGTCGAACCTGCTCAATTCCTCTTCAAAGAATTCCAGTAGTTTTGTCAGGAATTAACTTGCCTTGATGAAATCATGCCAACTTTGCCCTATTTTACCAAACACTTTCAACTTTTCAGAAATCTCATCTTTCACAATGGATTCCAGGATCTTACCCATGGCAGAGGATAAACTGGTCATGGTCATTTTTTTTTTTGTCTTTTTCCTAACTCCCTTGTTAAAAAAGGAGTGTCACGTTAGTGGGTTTCCAGTGCTCTGGGATCGTTCCTTACTCTAGTGATTCCTGAAAGATAACCACGATTGCCTCCACTCCCTCTTCAGCTATCTCCCTTCTCATACTGGGATGAAGACCATCTGAGGAGAAAGTGAGGACTGAAGATGCTGGAGATCAGGGCCTCATTCCTGAAGAAGGGGTCATGCCCGAAACGTCGATTCTCCTGCTCCTGAGATGCTGCCTGACCTGCTGCACTTTTCCAGCAACACATTTTCAGATGTAGTCCATCTGGTCAAGGTTATTTACCCACCTTCGGGCCATTACATTTTTTTCTAGCATGTTCTCCATGGTGGGGGCCATCATACTCAGCTCTGGCCCCTCAATCTCTTGAATGTTTAAGGTATTACTCGTGCCTTCCACCATGAAAGCTGATGCAAAGTAATTATTCAGTTCCTTGGCCATTTTATCGTTCCCCGCTGCTTTCTCTCCATTATCAGTTTCCAGCAATCCAATGTTCACTTTTGCCGCACTTTTATGCTTTATATATCGAAAGAAACTATCACAATCTTCCTTGACATTACTGGCTAGCTTACCCCCAATTTAATAATCTCCCTCCTTATTTTATTTTGTTAGCCTTCTGTTTTGTCTTTGTCAGCTTCCCAATCCTCAGGTTTCCCACTGCACTTTGCCACATTATATCATTTCTCTTTTGCTTTTATGCTATACATGACTTCCCTAGTCAGCTTGGTTGTTCCATCCTCCCTATATAAGCCTCTTTTTTTGCTTAGGATAAATCTCTGCTGTATCCTGAATTACTCCAAAAAACTCTGCCATTGCTGTTGCACTGTCTTTCCTGCTGGGCCCGTCTCCCAGTCAATTCTACCCAGCTCCTCACTCATGTCTGTGCAATGGCCTTTATTCAGCTGTAATACTGTTACTTCTGATTCTAAGTTCTCCACCTGAAATTGCAGAGTAAATTCAATCATAATATGATCACTGTCACTTGCAGCTCCCCTCATCTAGTCTGCCTGCACAAGCTGCTCCAAAAGCCGTCTCGTAGACATTCCACAAATTCCTTTTCCTGCCAACCACTATCAATCTGAATTCCCTGAATTCCCAGTCCATCTGTATAATAAAATCCCACATGATCACTGTAACTTTGCCTTTCCTGCAGGTAATTCTAGCTCCTGGTGTATCTTACACCCCAGCTCCCTGCATATAACTCCAACTGCATGTTTCCACCTTTTTGATTCCTCAATTCTACCGACACAGATTCTACACCATCTGACCTTATTTCATTTCTTATTATTGATTATTGATTCAATCCCATTCTTAATACTGAGATAACTCTATCTCTCTGCCCACCTGCTTATCTTTTCGACAGGATGAATATCCTTGAATATTCAGCTCCCAATCCTGATCCTCTTGCAGCGATGTCACTGTAATGCCCACTCTGTCGAACCTGCCAATTTATGGATGAGTCACAAGCTCATTTTCCTTATTCCTTATACTACATGTAATCCGATAAATTAGTTCAGTTCTGTATTACCCGTCGCTCTTCTCATTGTCATTTGTTAGTCCAGCTGTTGGTACCTACACGGACCCTGACCACTGGATCATTCCCCTCCCGCTCCAAGTTCTGCAAGACCGATGATATATCCCAAACCCAATCACCATGTAGGCAACACCACCTTCATAACTCTTAATCCCGATTACGGAGAGCAGTATCTATGCTTTTAACTATACTATCCCCAATGTTCCATCATTGGGCTGCATGGTGACACAGCAATGCTGCCTCACAGTGCTAGGCACTTGGGTTCATTTCCAATCTCTGCATCCTGTCTGTGTGGACTTTATACATTCTTGCCGTGTCTGCATTGGGAGCATTAACTCTTTTCTCTCTCCACAGTACGTCTCTGTGTTTGCTTCAGATTTCTACCATCTACAGTATTTTTGCTTTAGTTCGATGGAGAAATGCAGCAAATGTGACAGGTTTTGTAAAAGCAACTGTTGTTCGCAGGCTCCTCTGGGTGTTTAGGAATCTTGCCCGGCCACTTGTCAGAGTGCAGTGCCCCTGGATGCCCATTCCATCTCCCTCAGTTCCCTCAGTCCATCGTCATTGCATGCAGCCTTTCCTTGTGCCACCACTAGGACACCTCACACCCCAATGCCTGGCACTGGATACTTTCTTCGCAGGACAGTGCACACAACGACACTGGGAACTTTCTGACCCGCTGGGTATGCTGGGTAAAGACTCTGCCATGAAAAGGAACAGAATAACTAGAATCCAATTGAATAGCAAAGCTGAGTAAACAGGCTGAATTACATCCATCTGCTCTGACATTTTCTAATCTTCTGTTTATCCTCGGCCATCTGCAAATAGATGGCCCATATGTATGCCTTGTCAACACGTTTGGTGGAGGAGATAAATATCAGATCCGGTGGTCATTGGACTGATTCAGTGGTCTCACTTTCCTGACGTCAAACTTACGTTTTTACTATCAAGTCGATCCAGATTAAAGAAAAGGCCTTGCTGGAGTTGTGCTGAAAGGATATTTGAATTTTGGAGACATTAGAATATGTCACGTGCGAGTGAGGCGAGGAATCGTAAGGTAGCACAGTTAAATACACGATCAAAGTGCTGGTCGCAAGGCAGTACTTCCGATATGTGGATCATTGGGATTCCCGAGTCGGATGGTATGAACCTGAACTGGAAGCAATTTACGATATGAGGATTATTGGGATTCACGGGTCAGTCGGATACACACAAAAGGACATGATGCACATGAACTGATAACACTCTCCGATATGTGGATCATTGGGATTCCCGGGTTGGTAGGATATAGACAAGATGGACGGGATGGCTTTGAACTGGCAGCAATCTCCTGGCAGGCAGGTTTGCTATTGTCCTTTACGAGGGTTTAATCTAGTGTGTGGCGGCGGTGGGAGAGGGGTGTGTGGAAACACAGCAGTAGTTCCATAGGTACAGTGACTAAGGGGGAGTTGGAGACTAATCCCAGTACAGCTAAGACCAACAAAAAAAAAAGAGGGTACGAAACACAGTGGCCTGGCAGTCTGAAGTGTGCTGATTTTAATATGAGGAATCAGTTTGTTTGAACAAATATTTCGATATCGCTGCATGTCAGAAAATAGGAAGAGATGATGTATAATTGTCTACTGTGTCCTTCACTGGACCAGCTTGTCTCTGCAGGCACCAAAACTTCAGAACTTCAGAACTAATACAACACAGAAGGAGGCCATTCAGCCCACCATGCGTCCATGAGCTCTCCAACTTGACAACTTGAAACAGAGGGAATGATCGGAGCTCGACTGAGAGGGAGAGAAATAAACAGCGAGAAAGACAGTGAAGTGAGATAAACAGAGTGAAAAAAATGAGCGACAGAGTGAGTGAGAGCAAGGGGTGTCAGACGAATGTGATGCTAGATCAAGAGACAGCATGAGGAGAAATACACAGAAACTTTTCTTAGAAACTCCTACAGACTGTAAGCCATTTGTCTGGTGCCATATCCTGTGAGCACCATGCTGATACTGGCTGTCATCCCAGGTCATTTATCGCCAATGACATCCCAGAGCTGAGTTGCTGACAGCTAAACACAATCCAATAAACCAATAGATTGGTTCCAGGTAGAAGGTGGATTAATTTAAATATTCTGAGCCAACAGGAACTTGTAGCCCCTCTAGACACTGCGTGAGAGGCAGGGTGGCATCTCATTGAAGGGAATCACTGGCAGAGGGGAAATCAGGATCTCAGCTCTGGGTCAAATAATGATTGATAAAGTTTGCACACCACTTCCATGGTTTTCTAATTCACATTACAATTTATATAGCTCCACATAGTAAGTAAATTTTAACAATATTGTCTTTTTGTAATTTTCAGGTTTTGGTATGTACAGAAAAGCTTTTTTATCCTTGTATTTTGTGTTGAATAAACACATTTTATTACTGAGGAAGAAAGGACCTGCTCCGATGGGACAGTGTCATGTGAACCGCGCTGGGACCAGAGTCCGAGTGAATCATAACCAGGGCTCGAGACAGAGCTTTAAACTGATTAGGAGTGTGTGTGTGTGTGTGTATGTGTGTCTGTGTGTGTGTGTCTGTGTGTGTGTACGTATATGTGCGTGTGTGTCTGTGTGTGTGTGTGTGTGTGTGTGTGTGTGTGTGTCTGTGTGTGTGTACGTATATGTGCGTGTGTGTCTGTGTGTGTGTGTGTGTGTGTGTGTGTGTGTGTGTCTGTGTGTGTGTACGTATATGTGCGTGTGTGTCTGTGTGTGTGTGTGTGTGTGTGTGTGTGTGTGTGTCTGTGTGTGTGTACGTATATGTGCGTGTGTGTCTGTGTGTGTGTGTGTGTGTGTGTGTGTGTGTGTGTCTGTGTGTGTGTACGTATATGTGCGTGTGTGTCTGTGTGTGTGTGTGTGTGTGTGTGTGTGTGTGTGTCTGTGTGTGTTTAAAAAAGGAGGTAAGAGTACAGAATTCAGGAGCGGTTATTAGATTGTCCAGCACAGACACATATAGGATAGAGCATCTGGAAATGTTTAACATATCACACTTCAAGCGCACTGCACAAATGAATGACAATGAGAAGAGGGACGGTTAATGCAGGACTGAAAGGGTTACAACTGAATACATGCTGTATAAGGAATAAGGTAAATGAGCTTGCGGTGCAGAATTAAATCGGCAGGTATGAAGCGATGGGCATCACGGAGATGTGGCTGCAAGGGGATCTGAATATTTAAGGATATTTATCCTATCGAAAAGATAGGCAGGTGGGCAGAGGGAGTGGATTTGCATTATTAGTAAGAAATGAAATTCAATCAATAGTTAGAAAGGAAGTAAGGTCAGATGGTGTAGAATTAGCCTGGGTAGAATTGAGGAACCACAAAGGTAAGACAACCACAGTTGAAGTCTTGTATAGGGCTCGAAAAACGTAGTCAGGAGCTGAGGCACAAGATACATCAGGAGATAGCAAAAATGTGTAGGAAAGGCAAGGTACAGTAATCATGGGTGATTTCAGTATGCAGGGGAACTGGGAACATTAGATGGTAGTGGTTTGCAAGAAAAGGAATTTTAGGAATGTTTATGAGATGGCTTTTTGGACCAACGTCTGGTGGAGCCCACTCAGGAACAGATGATACTGGATTTAATGACGAAGGATTCGTAAGCGAGATTAGGGTGAAGGTAAAATTCGGAAGCAATGATCAGAACATGGTTGAATTTATTCTGCAATTTGAGAGAGAGAAGATAGAATCAGAGATAACAGTATTTCAGCTGCATAAAGGCAACGACAGAGGCATAAGGGAGAAGCTGTTTAGAATTGACTGGGAGAGTGGTCCAGCAGGAAAGGTAGGGGAACAGCAATGGCAGCAGATTCCAAGATAAATTCAGGAACACAGCAGAGATTCTTGCCGAGGAATAGAGGCATGGTACAGGGAGGATGAGACAGTCAGGGCTGACGACGGAAGTCAGGGATTGCATACAAGCAAAAGAACAAGCGTATAATTTGTTGAGGGGCAGTGGGAGACTAGAGAATTGGGAAACTTACAAAGACTAACAGAGGAAAAAAAAGGACAGAGAAGATTAGATATGCAGGTAAGCTAACCAGTAATAGAAAGGTGACTGTAAGAGGTTCTTTAGATATATAAAGTGCAAAAGAGAGGCAAAAGTGAATATGGACCACTGGAAATTGATGCTGGAGAAACAGTAGTGGAAAACAAAGAAATGAATGAGGAACTTTGCATCAATTGTCATGGTGGAAGACAAGAGTAATTTCCCAAAACTTGAAGAGAGTGAGAGGGCAGAGATGAGTATGGTGGTCATCACCAAGAAAAACATGATATAAAACTGCATGGCCTGAATTTGGGTAAATCACCTGAACCATATGGACTACACTCCAGCATTGTAAGGGAAATAGCTGAAGAGGTATGGAAAGTGAAAGTGGTAATCTTTCAGGAATGACTAAAATCAAGAAAGGCTGGAAAATTGCGAACGTGACATTTATTAAGGGAGTTAGGCAGAAGATGGAAAATTACAGACTGATTAGCCTAACTTTGGTTGTAGGTAACATCCTGGAATCCTTCGTGAAGGATGGGCTTTCTGAATACTTGGAAGTATTTAGTAAAATAGTGCAAAGTCAGCATTGTTTCATCAATGGGAGGTCATGCCTGACAAACCTGCTGGAATACGCTGAGGGAGTAACGAGCAGATTTGACCAAGGAAAACCAATAGATGTTGTCCACCTGCTTCTCTAAACTCCTTTGATAAGGTGCCACGCTGGAGCCTATTGAGAAAGATGAGGGCCCCTGGTGTTACAGGCAAGGTGTTAGCTTGGATAGATGCGTGGCTGTCTGACAGAAAGCAGAGAGTGGGGATAAAAATGTCCTTCTCAGGATGGCATCCAGTTATAAATAGTATACCTCAAGGCTCAGTTTGGGACCACAAAATTCGCTTTGTGCATTAATGGTCCACATGAAGGAACTGACGGCATTCTGGATAAGTTTTCAAACAGTGAAAAGATGGAATAGAGGGATAGGTAGCATTGAAGAGGTGATTCGGCTGCAGTAGGGTGCAGTAGCCCCCACTAGCACTCCTTTGATGCTCGCTTTGCAGTCCACCAAACTCAGGATAAACGCATCATCCTCCGCCATTTCTGCCAACACCAGTCAGACCACACCACCAGAGATATACTTCCCTCCCCACCCCAATCAGCATTCTGCAGAGACCATTCCCTTCACGCCTCCCTCGTTAGGTTCACGCGTCCCCCCTCCCACACCCCAATAAGCCACCTTCCACTCCCGGCACCTTCCATTGTCATTGCAAGAGGTATGAAACCTGTGCCAACAACTTCCTCCTCACCTCCATCCAAGGCCCCAAAGGATCCTTCCATATCAGGCAGAGAATATCCTGTGTCTCCAAACATCTCATCTACTCTGTCCATTGCTCCTGGTTTCCTCTACACTGGGGAGACAGGACGTCAACTTGCAGAACGGTTGAGGGAACACTCTCCGTCACACACCCAACAACCCCACTGCCCTATGGCTGAATACTTCGCCTCACCCTACCACTCCTCCATGGACATGCAAGTTCTTGGCCTCCTCCACTGCCACATTCTAGCCACTGACGTCTGGAGGAAGAGCGCACCGTCTTCCATCTTGGGACCCATCAACCTCACGGTATCCAGCGCAATGTCACCAGTTTCCTCACCTCCCCTCCCTCCACATTATCCCAGATCTAACCCAACTGTTTAACTGTCCTACCTGTCTAACTTCCTTCCCATCTATCCACTCTACCTTGCACTCTCACCGCTCACCTTCATTTAGCCATCGCCTTCCAAGCTACCTTCCTCCCAGCCCCTCCCATTCATCTCTCAACCTCTTTCCGCCCACCCACTCCATTCCTGATAAAGGCTTTATGACTGATACGTCAAATATCCCGTTCCTCAGAGTCTGCCTGACTGGCTGTGCTTTTCTCGCACCACACTTTTTGACTCTGATCTCCAGAATCTGCGGTCCTCACTTTCTCTTGCTGAAGGATTTGCACAGGTTAAGGGAGTGAGCAAAGAAGTGGCAGGTGGAGTATAATGTGAGCAAGTGTGAGGTCATGCAGATTGCCAGAAAAAATAAATGCATGGACTATTTTCTAAATAGCGAGCAAGTTCAGAAGACTGGGGTCGGGGTTGTGGGGGGGGGGGGGGGTGGAATTGAGGGGATGCTTGTCCAAGGATCTTGAAATGTCAAACTTCTGCGTGTCAGCAGTTGGGAAGGCAAATAAAATGATTCCATTTATTTCAAGAGGGCTTGAATATAAATGCAGGGATGCACTTCTGAGGATCTATAAAATTTTGGTCAGTCGACATTTGGATTATTGTGCACAATTTTGGATCTCATATCTCAGGAAGAATGTACTGGCCAAGGAGAATTTTCCGATATGATTCACGAAAGTGGTCCCAGGAATGAAAAGCTTAACATATGAAGAACAACTGAGGGCTCAGAGTCTATATTTGATAGAGATCAAAAGAATGTTAGGAGGTCTAATTGAAAGTTACAGAATATTGAATGACCTGGACAGGGTGGATTTTGGGAAGATATTTCCAATTGAGGGGAGACTAGGACCCGAGGGGACAGAGTAAAGAGAAGATCTTTTCAAACACAGATAGAGACGAACCTCTTTAGCCAGAAAGTGGTGAATCTAGGGAATTCACTGCTACTGAAGGCTGTCGAGGCCAGGTAATTAAATATATTTAAGAGTTAGACAGATAGGTTCTTGATTGTAAACGAGATGAAGGGTTACAGATAGAAATCGGAAGAATGGGGTTGAGAAGCTGAACAGCCATCATTGAATGTCGGAGCAGGCTTAATGGGCTGAATGGCCAAATTTCTGGTCCAATGTCTTCTGGTCTTTTGGTTAATATTGGCTCTCCTCATTCCTCATTGGAGATGTATCCTGGAATTTGATTTTCTTATGATTTATAAACATTAACATCCCAATACTGATGACTAGGCAATATCATGTTCCCTCCCTCCAGGCTCTGCCGCCATGTCCCCAGTATCATAATCACACTGAAATTGAAAACCAGTGCATGGTACTTAATCACAGTTGATTGACATCGACAACATTAACAGGATGACCCTCACCTGCCCTCTCTGATCTTCGACTAGCCATCTGAATTGTGTGTTACATCATATTCTCTGTTAACATATCCATGCCATTTGTCTGTTATAACTCATGAAGTCATAGGCACATTTGCCTGTCAGATTATGGACTAGAAAAGTTCTCTCCATATTTTACTGACATCATAATCACTGATCAGTAGTTCCAGACTGTATGTTTCCATTTATAAACGGAGAAACTTGGTTATGTTCTGACAATCCTTTGACATTACTCACATATCCAAGGCATATTGAATGATTACACGCAATATTCCTTCCTTCAGCCACCCCCACATATCCCAAGCTAAATGTGTAAATTTCTAACGTTCTTTTGAATTTTAATAAAATAAATATTGAACTCAAAGGGGTTAAATAGAGCTATTTGTTCAGTGACTGTTACTGATGTCAATCTCCGTGAATCCTAATTATCCCAATAGAGAGTTTCAATCGTTGAAAAATAAATGGGCTCTGTTCAATGTGCTATCCAATAGTGTGAGTAGGAGCATCACTTACAGCACTAACAGGGATCAGCAGCTCGAGAATGAGAGAGAGAGAGAGGGGGGGAGGAGAGATCAGAATCGGAGAACATTGGACAGGAACGTTACAATAATTGTTCATAATCTGAGGACCATGGATAGCAATGTTCCAACAATGCATCAGAATCTGAGAACATTACACTGGAATGTTCCAACAATGGTTCAGAATCTGAGAACATTAGACTGGAATGTTCCAACAATGGACAGGAGTTTATGCTTGGGTCTTTACTGTCTTTCGCAGCCTTTGATATCATTAGAATATCGGATCCAGGATATCCTTTGGATTATTCAAGGTGATTACTATCCCATCCTCGCAATAGTTGGTGTTCCTGGTAAGTCATTATATTTGTCTACTAAACCGGGTTAAACTGAATTTCTGCTCATGATATGTACATTTTGGAAAGTGCAAGTCAATATCTTCAGTTCCAAACAAATATTCATTTCCTTATAAATTATAACTATCAAACTACGATTTATAACTTACTCACTGATAAGCGAGAAGGAACAAAACTCTTCTCAAACTCCATAATCCATTTTGTCCTTCACAGATTTACATCTCCATATCCTCCTCACTCACCAATCCTGTCCAATACCACCATCATGGTATCCCAGTCTTGTCCTCAGTCTCAGTGCAATATCTGAATAAACCATTTGTGCCTTTGTTCAATCCGGATGCAACAGTTTCACGTTCCTTGTAATCACATGTCCGTCACTAAATAATTGCTATTGAGAATGTTTAACTTGTTCTCTGGACCTAAGGAAAGACAGTTTATGGTGGCCAGGCCATTGACTCATAATCTAGAGCCACAGAATAATAGTCTGTTGATATTTCATGAAGGAATTTGGGGAGTTTAAAAGCAACTATTATCATTTGTTATAAAAACCAATCTGCTTGCCTCAAGTCCTTTAGGGAAGTCAATGTGTTTTGCCTCCCTCGTCAGGTTTCCATGTGACTTCTGTGATGAACACGTGGGTGTACTGTACCTTTGAGAGATTTGAAAAACAACAATAACTACCTGACAGCACCAAGCGTTCTGAAAAATAGATATAATTAACATTTGGTCGAACAACCCGATTAGCTCATTGTCTCGAAACAAATTCAGCAAAACATTTTAAATTATACCCCAAAATGCCCACCTCCAACCAAGTTTTAAATTATTATATTGACAATCATAACAGCCAATGATACAATCCGTTAGTTTGGCGGTTCAAGACCATGGAAAATCGAACAGTTGAGAGGAGAACTGCCAAGCTACCAGCATGCAAAGAACGCCTGAAAAATAGCTCTCCTTTAGGCACCATTATTGATTAGTAACTGGTGATGCATTGTCCCCAAGAAGAAAAGAGGACAGGAATATGGCGAGGAACCGAAAGCTTCCTAGTTTTGAGATAAGAAGTTTTGTTTTGTAAATCTTAATTCGGAGTCTTATCGGACTAGTATTGTGGAGGGGGAAGGTAAAAGACAGGTTAGAGGAAGAAGTTGTAAATAGTCATTCGTTTATTATTCTCTGTTATGCTTTAAGAAATAAAGTTGTTAATTTTTACTTGAATAGACTTGGACTCTAGAATTATCACAGATTACTGCATTGGATAAATATTTTCTCTGTTGCTGGTTTTAATTAAGCAGGAAGATTTATCCTGTGTTGTAACACTACAAAACCATAGCTATGCGTTTTACTCTTTATGGTACTGTGGAACAGCTGAACCAGCCACTCAGTTCAAGATCTGCATAACATACTTCCTGTGAGAAGAATAATTGTAAAGATAGCTCCCTTTCTCTGCCTGTTTTCTCTATTACTACATCTCATTTACATTCGGGTACGTGATCATCCCCTATTTTTGGTGTATTCAATCTCATTGAAATTCTCCCCGAGTGTGATGCACATCTCCATAGATATCTCTGGTGCTGGCTTTATTGATGCTGACGTACAGATGTAAGGGACTTAAATTCCATGTCAGTCGTAGTGCATAGAGAAGGAATGACTTTTTGTGTTACAGGAAAGAAATGGCAACATCTAAGTGAGAAAAAAGATGTTTTTTGAAAATCCCTGAGAGTGTTGTTGAGGCAGTATTTGGTTAACTTTGGATAGACTTTATCTCAAGTTTCACCAGACTAATCCCTGGGATGATGGCACCATGAGCAGTGAGTGAAGGTGAGTGAGTGAATAAGAGGTGATTACATTGAATCTTAAGGGGGATGGACAATCACTCATGATGTTCTAAACAGACACTGATACGGTGATACGTTCCACGGCTTTTTTTTTCCCACTCAGATTACATGATTCTCGATAGTTTAAGAGCCTCTGAGAACGTTCCACCCAACCACACCCACACCCTATTTCAACTGAGACAGAGAGAGAAAGAGAGGAGAAAGAGAGGAGAGTGAGAGAGAGAGAGAGAGAGAGAGAGAGAGAGAGAGAGAGAGTCTGGCTTTTGAATAAAATCTTGCAACATTAATACAGTTCAATTGGTGCGTGATCCTGCAATGAACGTCATGTTATCCATAATCCCAACAGTAGCAACAATACCTTCATTATAAAAGAATTAATTCTTTCCAGCATTGTAGAGAGAAGAAAAGTTATTTTTTATGCCACAGGAAAGAAACGGAGATATTTAAGAGGAAAACGAGTTATTGTGATCATCGCTGAGAGTGTTGTTGAGGCAGTATTTGGGACACTGTGGACAGACTTTCTCTCCTTTATAAGGAATGATCGCCTTGCCACAGAGAGAGTGCAATGGAGTTTCACCAGACTAATCCCTGGGATTATGGTACCATGAGGAGACAGTGAAGATTAATTTCTGGCGTTGTGAGAGAATGAGAGGCGATTGCATTGAAACTTGAGGGGGAAAGACAGTCACTCACGATGTTCTAAATAGACACTGATACAGCGAAAAATTCCATGGCTTATTTTTAACTCGGGTTGCCTGATTGTCGATCGTTTAAGAGCTTCTGAGAATATTCCCCTCACTCCACACCCAATCCCCATGTCGCATGAGAGAGACAGAGGGCCAGTCTTTGAATAAACTCTCTCCACATTAATATAGTGCATTTGGTGTATGGTCTGCACTGAAAGTCTCGTTATCCGCAATCCCTACAGCAGCCGCAATACCTTCATGCTAAAACAGTTAACTATTCCCACCAGATTCTGATCTCCATGGAGAACATGGGTGTGTCTTCTCGGCGATGGAAGATGCCTCCATGAGACTTGGCACAACTCGTTTGGCTTCCCTCCTCATTGCCAGCAAACTATGTTCAAGCATGGAACCATGATTAACATCATGGAGTTCTCTATCAGTGCAGTCTCGGTTTCATTGGTTTGTCATGTTGGAATATCAGTGACCCCCTCTTTTTCCTGTATAACTGTCTCGTGGGGATGAATAGCCTCCTCCTGGTCTCATGGAACAGGTTTAAGGGTTGGATTGGGCTCTCCCTGTTCCTGTTTAACAGCTCGATGCATTGAACAGACCACTCTTCTTCCTGTGTAACAGGCAGGAGTATTGAATGTGCTGTCACTTTTCCTGTTCCTGAATGCCAGCTCATTCCCGTGTGCAACCAGCTGGAGATGCTTAATGAGCTCCCCTTTTAACTGTGGAAGTGTGCAGTGTCTGACCGTGCTGTTACATAAATGTTACCGACACTTTAACAGCACAAACCGGAATGCTGTCCGTGTCTTGCTGCACATGAACACAGAATGGTTCAGGAGCTGATGGGGCACAAAATGTTCTGAACATTCTGTGATCTTCAGTCATCATACCTACTTCAAATCTTATGATGAGAAAATACATTGATGGAGCAGCTGAAGATGTTTGTGCTGAGGGGTCTAACCTGTGGATCTCCTGCACAGATGTCCCAGGACTGAGAGGATTGTTGGCAACTGACCCCAACCTCTTTATTTGTGTTCTGAAAGAATCCATTCAGTGGGAAGGTTACACCTGATCCACATTCAGATCAAACAAGTAGGTGGTCCCGATACCATCATCAGTCGAATACTGCCTTGGCTTCAAAGCCATTCGCTCTTTCCTGACCCCCTGTGTTCGCCTCTTGTTCATATCAATAGGTGATGGTGTATATGTAGGGAGGGCTTTCCTCTCACAGAAGGTAATCGCTGTCAGGAATTATCTGGGCGAGAGAGCTAGGGGAGCTTTATCGCTGAAAGCATTTAAGGAGGAGGTGTATGGATTTTTGACCTGTCAGAGAGCTAAGGGGTGAAGAATTGGTCATTAAAGAAAAATTACTGTCAACAGTAGATCAACCATGATGTTATGCAATGGCTTGATCATCCGAATTACCTGGTCCTGTTCCTTTTGTCCTCATATTCAGTAATTGCAAAGTTAATGGCTGTAATTTTCCTGAATGTTCTTTTAAAGAACGTTGCAATCAGAGAGAGTAAAGTATTTTGTGAGTCATCTCTTGTTGAGGTAGGGGGACTGTATTCACGGTGAATCTGGTGTATGATATCACCAAAAAATGAATCACAAGAAGCAGAGAGGAAACATACTGTAAAGAGACCAGAGGTGTCAGTCGAAACAAATAATATTTTCCAACCGACACCAAACCATGTGTGACATTCTTGAGGGACTGAATGAGATCCTGTATTACAATTGATCGGGTATTTGGAGCAAGTGGCCTCCATCTGCTCCTTGCAGGAGAAATGAGGGGTTGAATAGAACATAGCAACAGCAGCAGTGGGCTATTAAATACTTTGTCACCGCTTCAATTGCTTTTGCTCAAAGCAGCACGCTTCGGTCTGTATACCATTTGACTGCATACCAAAAACAAATTTGAATAAATGCAAACATTCAAGCACCACAATCCTCTGGGGAAGGGAATTTACACTTGAGCAGCCCTTTGAGAATTTCTCATTTGTGTTCCAACAAATGTTGGAGCGTCGCTATGACCTTTTCCAGTCCCACTCTTCCATCGGTTACACCCATCTTAAATGCAGCCAGTTGACTGAGGTGGCCAATTATTTAGGTCTCCGACTCCGCCATCTTCTAGAAAAATGTGAGACACAGAAAGTTGAACTCATAACAAATGGTAAAGTGATAGAGTGCCCCAAAATGTTATTCTGACTTTGATGTTATTCTGCTCACACAAGCTATAAGAAGTGGGAATTCTTTCTGAAATGTTGGGATTTGGCTGAATTCCCTTCGCTTCAGGCAGTGGAGAGATTCCAATGAAACCCCACCAGGAATCCTTCACAAGTGGAGAAAGTGAGGTCTGCAGATGCTGGAGATCAGAGGTGAAAATGTGTTGCTGGAAAAGCGCAGCAGGTCAGGCAGCATCCAGGGAACAGGAGAATCGACGTTTCGGGCATAAGCCATTCTTCAGGAATGAGGAAGGTTTGTCCAGCAGGCTAAGATAAAAGGTAGGGAGGAGGGACTTGGGGGAGGGGCGTTGGAAATG
>NC_057717.1:5312831-5352748 GCF_004010195.1 Chiloscyllium plagiosum | reverse complement strand
TCCTATACTTAACCCTAATCCTAACTCTGAACCTCATCCTAACCCTACCCTCATCCCAACCCTAACCTTAATCATAATCCTGACCTTAAAGCCTAGCCCTACTTGACCTCTTCCCACCTATCGCATTTCCGACGCCCCTCCCCCAAGTCCCTCCTCCCTACCTTTTATCTTAGCCTGCTGGACAAACTTTCCTCATTCCTGAAGAAAGGCTTATGCCCGAAACGTGGAATCTCCTGTTTCCTGGATGCTGCCTGACCTGCTGCGCTTTTCCAGCAACACATTTTCAGCATTAATCACAAGTGGTAAATTTGAAGCAAGGATTTTATGGTCTCGCACTTGCCAATAACAAAAGACCGGCATTCCAGGAATGAGTAAAGGGAAACCTCTTTGAAAATCTTCCAAAAGAATTATATCATTTTATTTTAGTTTAGGGGATCAATCCTCCTCACTGTGCATCAGGTGTGGTCTCAGCAATGCCCTGTACAGATGCGGTTAAACATTCCTACAATTAAACCTGATACCTTTTGCCAAAACCAGCATCATTCCACTTACCTTCTAAATCACTTGCCGCATCTGACTTCATATGATTCATGTCGTAATAACATGGAAACCTCCTGTATCACAGAGTTTGGCAATCTCTCTCCATTTAAATTGTTTACCATTGTTTCAACCTTCATGCCAAAATAGACAACTTACGTTAAATTATTTCTGCTGAAGGTTTGCTCACTAACCTTCCCTGCCTGTATCACATTGCAGACTCACTACCTCCATTTGACGACACATTGAATGACCATCTTGGTATATGAGCTAATTGAGCTCCAAGCCATTCCCACCCCTTCCTCCACATCTTTTTACAGATTGTTGATAATTGATGACCCCACAGTGATCTCTGAAGCACTCCATCAGTTACAGCTTTGCAGCCTGAAAATAAACATTTATCTCTACTCTCTATTTCCTGTAAGCGACAGCTTCCCTATTCCTGTGTAGCGTTCAGATGTGTCGAATGACCTCCTCCTGGACTGTGTAGTGCACTGAACGAGCTGAATTATTTCATTCTATACTCCTGTGCAATTCCTTAGAGGGGCAGAATGGTCTCCTCCTGTGTCATTGTAACGGTCCTGTCTGACAGAATGGAGTGGTCCCAAACCCTGTAACTGCATCGAGGGGTGGATTGAGGGAACAACATATGGGATAGAGGCAGAAGTTGCCCATTCGGCTGCACCATTCAGAATGCTAATGGCTGATCCGAGTGTGTCTGACTATCTATTTCCTGTCTGTTCACAATAAACACTGACCCTTCTGTTCAGTTAAGATCAGTCGAGCTCAGCCTTGAATACCTTCAAAATCCGAGTCTTCACTGCTTCCTGAGGATGAGGATACCACAGGTAGCACAACACTAAAGTGAAAGGGACGTCCTCATTTCATTGTGCGACTGTTATTTTAAAACTGTGTTAACTGAACATCAAATCACCACCTCTTTTCAGACATAAGGACAGAATAATTAAGTATACTTCGGAATATAATCCATTCCGGACTCCAAACCTATCCCACATCCCTACTGACCCTTTCCAATCAAATATCTATCACACCCAGCCTCTGCTGTTGTCTCAGGAAGAGAATTCCTGATAGCATAATACCGTTGGAGCATTAAGGAAATGAGCAGATTGAGGCCATTCAGCCTATCGAGTCGGAAATTCCGTTCAATAATTTCTTATATGTAGCTCGACCTCATTTTTCTGCCTTCTCCCTCGAATCCTTGATCCCCTTACAAATCAAAAAAAATATCGATTTGTGTCTTAATGTCACTAGCGTCTGTGCCTCTGTGTATCTGTATGTAAGTGTTTGTGCGTGTCTGTGTGTGTATCTGTGCCTCTGTTTGTGTGTGTCTGTATGTGTGTGTGTGCCTGTGTGTGTGCGTGTGTGTGTCCATGTGCTTGTTATCTGTGTGTTTGCGTATCCACACCTGTCTGTCTGTGTTTCAGCCTGTGTTTCGATCTATATTTATGTCGATTTGTATGTGACTGTATATGTATTTGTGTGTTTATACGTGTATGTATACCTATCTCCTTGTAAATATTGTGTGTGCTCGTCTGTGTATTTCTGTGTCTGCGTCTCTGTGCAGTGAGTTATCTTTTTTTTTGGAAGTCAAAGGACTGTTGTTGGAACTGCCAGTGGGTTTAAACTGAGAATTGTCTTTCACTGAACATTGCTCCGTCACTGGTCAGTAAGACGTGGATGTTTCAGATTCTCCACGCGAGGCGTCCTGGTCCTCTCCAGCTCTTTAAGAGTCCTCCCACCATGGCGGGGGAGGGAGGGTGGGAATTGAGGGAACGGATATCGGACACTCCACTACCCGGCTTGGCCCTTTCTGTCCCTTTCCAGGCAGTTTCTCCTGGAATGGGAGAAAGGAATGGAGGGAGAGTTGGAATGCGTGACCCTGCTCTTTGTGCTGGTGTAGGGAAAGTTGTCAGGTATCTGGAATGAGTCAGTCGACAGTTTTGAACCAATGTAGTATTTTTAGTTGCTGAATTCAAAGCGAGAGTGGTAGTACCTGAGCCTTATTTGGAGACAGATATTCAGTGAGTGTGAGGGAGCAGAGAGGAAACGGTAACTCTTATCCTAACAGAGCGAGGAGGATATTGTTGCTTGCCCAGTATTGTGGGACATTTCTTCCGATCATCTCAGCGTCGAGGTGAGCCTACCCGAATGTCTTGTCCAAGTCGGCCACTCATAACGACACAGACCTGTCCCTCAGCTTCCACAGAATCAGTTCAGAGTTCAGATAGAGCTTACAGTTAGCAAGGAGAAGCACATATTGGTATGTTATATATCGAAACCAAAACGGTAGCAGAAAATCTAAGCATCATATGCTCTGGAAATTAGACAGGCAAGTATTGTGGATACCGCAGTCTTATTGGATGGTCTCAAGCTGTATCCAAACTGCGTTAACTATGACAGCTGAAGCTGTGAAAAATAAGTATATGAGGTGGGTTGAAGAGTATGTTGTGAAGCAAACTAGAGAGCAGGTTATTTCGGATTTGTTGTTGTGTGGTCAGAAGGACGAATTATTAACCTTGGTCTGAAGCAGCTTTTAAGGAATAATAGCATTTATAAGATGCATATTACAAGCTATCTGCATACATTATAGAATGCTTGAATATTCTAGTCAAACATCATGGAAGACTGGAGGCTAGAGTTTCAAAATATCTTCAGTGAATTTGGAAAGTACAATGTAACATTCAATGGGAAATAAGCAATGGTTGTCAGAGTCAAAGAGTCCGACAGCACGGAGACAGGCCTATCAGCCCAAACTGGTCCATTCCGACCAAAATGTCCATTCACGCTAAGCCCATTTCCCTGCCATTGCCCCGTATCCTTCTAATCCTTTACTATTCATGCATTTGATCAAATGCTTTTTGAATGTTGTTAATGTATCCGCCTCAACCACTTCTTATTCCATGTGCGTAAAAGCCCCTGTGATAAAAAGTTGTTCCTCAGCTTCCCTTTTATTCTGTCCCCTCTGACCTTAAACTGATGCCCTCTAGTCGATGATTGCCGAACCCCAGGAAAAAAGACTGGGTGCATTCACTCTATCCATGCCTGACGTGATCTTATAAACTTCAATATGATCCTCCCTCAGTCTCATGCACACAAAAGTAAAATTCCTAGCTTGTCCAACCTCTTTCTATAACTGAGACCATTGAGACCTTGGCAACATCCTTGTAATTTTTTTCTGCACTCTTTCCAGCTTAATAACATCCTTCCTATAGCAAAGTGAACAAAACTGAATAGAACGCTACCAATATGGCCTCACCAGCATCCTGTATAACTGCAACATAACTGGCCAATTTCGATACTCAGTGATATAAACCGATTAGGGCCAGTGTGCCAAAAGCTTTCTTCACTGTCTACCTCTGAATCAACTTTCAGAGAACCATGCACCTGAATCCCAAGGTCCCTCTGTTCCACTACACTCCTTAGGACCCAACCATTCACCATGAAACTCCAAACTTGATTGACTTTCTAAAATGCAAGAACTTACATTGATCTATATTAAAATCCATTTGCCATTTCTCAGCCACTTCTCCAGCTGATCAAGAATCAACTGTAATTTCTGAAATTTCTGATAAACTTCCTCACTCTCCACGATGCCGTCTGTTTTAGTGCCGTCTTAAAACTTACAAATCATGACTGTCCATTCTCATGTAAATCATAGATATATGTAATATGTAGTGGTCCCAGCATCAACACGCGAGGCATTCCACTATTCACAGGCCTCCAGTCTTAGCAGCATGTTTCCACTATTACTCTCTGCTTCCTACTATCAATGCAATTTTGTACCGAATTTGCCAGCTTCCCCTCAATTCCATGCGATCTAACCTTCCAGAGCGGCGTACCATGTGGAACCTTATTGAAGGCCTTATTGGAATTCATCCAGACTACGTATACCACCCGGACCTCCTCAACGTTGCAGGTCACTTTAGCAAAGAACTCCAACAAAATTATGAGTCATGATCTCCCTTGCATAAACTCCCGTGCTGAATTTGATGAAGGGCTTTTGCCCGTAACATCGATTTTCCTGTTCCTCAGATGCTGCCTGACCTGCTCTGCTTTTCCATCCAGTACCTTTCTAATCTTACTCCGCACCATACCCTGTCTTACCAAATGCATGTATATCCAATCTCTCCGAATCTTCTAATGTAACCTACCCACTAGCTTTTAGGATTACTGGTCTTTAGTTCCCAAATTTATCTTTGTAGCATTTCTTGAATACGGGCTCAGCATTCGCTACATTCCAGTTGTCCAGGGCCTCACTCGTTGGCCAGCGATGATAGAAAAGAGGCAAGCAATGCTCCCGAAATTTCATCTCTATCCTCCTATCTTCCTGCGGTATTCCTGAATATATCTGGTCAGGACCAGGAATTTTTAAAAATACTGCAAAGTCTGAAACATACGTCTATTTGTTTCAGGTACAAACACTAAAGAGTGAGAAAGTAACTCAATGATGGTTAACTTAATAAATTTGAAAATACGTTAATCAGAGGACGTGACTTCAGAAGAATTCCAGATATTGTGGAAACCTGGGAATTCTCAGAAATTAACGATCCAAAAAAGGAAGGCCATGAAACTGATAATGAACTCAAAAAGAGAGCACACATGCTAACAAACAGGACCACAAAGACTGCATCAATCGCATCTATATTTCAAAGGAAACAAAATTAAAGCAAGGTCAAATATGGACATTTATAATCGGGAGTGGAGAGGTCATTGTGGAGAACAGGGAAATGGCCAAGAAAACAACCAGTTACATTATATCTATCTTCATGGAGGAAGATCCAGAAAATCCCCCAGTAATTCCAAGTGATCATATCGGACTCCTGGAGCTAAGACATAAAGTCAATTCATGCCAGTAACAAGGTAGTACTTGAACATGGAGCTGGATTGAGCACTGCCAAGTCTGACGAAACAGATGCACTTCCTAGCAAAATGTCGGAAATAAATCACCAATAGTAGTATTAATTCCACTGTCGATGAATGTGTTTTATTTTCCTGTACATTCTGCAGAGACCTGAAACTATTGTGGATAAACGTGAAACATGTACTGCACATGAATGAAAGGGAACCACACAGATAAATGGAAAAAGACATCGTGTGGAGAACTGCAGACCAGTTAACTTGACATTCGTAGGAAATCTGTTGGAATCTATCACACAGGATGACATTTTTGCTATTTAGAAATTAACAGCAACAATGGAGAGAATCATCATGCATTTCTGATAGAGAAATCATACTTGATAAACTTCGGAATTTTTTGAAGTTGTTTCTTACAGCATAGATAATGGGGAAACAGTAGATGTGGCATATACTGGATTTTCGGAAGGGTTTCTATAAGACCTGAGTGAGTTCGTAAATGCAATGAATGTGAAGGGTATTTGGAGGAATAGTATACAAGTGGAAAGTTAAAGTTTGGTTCGTCTTCATTTAAGAGAGTCAGAACATTGATGTAAAGACATATTGAAGCAGTTTCACAGCGTGTTGGTGGGACTGTAACTGAAGTATTGTGTAAAGTTTTGATGACCGAATCTCAGAAAGAATATGCTGATCACAGAGACTGTGCAATGGACATTCTCCAGATTCATCCCTCAGGTGTTGAGATTGCCTGATGAGGTAACTCGGTCTGTGTTCTCTAGAGTCTCCAGAGTTTCAAAGAATGAGAGGTGGATCACAATGAAATTTAGAAAATTCACAAAACATATGACAAGTTGGAAATTAACAGAACGCTTCCTTCGCTGTCTATTCCACATTCAAGGCAAATAATTGCAGGATCTGGGACAGGCCAGTTAAGACGGCAATAAGGTGGAAATTCTTCACTTAGAGGGGACTAACTAACACAGGGGCATGGAAATCTATTGGCAGGCAAGATTAGTGAGAATCTGCAGATATTCGCCAAGTGTGTCCAGCGGAACAGAATAACCAGGGAACAGGTAGGACTCATTAGTGACTTGCCAAGTTGCATCCAAATCAACTTACGTGGTAGGAGACAGACGGTGGCGGTAGAAGGCTGTTTGTGTGATTAGAGGCTAGTGTCCAATGGTGTACCACGGGGATCAGTGCTGTGTCTCTTAATATTTGTGATTCGGAGGTGTTGGTGTTGGACTGGGGTGGACAAAGCTAAAAATTGCATAACACCAGGTTATACTCCGAAAGGTTTATTCGGTGGAACGAGCTTTCGAAGCGCTTAATCAAAGTGCACAACCACCTGATGAAGAAGCAGTGCTACGAAAGCTCGTGCCTCCGAATAAACCTGTTGGACTACAAGCTGATGTTTCCTGATTTTAAACCTTATCAAAAATGATGCAGCTGTGAATATGGACGAAGGATGGGGGTGTCATAAGTGTTTGATACAAAGATTGGCCGGCTAGTTGGCAGTGAGGAGGAAGGCCTTATGTTACAGGAAGATACAGATGAAATAGTCAGATGGTCACATCAATGGCAGATGGAATGTAACCCTGATAAATATGAGGCCATGCACATTGGAAGAAGGAACCAGGCAGGGGAGGACTCAATGAATGGCAGCACACTAGGAAGCTTCTCCACATATCCCTGAATGTGGCGGGACAGGGTAACACACAATTTGAGAAAGCGTACGGTAGCGTATACACAGCATAGATTATAAGAGCTATGCGGAACTTTCGTTAGGCCAAGATGGAATACTGTGTGTAGTTCTGGGAGCTACATTACAGGAAGGATGTGATTGCACTGGAGGAGGTGCTGAGGAGATTCACCAGGATGTTCCCTTGGATGGAGCGTATCAGCTATGAAGAGAGGCTGGATACGCTCGGGTTGTTTAGTTTGGAGCAGAGAAGGCTGAGGGGGACGTGAATCAGGAGGATAAGATTACGAGGGACATGTACGGGGTGGATAGACAGCAGCTGGTCCTTTTAGTCAAAGGGACACACTTTTAAAGTGAAGGGTTTGAGGCTTAGTGAGGATTAGAAGACTGTTCTTCACCCAAAGTGTGTTGGGGTCTGGGATGCACTTCGTGAGAGGGAAATTGCCATGGTAACCTCAAAACCATTGGAACCATGGTTGTGCACTTGAACTGCCATAAGATTCACAGAGACGGGTTTTGTGTTGGAAGTTTTGGCTAATGTAGACCGTGAGGTATTTCAGACAGTACAGAGACTGTGCTTCTGTGATTACATGGCTGAGGAAGGTCAATCATTTAGTAGCTCAAGGTAGGAATTAATGGGTTTCTGAAGAATATCTCATCAAAGTGTATATGAGTGAACTTGTAATATCTTCTGAAAATACGTCAATGGCGAAAATAAGAGAAAAAGGTGCAGCTTTCTTACAGTCTGATACCAGATAATTGAGGACAGGGAAATAGCAGATCAATGGAACAAATACTTCAGCTATGCCTTCACAGAAGAAAATAAAACAAAACTAAATTTCCACGCAATACTAGGGAACTTTATTCTGGTGAGAAAAAGGGAATAGAATTAAATTAGCAACTAAAAAGTTTTAGAGAAAATATTGGACTGAAATTAATGGGCATAGATAAAGCCAACAGGAGTTTACGATAGGATTCATATTTGAGGAAGTGGCTTTAAGCAAAGTTATGGAGAAGGTATTAACGCAATACGATTGGAATCTCAGAAAGATTTTTGATAAAGCCCCAATTTGTGCAAATTCGAATTCTATGACACTGGGGTTAATATATGGTCATTGTTTTAGAAAGGGAGAGATGGCAGGAAACAGTGAGTAGGAATAAAACCATGTTTTTTGAATGGAAGGCTTGGAGGATATAACAAGGATCGAGATTTGGCATCCAGCTATTCCCAATACACATCATATCTTTGGTTGAGGGGCTCAATTGCAATATTCCCAAGACTGCTGACAGTACTAAACGATGTCAGCTTGTGTGTGGATGAGGAGGATGGAAAAAAGGCTCCAAGATGATTGAGACAAGTGGAGTGACTGGGCAAATAACTGACAGAAGGCGAGCAATGGCAGAGATGAGAGGCTGTGTGCTTTGAAGGGATCAATTGAATGGCAGCATCTATAAATGAACTTAAGCTGCATTTTTGTTTATTTCTGCGCAGCCTTCCGAGTCCATGTAGGGCAGTGAGTTCTGAACACGGAAGTCAATACTGGGAATGGCATTGGCACGCTGCCCAGTGTACATAGACCCAGCAAGTAGGGAGCTGTAACAGTGAAAGGAATCTGGATCTCCCTGTACACCAGTCACTGAAAGCAATTTTGCAGGAGCTGAAAGCAGGTAGGAAGATTAATGGTTTATTCACCTTCATTTCAGGGGGATTTAGAATAAAGGAGCAAGGGTCATTTACTGCAACTGTACAGAGCCTTGGTGGGACCCCATCTCTAACTTTGTGCAGTTTTAGTGTCCTTACCTAATAAAGGGCAAACCTGACATTGAGGGAGTGCAGTGAAGGATGACCAGACTGATCTCTGGGATGACAGTTAGTTGTGGGAGCAGAGTTTGGGGTGACTGGACCTGTATTCTATGTGGTTTAGGAAAATGAGTGGAGATCTCAGTGAGATATATAAAACTCTGACAGGGTATGACAGATTGGAAGCAGGGATGATAGTTCACTTTGTAGAAAACGGTTCACGAATCGCATTGCAGTCACATCATACTTAATAAACAAGCGTTATCAGAGAACTCCCTATATATTGATGGGCCGAAGGCACTATATTTCATAATGTTTAAACGTATTTTGAGATATGAACATTGTGTGGGGAAAACTGCATTGAGGAGATGTTCGGCCATGAAATAGCATGGGGAAAGCTCAATGTGCTGAATGACCTCCTCCTTTCCCGATGTTTCTGTGCAGTCTGTGGGAAAGCTCTGTAAATGTCACAAGCTCTCAGATGTTAGGAAGGGGGTCGCTGCAGGGTCAACAGGACTGTGTTTCCCAATCCCTTTTCTGATATTGAGGTCGATGCCGGATGTTCGGTCAGGTTTTATCCTTTAAGACCTCAGAGTAATTTGATACAATTGAGTGTCTCACTTGGCCTATTCAGAGACCATGTCTATGCGTCTGGAGTCACTTGTAGACCAGACCAAGAAAGCACGGAAGATTCACTTCCTGAAAGTATATTGGTGAAGGAGATCGATGTTTTTCAATCAACATTGGACACAAGATCACTATTACTGACATCAAATTTAGGTCTCGATATATTATTAATTATTTTTAACTTCCACCAGCTGCCAGAGCATTGGCCTGGTCTGGATTCGTAATCCAATGATATGTTCACTACAGCACCATCTCCACATGGGGACCTATCGGAAACCACACTGACCTGATTATTTCGGTGCTACTTGACAGCTCTATCAAAAAGAATTCCCACCAATTTGACTATCGTGATGGGACTGAGGGGATGGTAATTGGTCAGATTGTAATTATTCTCCTATTCAGAGACTCATAGTTGAGTAATTTTCCACATTGGAGAAAGTGAGGACTGCAGATGCTGAAGATCAGAGCTGAAAATGTGTTGCTGGAAAAGCGCAGCAGATCAGGCAGCATCCAAGGAGCAGGAGAATCGACGTTTCGGGCATGAGCCTGAAGAAGAGCTCATGCCCGAAACGTCGATTCTCCTGCTCCTTGGATGCTGCCTGACCTGCTGCGCTTTTTCCAGCAACACATTTTCAGCTAATTTTCGACATTGCCAGGGAGATGTCAGAGTTGGAGCTGGAATGAAACAACTTCCCCAGGGACACGGCTTGTTGTGCAGCACAAGTCTTCAGTCCTATTACAGGAATGGTGTCAGGGCCTATTGCCTTTGTCGTATCTATAGTGTTCAGCTGTTTCCTCATGACCGTACAGCAAATCGAATTGCTTGAAGATTGTCATCTGTGATTCTGTGGGAATCAGTATGAGTGTGAGGTGGATCATCCACTCAACACGTCTGGCTGAGGATAGTACAGACACCACATCCTTGACTTTTTTCACTGCCGTACAGAGCTGTTCCGATATTTAGGATGAGGATATTTGTGGAGTACTCTCCTCCAGTAAATTGTTTTATAGTCCATCGACATTTATGTTTGCATTTGGCAGGGCGACAGAGCTTAGATCTGATCTGTTAGTCTTGTGATCATTTCCCCTCTCCATCAGACACTATTTCTGCTGGTCGGAATGTTACCAGTTAATTGTGGTAGTTTTAATGGGTTGTCAACATGTTTAGGTCCACGTGATTCCGACCCTGGCATGTTCACCCACACTCATCACTGAACCATGGATCGGCTTGATGCTAATGGTAGACTGATGAATTAACGTCGGGAAAATGCTACAGATTGTCGTTGAATACAATTCTGTTTCTGCCGCTGCTGTGGTCTACAGCATCAAATGATAACCCAGTTTGAGGTGCAGTATTTACAAGTCAATTCTACTGACTGTCCCCCAGTTCACATCGAGATCCATTCACACATCAGCCCTGTATTCTGTACCTAACCTGGTTTCTGATGCGGTAACACTTGCATTTTCATATTCTCATTATGCTGAGGGCCTCTCCCTGGTGTCACACCTCTAATTTGTTACTTTAACTCAATCCATTTAAACTAATGATCTAAATCGTTTCTCTTCCACAATGTCAACATCTGTATTTGAAGTGAATGTGTTTCACTATGTTTTTCTCCCTGACCATGATTAAGAGCTCTGTAGTGTCAGTGATGCCAGAACTAGGTAGTTTCAGAGTCAAGGAACGTGTGCATCATGCGTTATTGTTCAGTTCCCAGTGTATGGCACTCCATTTTGGACAGGATGTTTGAGCATCTTTGACATACTTCTTTGGAAATTGTCCAAAAACAGAAATTGCTGAAGATGTTGCAGTATCTTCTGGAATGAATGCAGTGTTAAACTGTCAGGTCCAGTGACCCTCTACAAAACTCTCAGTTTCTCAAGCAATTTTGGTATTTTTAGTACCAGTATCCATAGTTACTTGTTTTGTGAACATTTGTTCTGTGCCAATTCATTTCTGGAGAAATTCAGCAGGTCTGTCAACATCTGCAGAGACAGATAAACGGCGTTAGCATTTCAAGCCCAGTGTGACACTTCTTCACAACTGAAAAGCATTGGAAACTTGGATTTTTAATATCTTGCCAGAGGTGGGAGATAGGTGACAGGGGACAGAGAGCGTGGCAAAGATAAACTGGCTTTTAGCAGTGATGAACGTGAAGATGATAGAAAATGGGTTCAAATTAAAGTGTGAATGGGGAAAGGGGTTCTCTTTATTGAGTGCAAGATAAAGAAGACACAATCACACAAGGTCATAGGGAGGCCAGGGGGGAGAATGTTGACTATGTGGCATTATAAAGATTTCGCCATAAATACGTTTTCACTGTCGAGATCATCACCTCCTTTAGACAAAGGATATCAGGAACTTGACTTCTTATTGGCACTAGTTAGCCTTTCATGCTGCCTTAGTATTGTAATAGGGAGAAATAAAA
Source organism: Chiloscyllium plagiosum (assembly GCF_004010195.1). Taxonomy (NCBI): domain Eukaryota; kingdom Metazoa; phylum Chordata; class Chondrichthyes; order Orectolobiformes; family Hemiscylliidae; genus Chiloscyllium; species Chiloscyllium plagiosum. The sequence continues at coordinate 5,340,777 of NC_057717.1, read as the reverse complement.
AGTCACATTATGAAGTTTGGGCGAAGTACTGTTTCCTTGTCATGTTTACTATAGTTTCAAATTTGCTGTATTTATCTTTAAATGCTTCTTCTTGAAGTTAGTTTGTAGAAGGTTGAGGGATGACATTATCGAAGTTTCTAAAATCAAGAAAGGTATGGATATGGTGAATAGCCAAGGTCTTTTCCACAGGATGGGGGAGTTCAGCCGTAGAAGGCATAGATTTAAGGTGAAAGAGGGAAAATTTACAGGGGACGCAGGGGCAGTGTTTTTACACAGTGGGTGGTTTGGGTATGGAATGAGCTGCCAGAGGAAGAGTGCTAGATGCATGTACAGCTAAAACATTTAAAACTCATTTGGACAAACTTATAGATGGGAAACATTTAGAGGCATATGGGGCCAAATGAAAGCAGATGGGACGAGCTGAATTTGGAAAACTTGTCCAGCATCGACATTTCGAAAAGCTTCACGCAGAATCAGTGTGGCTTTGTGAAAATGAAATTATACTTTGCCCTGTAAATCATGCAAAGTATTTCTGGAGATGCCTGAGAATGTAACAAGCGGACTTGATAAAGGAGATCTAGTAGACACCAGGCTTTCCAGAGTTTTTCCATAAGGTATTACAAAATAAAAGTTCTTACACAAGACAGAAGCTCGTAGGATGATGGAGAATGTATTAACATGGGATGATGATTGGTTATCATATAGAAATCGGAGAGTCAGGATAAATTAATCTTCATGATAAAGGTGTATCTGCTGGAGTACCACAGCTATCAGTCCGACGGCAACAGTTATTTACAATCTTACTGACAACCTGAAGGAGGGAGCTGAGTGCAATATACATCCGAGGTTGAGGATGACACTGAGAATCAAAAGGCAGGCTGTTAATTAATGGAGAGGACTTCCAGAAAAAGAACAGTACAAAGGGATTGGAGTGTTCCTGTGTATGAAACATAAAGTCAACATGCTGATGCAGCAAGTACATAGGTTGGGTCATTATCCGGCTTCCAGGGTTGAAAGGGTTGTGTTATTGAGAATCTCTAAAATGGAGAGGCGATTATTCATTGGGGTTTAAATGAATGAGGAGTGATACTGCTGAAAATTACAAGACACAGAAGGGACTTGAGAAGGTAGATGTTGAGTAGTTGTTACCATTCCTGAGTGGAGTCTCGAACTCGAGGACATAGATACCGAATATGGAATATCGATTTCTATCTGAGATGCAAAGTGATGTCGTCTCTCAGAAGGTAGTGAATGCCTGGATTCCGTAACCCAGAGAGGTGTGGAGGGTTACAAGGATTCGGCAAGAAAGTGGAGTTAGACCTGGAGTAGATCAGCCATGTTCGTATTAAATGACAGGGTAATCTTGAGGGGCCGAATAGCCTACTCTTATTCCTATTTATTAATTTCACATGTTATGCTTATGATAAGTAACTGGTGATTTTCCCGGAAGTTGTGTTGTGTTGTGTAATGCTACATTTGGGTGAGCAGAGAATTTGAGTTAACGCTGGGTGGGGTATGGGGCTGTATTCACAGTAAATCTGGGTCTGTAACACGACCCACATCTGGAGCAGACGTTGCAGAGAGGGGAAGCCTGGAAAAAATGCTTGGGGGTGAGTGTCACTTCCTGACCGAGCCTGGATTTTCCAAGTACATTTCCAAAACTGCACCCAACCATCGGAGTGGCCATGATCTGCCCCTGTGTAGCAGATCCGAAGAACTGAATGAAACATCAGAACATAGGGCTGAGGGACCCGAGTGGGCCATTCGGCCCTTTGACACTACTCCACCAGTAAATAAAGTCGTGGCTCATCTCATAGTGGTCCCAGCTGCACTTTTCTCTCCATGCACCATTATCCCTGATTCACCTGTCTATGGAAAATCAGACGAAGCTAGCCTCGATATAATATAAAGATTCAGCCATCCCAAACTTCTGGGAAAGAGAATTCCCACTTGAATGAATTCCCATTTTGTGATTTTTTTTCTCACTCCCGTTGTGACTGAGGAAGGAGGGTGTCACTCTTTCCTTTTCTAGTCCCACTCCTCCACTACTCACAACAAATTTTAAATGTAACCAGGTTGGTGAAATGGCCGATGATAAAGGTCTCAGACTGGGTCAGGTTCAGTGATAAGAACAAGTCACGCAGATTTCTTTTGTCAGCCACAAGTTACTAACCGAACTAACGGAGGAGTATGTTGGATCTGTGGGTAGCACTGCTGCCTCACATCACAAAGGAGCTGGGTTCAATTCCAATATCGGGCGACCCTCTATGTGGAATTTGAACATCCTCCCCATGCCTGTGTGGGTTTCCTCCCAGTGCTCCAGTTTCCTGCCACAGTCCAAACACCCAGTGGGGACATACCTAATCCACTCTTATCAACGTCTTGTATGTTTCATTCTCATTCCAAAAGTAACCTTTAAAACGCTTCATAATATAAGCCCTTCACCCAGGAATACGTGAAATGAAATATCTCTGAACTGCTTCCGATGTAATCATTTCCTTTCTCAGATAAGGAGTCACAAAAAACTAATCTCACACTCAGATTATAATGTTTATAATTGTTTTCTCAAAATGCTGTGAGTCTATGGAACACTTTTCCCCACAGAGCATTGGGGGCAGAGATACTGAATATTTTTGAGGCACAGATGGAAGGTTCATAAATAACAACAGAGTTAAGGATTATCGAGGAATGGGCAGCAATGTGCAGTGTGGGGGGAAATGTAGACAGTGGTATCAAATAACACGGCTTCAGAACCTCCAGGAATATAATGCAAAATGAAATGATAATATCGATAAAATGTTAAGGGGGAATACAAGATGGCGGCATTACAGAAGGTCTGCTTTGCTGGGGTCTGCATCAACACACGGACAAAGTGTTTCTCTAACCCACCCTATCCTAGCCATTTACTTAAAATCCAACACTAAAAGAGCGATACAAGCTTTACTAATCCCGTTTTGTCAAAGGGAAATGACAAAACATGGGGAAAGGATAGAGTAAGTCCCAACACACGGTGCACCCGTCAGAAGCATCGAGCCTGCCTGAGGCCGTAGCTGCAACCCACTCTGCTCGTTCCATGGACCCAGTTACTCACCAGGCCTTAGCCACTGAGTTCATTAACTTAAGTGAAATAATTGAAGCCATGATTGAAGAACAGTTCAGCCGTGGCTAGAGCCGCTCTCAGCCGTGCTCCAAAACATGAGCAACAACTTGACAGCCTTGGAAACAGAACAGACGATGCCAAGGGCCGAACTGCAGCGACAGAGCCCGTGATCGATTTCTCTCGGGAGAGGATCCTCGCCCTTGGAAAACAGGTCTGCACCTTAACTGAACAAGATGACGACCTCGAGAACAGGGGGAGGATGAAGAATATTCACATCGTCGGTTTGCTGGAGCGGACAGAAGGTGGTCAGCCGGTGAGTTTTTTCAAGAACTGGCTGCAGCGATTCCTTCACTTGGAAACGGAGGAGGGATGGGCGAAGAGTGAGACAGTTCAGCGGGTTACGGCACGGAAGTCAGACTTAGAACAACGCCTTCACACTGTACCGTATTTAGGTTCTATGAGTTTCTTTCATTAATGATCAGCGATGTGTAATTCGATGTGAAACTCTAGAGTTGAAATGTTGCTACAGTGTGTTATGGATAATGATGTGCTTAAATGGTGTACCTGGAATATTAAGGGGAGCCATCTGCCAGTCAAGAGGAAAAATATAATATCTGGTCTTAAATCAGAGAGAGTAAATTTTGTCCTATTGCAGGATATGCACCTTGATGACAAGGAACAGTTGGCGTTACAGCAGGGCGGGTTTGATCGGGTTTATTTCTCATCTTTTAATACTAGGAGTAAGGAAGAAGCCATACTGGACAGGAAGAATCTTCCATTTAAATTACTAGATTATTAGAAACTCACCGTAGGATCATAGTCCCCAATGCCTTGAACTTTGGGAAATAAAAGAGTATTTTGAATGCTTATTGCCCCCTGGCGCACCCTCTTAAATTCCTGGTGATTGCATTTTCCAAATTAAGTTATCACGCATTATGGCACATTGTTGTAGAAGGAGATTTCAACTGTCTAATGGACCCCACAGAGGGCAGAATGTACAAAGGTTCCCAAATACCCTTGTTATGATGTAATCAATTAGTGGATTTGTGTGCAGAACTAGAGCTGGTGGATGTCTGGAGGCAGATCTACCTCACAAGTAGGGATTTTATTTTCTTCTTTAACTCACAGAAATGCCACATGAAGGTGGATCTCTTCCCCATCCCTGCAACAATCTTAGGTTCCGTGGCATTCTGCACAATTGGGAATATTACAACAACATATACTAGAAGTGGGATAGATGCCACATAAGATTATGTTAGATACAGATGAGGGTCTTATGATGTTTGTCAAATCCCAAAATTTTGGCAGCTCACCTGATGTAATGCATAAATTCGCTTGTCGCCTTTTTGGGCCATAAGATTAATTTTACCACGTTGGAGTCCATGCCTATGGGAGGCCTTAGGGAAATATCTGATGTTGAGGGCAAATCCTGGTTTCCTTTGAAATGATAATGGAGGTTGGGGGTTCTCTATTTTGGTATATTCATTACATCAGTTCTTTGATAATTTATTAACGAGAACGATGTCCATGTAGTTGACAAAATTAAACAAGACCTTCAAAGATGGGAAGCACTTCCAATATCCTGGCTAGGTCCAATACTCTTATTAAATGAATGTCCTTCCTCATTTGCTATACCCCATGTGAATGCTTCCTTTGGTGTTTCCCAGACAGGTATTTAGGAGACGTAATGGCTGGTTTAGCTCTTTTATTTGGCAAATCTTTATCAATCTAACCAAATTGCAACTGCCCCACAGATCGTGGGGAGTAGATCTCCCAGATTAAAAGCTATACATTAAGATCTTTTTATCCTACATTAGTGCTTGGCAAGCTGAGGACTCGGCGGCAATACGATTACATATTGAACCCTCTCAGACAAAGTGAACCCTTGTTGTTATTAGACAAAATGACAACATTTATGGAGTATTGTCATAACCCAATAATTATCAATACTGTTAACGCATGAAGGACAATGCGTCAGATCGAGAACAATACAGCCAAAACCATGTTTCCTACCCCTATAATTAGTATACCGGGTTGTCATCCGGGAATAATGGATTCCAGGTTTAAACAGTGGGCAGTCAGGGGTGTACCTTGGTTGAGTAATTTAGAATTAGTAGAATCCCTACAATGTGGGTACAAGCCCTTGGGATCAGCAAATCCACTTCGACTCGCTGAAGAGTAACTCACCCAGACCCATTCCCCTTCCATTCTATATTTACCCTGTCTAATGACCCAACCTCCTCATCCCTGAACACGATGGGTGGTTTATCAATGACCAGTTCACCTAACCTGCACATCTTTGGACTGTGGGAGAAAACCCACACAGACGCGGCGAGAATATGTTAACTCCTCACAGCCAGGCACCCAAGGCCGGAACCAAAGCTGGGACCCTGGTTCTGTGAGGCAGCAATGCTCACCACTGAGCCACCACGTGTTATTTGAGGGAGAAACAATGATGTCATTTGATCAAATAACTCGTACGTATGGACTACCGGGTAGAGATCTGTTCTTTTTTTTCCAGATCAGAGATTTAATTTAAAAAAACACACTTTTAACAGACTCTTACAGATCCGATAGAGAGAAGAGAATGCCTATTGCTTAGAATACACTCTCTGTCAGTACCCTTTATCATTGTTTGGAGAGTGTCCCCTCAGACGAGACTGTGCAGCTTTGTCTGCAAGAGAGAGAGTTGGGGGTTCAGAACACCTCGGAGAGATGGGAGGACATTTGTGAAAATGCTTGAAGGATTTTGATCTGTAATAGGACCCATTCCATGCAGTGGAAAGTTCTTCATAGGGTCTATCTGACCCCAGATTGTCTCTCAAAATTCAAAGTGGGATTATCTTCAGCATGTCCGAAATGCAAAATGACTACAGGCACTCTAACTCATTGCTTGCGGCGCTGCTGCAGGCTTTAAATATATTGGAGCACTGTGGTAGGTGTGATAGAGTGGATCGAGGGGACTGAATAGGAGATGGACCTGGTTTCTCTTTTCCTGGGCCTGCCCAGGGTACATTACACAGATGCACATGGGAAATAACATCCTTAATTTCTGTGCTAGGAAAAGCATTCTGTTGTGTTGGATGTCTGAAACCCCACCGCCGCCCCCTCCCCCCACCCCCGGGTCATCGTAAGCTCTTCATGGAGAATATCCCTTTGGAAGTTTTCACTAGCATGGTGCACCAAAAAACAGAGACTTATATAAGACATGGCAGACCTTTTTGGATTACCATGGTACAGGCTTATCTGCCACTCTCAGAAGGGCTTTTATACAGACCTGACGACATTATCAAATGCAGTTTATATCCAAAGAGGAAGAATAATGAACAGAAAAATGGATATCAGCTAATGCTCTTGAAGAACGAGGGCTACAATTTTGTTACGCTGAACTGCTTTATTTATTCATTATTTTTTGTTTATTTTTGTTTTTCTTCTATCCGTTTAGTGTTTTTAACTTGTTTTGTATGTACATGCACATGCGTGTAATTTTGATCAGTTATTTGAGTTGTGTTGCCATTGGTTTATTATAATAATAAAAATCTATTTTTCAATAAAGATATTTCTAAAAATATTAAAATGGTAACATTGATAGAATAGAGTCCCAAAGAACTCTCATTTGAGAGACCACTCATGGTGGTTTATCCTGAGGGTCACCACACCTCGGGTGATGGGTTGTGGGTGAGAGACTGTCCCCTTCATGTTAACCTCTGTCAGTGTGAGGGATTGCCTGCGCTGTTGGCCTCCCTCTGTATCACAAATCAGCCATCCTGCCAACCGAGTGGGAGACTGTGTAACTGTTACACACAGAAACAGTCACAGACACAGGTCAAGAGAAACATTCATAACAAGGAAAGTGGTACAATTCAGATAACGGTCAAGATAACGGCGGAGGGTAAGAATGTTCTCTGCTCGAAATTGTATTTTATAACAAGACGTGTTTAGAAGCTGTTTTTGGTTTAATATTTAAGGTGAGTCAAGTGAAATAACCAGAATTACCGAAGTGTGATTGGATATTTATAACCATAAAATAAGTATAGATTTTTGTTTGGTCTGTGAAAAGCATGCTGACCGTTGCATGAAAGTATATAGTTGATGGAATATACTGTCAGGAGTGTGCGTTCCATGGGAAATGCCCTCAAAAAGGCGCTTGAAGAAAACTAGGGTAAAAGTGCCTGAGTGCCGTCTGGACAGTGACAGGAACCCAGGGGTTGAATGACTGAAAGTTTCTGTAACATGGAGCTGAGGAAAGCATCAGATCAGCCGGGACCTTAGTAAATGCCAGAGACGTTTGAAGGGCTGAGTGGCCTCAATAAGGTTTGAAATGTGTGTGATTTGGAAAACGTGCATCCCTACTCCTTCCTCTTATGTGTTACACACTGGGGAACTGCCATTTTCCTGAAACTGGGCATTATTTGGAACACTGTGTGGAACATTCGATAATTGGTATTATCTGGAATATTCTCTAACTGTGTGGGGTGTATTGCAAAGGTGAGAGAGAGAGAGAGATTTAGAGAGCAAAGCTGCTGCATGCGACAGTGAGAGTGGTCGAGCATGAGGATTGTTCGTGCTATCACAGATATACAGTGAGTGTGAGGGAGCAGAGAGAATATGGTAAGCCTTACCCTGACAGAGCGCGGAAGGTTATTGATGCTTGTCCTGTATTGCTGGACATTTCTTCAGACCGCAGATACTGCACTGAGCTGCGTGGTGAGCACAGACCATGCTCGGTGGGTCTGGTCGTATGGCCCATCCTGGGAAGGGAATGGTCCCCCTCTGTACTAGCCCATCCACTATGCACACCATGCTCCGTCAACAAACTGTAGTGTAATTGCCCCTTATCTGCCATGCTCGGAGTAAACTGTACAGGGCAGCTCCAAACTGAGAAAGCTCAGCCGTGTGCCCTCGGTCTTTTAAAGATGGCACCAGTGCCATCTAGGGACATCTGTCGAGGGACATCTTGGGCAAATGTGAGTACCGCCAATCATGATGGATGGGAGATTCACCCTGGCATTCAATGAGAGGGGGTGGGGTCAGCGCTATTTAATATGTTGAGTTTGATAAGGTAGCCCCAGGAAAATAGCTCAGCTTCGTACAGACAATCCCTCTGTCACACTCAATGAAAATGACACTGAGACAAATTACTGTTTTATACAGCTCAATGAGCTGAAGACTCTGCTGTCCTCACTCCCAATTCCAAAGCTGCAGAACAAATGCTCATTCAAAACTCTCCATCGCCTGAACTCACAGCAATATTCCATTCACTCATAATTCTTCATAATACTGACCCGTGTGCATGATACTATCGAAATGGCTTCATTTCAGCATTCTGAAACCTGTGAACATATCTTTCCATGACATTTTTTCTCAGCCTGTCCCTCTCTGTCTCTATCCCGAAACACACGTATTTACAGTCATACGTTTCTACTGCATGGAAACAGGCCCTTCGGTCCAGCTGGTCCATGCCGACCAAAATGCATATCCACATTTCCCTGCCCTTGCTCTATTCCTATTCATGTATTGATCCAAATACCTTTTCAAAGTTGTTATTGCACCCACATCAACTACTTCCACTGGCAGCTCAGTCGATATGCAAAACACACTCTGTGTAAAAAAAAGTTGACCCTCAGGTTCCTTTTTATTTTTGTCCTCTCCAAACATTAACAGATGTCCTCTAGTCCTTGGCTCCACAACCTTGCAAAAAAAATTGAAATATTCACCCCTATGCATGGCTCTCATGATTTGGTAAGAGCTACACTTCTACATAAAGCCCCTCAGTTTTCTACGCTGTAAAGAAATATGTTCTAAGCTGTCCAACTTCTCCCTATAACTCAGACCCTTTAGCCCAGGAAACATCTTTGGAAATTCCTTCTACATTCTTTCTAGTTCAAAGATATCCTTTCTAGAGCAAGGTGAACAAAACGGAGCACAATACTCCAACAGTAGCCTTACCAACATCCTGTGCAACTGCAACATAACGTCCCAACCTCTATACTCAATACCCTTGGATGTAGGCCAGTGTGCCAACAGCCTTCTTCTCTGTCCTGTATATCTGTGACTCAAATTTCAGACAACCATACACCTGATTTCCAAAATCCTTTTGTTCCACTACACTCCTTAAGACACTATCATTCATAATTAAACTCCTACCTGGATTTGACTTTCCAAAATGCAATACGTCACACTTATCTATATTAAACTCCATTTGCTATTTCTCAGCCCACTTCCCCAGCTGATCAAGGTACTGCTGCAATTTCTGATAACGTTCCTCACTGTAAACGATGCGTCTTATTTTAGTGTCATCTGCAAACTTACTCACCTTGCGTTGTGCACTCTCGTCCAAATCATTGATATAGATAACAAACAATAATGAGACAGTACCGAACCCTCAGGCACTCCACTAGTCACAGGCCTCCAGTCCGACAAGCATACCTCCACTATAGCCATTTGCTTCATAATTGTGTCGCCAAATTGCCAGTTTACCTTGGGGTCCATGCGATCTAACTTTCTAGAGTGGCCTTCCATGTGGAATCTTTCCAAAGGCCTTACTGAAATCCATATAGATTATGTCCACTGCCCTGCCCTCGTCAACGTTCCTGGTCACTTCCTCAAAAAACTCTTACAAACTTTGTAAGGCATGATCTGCCATGCACAAAGCTATGCTGACTGCTCCAAGTCCAACTCTTTCTTTCCAAACGCATGCATATCTTATATCTCAGAACCTTCTCAAGTGGTTTGCCGAAGACAGATGTGAAACTTACTGGTATATATTTCCCAGACATTTATTTGCAGCCCTTCTTGAAGAAGGGCACTACAATTGCTACCGCCGTGTCTTCCTGGACCTTGGCCCCTGAAATGTTTTCTCTCGCCTCTTGCAGTGATCTCGGATATATCTAGTCAGGTCCAAGAGATTTATCTGACTTTGTGCATTCTAATATGCCCAACAACACCTCTACTGTGAAATGGATTGTACCAAGATATTACAACTAACCTCCCAAAGTTCACAGGTTTTCATGTCCTTCTTCATGATATACACAGGGGAAATTGAGGACCTCAACCATCTCTTGTGGTTTTACACATGCGTGCCCATTTTGGTTTTTAAGGCATCGTATTCTCTCTCTAGTTGTTCTTTTTCTTTACTGTATTGAATTTGGATTCACCCTAATCTTCTCAGCCAAGGCTATCTCATAATCCCTTTTCACCTTGCTGATTTCCAACTTCATTAAACTACAGTATCCCTTGTGTACCTCCAGGGATTCCCTTGATTCCAGCTGCCTGTACCTGAGCCACACCTCATTTTTGCTGGTCAGAGCTTCAATATCTCTTGTCATCCAGGGTTCTCTCTTCCAACCTCACTTTCCCTTCACCCTCACAGGAACATGTAAACTTCGAACTCGAGCTTTCTCACTTTTACAGCCCTCCCTCGTGCCCGGCATCTTTGTTAGCTGGAAACAAACTACTCCAATTAAGCCCTGCAATCCGCTGCCTAATTCCAATAAAATATGCCTTGCCCTAGTTTAGAACTTGAATCTGTGGACCAATTTTCTCCCTCTCATTTTAAAATTAGGATGACACTAGTCACTTTACCACCGTCACCTATCCATCCCTATTTCCCAACGGTAGGTCGAGTTTGTCCCTCCCTCGTAGGACCCTTTATAGACTGCTTGGGGAAACTTACCTGAACAAACTTAAAAAAATACTTTCCATCGAATTTCTTAACCATCTGGATGTCCCAGTCTATGTTAGGAAAATTTAAATCACCTGTTATGGTACTCCTGTTGCTCCTGCAACTCTCACCAGTTTCCCTGCATATTTGTTCCTCCAATTGCCATTCATGATTTGGAGGCTTATAGTGCACCCACTATCGCATCACCATCCCCTTCTTACTTCCTTGCACCATTCACAAAACCTCATCGGATATTATCTCAGTTATTTCGTCGTTAAATACTTGTGTGATACTCGCCTTAATCAGAACTATTGGTATTTCAACTATTTCCATTTACATCTCTCCCTTGCAATGATTTTCACATCTGCAGCACCCCTTGTCAAGGTACAGTGGAGATATGGAGCTGTAACTGGATGGGAGCTGCACATCCTGTCACTTCCAGCATGGGCTGCAAGTTTCCCCACACTGGGCAGTGATATAACACAGTGTTATCGAAAAATGGAACAGCCTGGGTTTATATATGAATGAACCACTGCGGTCTGCACAGCTCCCCACGCTGCATAATTATCCCAAGATTATAGATCAAGTTTGGTGTGGGCTGCACAGAGTTCCATTCTGGATTTTGCTGGGTTGCATTCAGTACGGTAGCCATATCTACACAGTGCTCCACCCTGAATGTATTATGGATGGGCTAGTTATATGATTTTGATTGCGAATGTGAGAGAACTAAACATCTGGCAATACCTTCATTTTGTGTTTTCATTCTTGTGATTTGACTCTTCAAATCCTGACTCATCCTGAGACCCGACCCTCTGGATGAGTGATGGTGACTGTTGTTAAAGCAGCTGTGTGTGCAACATGACCAACAAATGGAGCAGAGGCTGCAGAGAGGACAGTCACCATAAAATGGAATGAGGAAATCACAATCAGATAAGCCGTGGTCTTAATGAATGGTGGGGCAGGATTGAATGGACCAGTAATGCAACTTATTCACGTATTTATGTTTGTTGCAAGCAAAATTACCTTCTCTCCCAGTGTCCCATACTGGTGGGGAGTGAGGCACCTCCTCCTGTTCCTGCGTAACAGGACCGTCGGGCCTCACTAGCCTCAGAATTCCCTGTGGTCCAGTTTCAAACAGTTGAGTGACTGCCTCCTGTTCCTGTGTCCCAGTCTCAAGCAGTTAAATGACTGCCTCCTGATCCCAAGTCTGTGAAAATAGATGTCCTCCTCCTGTTCCTGTGTAAAAGGCTCCAATAGCTCTGTGCTCATCTGCTGCTCTTGTGGAATGGAATTGAGGGACTGAATGGCCTCTTCACATTCCTTCCAGCTTGTCTTGACTAAAAGGCATTCTCCCTCTTCTGTAAATCACTATCAAAATTTATATTTTGATATTTTTGTATTTTGCTCTCAGTAATTGAGCAAAGAAGCTGACTGACAGAATTCAGAAGCTGAGTAGCCTCCTCCTGTTCCTGTGTTATACACTCAAGAGGCAATAGAGTCTCAGAGATGCACGGCACAGAAAAAGATCCTTCAGTCCGGTCGCCCATGCCGACCAAATATCCTAAATAAATCTCGCCCCCCCACCACCCCTTGCCACCACTTGGCCCATCTCCCTGTAAATACCTCCCATGCATGTATTAATCCAAATGCCTTTTAAATGGTGTAACTGTACCTGCCTCCACCACTTCTTTTGGCTGTTCAATCCATACACACAGCGGTCTCTGTGTGAAAATGTTGTCCCTCATGTTCCTTTTTAAATCTTTCTCCTCTCACCTTAAACCTCTGTCTTCTAATTTTGGACTCGCCTATCCTGGGAAAAGACGTAGAGTGTTTACATTATCTATGCCCCTCATGATTTTATATACCTCTTTAAGGTCACCCCTCAGCCTCAACACTTGAAAATAGCCCCAGCCTATTCAAACTGTCGCTGTAACTCTAACCCTCCAACACCTGCAACATTCTTTTAAATCTCTTCTGCACCCTTTCAAATTTGACAACATCTTTCCGACAGCAGGGTGACCGGAATTAAAGGCAGTATTACAAAAGTGAACAAACCAATGTCCTGTACAGATGCAACATGTCGAGAAAATGTTTTGACTCAAAGCACGGACCAATAAAGGGAAGATCACCAAGTGCCTTCTTCTCTACGCTATCTACTTGTGACGGGACTTTCAAGGAACAGAGAACCTGCACCACAAGGTGACACAGTAACTCAGTGGCTAACTTTGCTGCTTCAGAGCGCAGCGATCTGGGTTTAATTCCATCCTTGAATGACAGCCTGTGTGGTGTTTGCACATTCTCCCCGTGTCTGCATGAGTTTCCTCTGGATGTTATGTTTTCCTCCGACAGTATAAAGATATACAGGTAAGGGTAGATTGGCCATGCTAAATTGCGCACTGTACCCAGGGATGTGTAGGCGAGGTGGATTAGCCATGGGAGATAGAGGCTCAGAGGGATAGGGTAGGGGTTTTTCCAGTGGGATACTGTTTAGAGGGTCATTGTGGCCTGGATGGGCCGAATAGCCTGTTTCCTAACTGTAGGGATCCGATAATTTCAATGGTGTTATCCTTGATTGGCAACTTTCGACAGGTCCCTACCCAGATGTCTTGCCCTGATATTTCTTGCCAAAATGGAACAGATCACATTTGGTTAAAATAAACTCCAACTGCCACTCCCCGTATCACCTAATCAAGGTCCCATTATAGTCTGAGAGATCATTCTTCACTGTCGACTACACCACCAAATTTGGAATTATTTACAAACTTACTGACCATACTTAATTTACTCAAGTGCAAATGATTTGTATAAGTAACAAAAGGCAGTGGACTCTCTACTGATCTTTGCGCCACGCCACTAGTCACAGTTCAATGAACAAATATCCATTGTCATGTCCTGACTCGAATATTCAAGAAAATGTTGGCGAGCTCTCCCTGGATTCCAGGCAGTCTAACCTTGCTAACCAGTCTTCCAAGTAGAACATTTTGGTTTTCTTACTGAATTCCATAAAGACAACACCCTGCCTTCATCAATCATCTTCATCACTTCCTCAAAAAATTCCACCCAGTCAGTGAGACGTGATATCCAATGTACAAAGCCCTCTCCAGTCCTTGTCTTTCCAAATGCATATACATTCTTTCCCTCAAAATCCCCTCTAACAATTTAGTCGCCATTGACGTCAGGTTCACCGGTCTCTCGTTACCTGATTTTTCCTTACTTTCTTAAATTATGAAACGATGTTAGCAGCCGTCCAGTCTTTTGACACCTCACCAGTGGAAATCAATCATACAAATATATCAGAAAAACGCTGAACAATCCTTTACTAGCTTCTACAAACGTCTGGGATACAACTGACCAGGGATTTGTTCACCTTTATATGTTTTAAAATGTCCAACACCTCCTTGTAATATAGACACTTTCCAAGATATCACTATATATTTCTTCATTCTCTCGCTCTTGTAACCTCCTCCACATTAAATACTGAGGAGAAAAACTATATCACTATATATTTCTTCATTATTTCGCTCTTGTAACCTCCTCCACATTACATACCGAGGAGAAATATTTGTTTTGTATCCCTCCCATCTCCTGCGGTTCCACACTTATGTAGCTTTACTGATCTTTAAGGGGCCCTATTCTCTCCCCAGTTAATCTTTTGCCATTCAAAGAATTGTGCAATTTCTTCAATATCTCATCAACACTATTTCCAAAGCCATCTCATATCCACATTTTTCTGGCCTGATTTCCCTGTTGCCTCTACACTTACTGCCCTTACACTCCTCTCGGGATTCACTTGATCTCAGCTCTGTTTACCTGACATGCGCCTCCTTCCTTACCTTGACTAGAGCATCAATATATCTACCCATCCAACACTACCTGCACCCACCAACCTTGCCATCTCACTAACAGGACCACGTTGCTCTGGACTCTCTGAATCCAAGTTTTGAAGACTTCGCATTTTCCAACCATCACTTTACCTGTGAATAGAATATCCCAATCAGCCTTTCACTGGGCTCGCCTAACACTTTCACAATTGGCCTTGTTCAAATTTAGAACTTTAATGTTTACATCAGGTCTTTCTTATTTCATAACAAATTTAAAACTAATATTTACTGCGTAACAGACTTGAAATGTTAAATAATCTCTTCCTGTTCCACTGTAACAGGCTCGAGAGGTTCAATGGTCTCCTCCTATCCCTGTGTAACAGACCCGAGACATTAAATGACACAGCACCCTGTGGATTACGAGCAGCGGTTAAACCGTATCTGATGGAGGTCCATCCCTTCTCAGTTACAGAAACACAAACAACACACTGTACTCCTGGTGCCCTCTCAGTCACACCTCATACAGCTGCAGTGACACATCTCTTTGCTTTGAATGAATTGTTTTGGCAAAATGAGCCAACATTACAGCATTCCACCTTTTCACGTAGGAAGAGGCTAATATGGGCTGAATGGCCTTCTCCTCTCTCTCTGTAAGAGGCCTATAGGGACAGAATTGCTTCGGCCTGTCTGTGAGCAGCAGCCCCAATGCTCTGTCTCAAGGTTATGAAAGGATTTGATAACAGGGCACTTAAAACCAGGAGTAGCCTCACACTGGTCAGTAAGTACCGTACTTTGTGTTAAGGTACCTAGAAACTTGCCCACCCAACTTTTTTATGCACCGATGCGTTATTTTAATTCTGTCTCCTTTCGTAAGCAGAGTGCACCATACATAGACCCCTGCAGTGTTCTGTCAATACTCTCATATACAAGGAAAAAAGATTAAAAACATTGAAAGATTTATGGTCCATCCCTCAGTAACGCTCATCCATTCCAGCCAAACCCAGTAAATGTTCCCTTTTATAGTGATATGAAAAGTGATGCAAAGAACTGGTTAACTGAGCCTGTTTGTTCAGTGACTGTGATTAATGCCAAACTCCATGGATTCTAGTTATCCCAGTGGAGCATTCCCATATTTTAATGATAAATGGGCTCCAGCAATGTGTTATCCCATAACATGAGCGGGACCATTACCGGCAACATCGACAGGGATCAGCAGCTCCAGAGAGGAGGGTAGGAGAGGTCAGGATCTGAGAACGTCAGACTGGAATTATCCAACAATGGATTAGAATCTGAAAACAATAGACTGGAATGTTCCAACAAAGGATCAGAATCTTAGAATATTTGACTGGAATTCTCCAAGTATGGAGCAGAATCTGTGAACATTTCACTGGAATGTTCCAACAATGGATCAGAAACTGAAACATTAGACTGGAATATTCCAGTAATAGACAGGAGTTTATCCGATTATATTTGGATTCTTTCTGCAATTAATTGGTTGTCATTATCAATGCAGATCTATTATGCTCTTCTCATTATTCAATATTTTTATTATCCTTTCCTGGCTATCGTTGGTGTTCCTGGTAAGTGTCACTATCCAGATTTGTTTTCTACAAACCAGTTATGACTGTATTATTGTTCTTTCATATAGTCTACACTTCTTCCTGTTGAAACTCTGAATCCAGATATTTACTCGACAGACCACCACTAACTACATCAATGAAGGTGTTCAATTACTGTCTCCCTCTGCTCTGGCAGTGTTACTCATGGGTCTCTATGTTGACCTACTCAGCTTCAGCGGAGAACCACAATGTCTTGTATCATTGCCTTTGTTATTTAAATATTAAGAGCTTGGAGGTCACTGACTACTGTTCTGGTTACAAACTTCACTTTCTTCCACTGTTTCCAAACCGTCCCTGTCCAATATATGCGGTTGAAGCAGACAAGTCATAACTGTGGGTGATGCCTTTGACCATGAGCTGATTCCTGACACCATGCCCTGACTATTTCTAACTTTAAATACTCATCACTCCAGAATATATCTCACTGGCTTATTCCATCCGCTGTGTGAACCTTGAGCTATGAAGTACAGTCTTAATGAAGCCAATTATCTGGTACTGACACTCCCGGCTTCAAACCAGCAGAATCAAATCTAATTCGAACTCACACCAAACTCCCATCCATCTGTCATTCATATGTATGCCGATGTATGTTATTATTGTGTTTGACAATGCCTTTATTTTAACATTCTCAAACACTTTACCTCATCTGTCCATGAAACTTCTCTCGTTCACTCTCTGTAGATTAACCAAATGCCTGCCAGTTGTTCATATTCAAAGTAGTTTCCTCCATGTGTATTCTTTCTCAAACAATAAGTTTTGCATTCAAATATGCCATTCGCACACACACGGGCTCTCCCTCTCTCTGATGAACATGCGCACACACACACACACACCAAACCTTCCTATTGTAGGCAGTAATCTGATGCAAGTATAGTTTGCATATGACAGTAAAGTTTGCAATACTCTCCATGCTGGGCAGATAGTGCAGTTTACTGAGCAACACACTAGCACGGTCTGCACAGCTCTCCATGCTGGGCTGTCATTTTGTCCAAGTTTATGTTGTTTGTAGTGTTCTGTGAAGCAGATGCAGAAGTTGATGTAACAAACCATTCCAGCTGATCGGACAATGTCTTTATTCAATGCTCTCATTCTTGTCATTTTACTCTCGAAGGTCTCACTTCCCCAGTTAGTCCCACTGCCCTGTCTGATTCCCCATATTTCCACAACATCTTCTCAGTTAATTAACTGTCTGTTTCTGTCTTTAATGTGAATTTCTCTGTCCCTCTGTATCTTTCCCTGTCTTGGGTTTTGGTTCCCTAGTGTACTGAGTGTTTGCATTGTGTCGCTCAGATAGAATGAAATGGTGTGTGTCAGGCTGTTGTTCACTTCCCAGTATGTCCCATGTGATGATATATGGACAGGGGTGTTTCAGAAGCTATGAGACACGGCTTTGTAACTTGGTCTGTATCTGTGTTTGTCACGCTCAGGTGACCTTGCGATCAGTAACATGAGGACGCCCTTTTCGTGAAGAACCGGTCTGTTAAATTGTGTGACACTGCAGTCTCTTTTTATAAAAGGTTATTTTCTCCTTATTTTTTTTTAAAATAAAAGGTCTTAAATGCCAAACCGCCTACTGAAACAGGCTCAAGTACATAAAGTAAGAGACTTTTAGCGTTTTTAATAAATAGTAGTAACAATGGCCAGCTCACACAGACCAGGTTTTTCTAGTTTTTTTTTTATTCTTGTAGCTGTAACAATCACCAGGTGCTTGGGGTCCCAGTATGGTTGGAAATTTTAATAATATATTCCTAGCTGCTACTCTCCCTGAAACATTTCTTAATTTTATTTCCTCCTGGACTGGAGAACTGTATACAAGAATGTATGTTAAATGCTCCTTTTTGCCAAGGGGTGTATTTAGGTGATGTTAGTATATTGGAACAGTTCATTTGTAGAAGGTACTGTATCCATTATTCGGTTAAGATTTCCAATAGTTAAGCTTTTCTAAATTCCTCTTCATTTTGTATGGATTTTCATTGGACTGTTTAAGTATATTGTGTTTTAATTAATTTGGTTTGATTAGTAGCATCACATCTGGAACACCCACTTCACATCTACCTTTAAAATAAGAAAAGGTTGGCATCCAAACAACCTTCTCAAAATAGTTTGAGGCAGTCTGGTTGGTCCATTGCAAACTGGGGTGCTTGTTCTGTTCTAAATCAATAATACCAAATTGGGTTTAGAATTAAAATCCCTACAGTGTGGAAAAAGATCATTCGACCCAACAAGTCTATACCGAGCCTCCGAGGAGTAACCTACTCAGACCCACTCCTCTACCCTATTATTACACATTTTTCCTGACTAAGGCACCTAACCCACACATCCCTGAAAACTACGAACAATTTAGCATGGATAATTCACCTGACATGTACATCTTTAGATTGTGGGAGGAAACCAGAGAATCCAGAATAAGCTCATGCAAGACACTGGAGAATATGCACCGGGAGACTAATGGGTTCAAAGGTCGCATATGGTAGTTGTTAGTGTTTTTTGTTCCGGATGTTGAATTCGGTTGTTTTAAACAGTGTTTTGTGTATAAAGAAGTTTTAAGAAACTAAGAGTTCTCTGGGTGTGGAAGAAGTGAAGTTGGGGGTTATACGACAGGTAATGAAGGCAAAGCTGTAGGAATTGGCAGTCAAGCTGGATTTGGGATTGTGTTTGTCTGTGAAAAAACGAGAGATAATTACAGCTATAGCTCGGCAATTACTTATTGTCATTTACATAAATGATTTGGATGCGAGCATATGAGGTACACTTCGGAAGTTTGCAGATGACACCAAAATCGGAGGTGTGGTGGACAGCGAAGAGGGTTGCCTCAGATTACAACAGGATCTTGACCAGATGTGCCAATAGGCTGAGAAGTGCAGATGGAGATTATTTCAGATAAATGCGAGGAGCTGCATTTTGTGAAAGCAAATCTTAGCAGGACTTATACATTTAATGGTCATGGCCTAGGGAATGCTGCTGAACAAAGAGACCTTGGAGTGCAGGTTCATAGCTCATTGAAAGTGGAGTCGCAGGTAGATAGGATAGTGAAGAAGGCGTTTGGTACGCTTTCCTTTATTGGTCAGAGTATTGAGAACAGGAGTTGGGCGGTCATGTTGCGGCTGTCCAGGACATTGGTTAGGCCACTATTGGAATATTGTGTGCAATTCTGATATAAAAGAGACCAAAGGGGCAACGTTTTCACGCAGAGGGTAGTATGTGTATGGAATGAGCTGCCAGAGGATGTGGTGGAGGCTGATACAATTGCAACATTTAATAGGCATTTGTATGTGTATATGAATAGGAAGGAATTGAGGGATATGGGCTGGGTGCTGGCAGGTGGGACTATCCGGGTTGGGATATCTGGTCGGCATGGACGGGTTCGAATGAAGGATCTGTTTCCATGCTGTAATTCTCTATGACTCTATGATTTTAACTAAATTTGGTGGGACTACCATCAGAATCTTTGGAGATGGCTAGAATTTAATTTCAAATGAGACACCTTGAACACGAGAAAGGATTGAAACAGTTTGAATTATGATGAAAAGTAGAAATAAAAGGAAAGGAAATGAAAAAGAAATAGAGAAAAGGAGAGAAGAAAAGCAGAGAGTTTCAACTTCAAAAGTTAGTAATTAGAGAGGAAAGTTGACATAGAAGGCGGAGATGAAGGTAGAGGGTAGGCTGGATGAGGAGGATATTCAGGATGGGCAACCCTATCGTAGTCAAAATCCTGATGTGGTTCTGTTTAAATACATCCAGGCATTATCTAAATTTGGTGAGAAGGATGGGGAAGCCTTTTTTTAATTTCATTTGAGAAAGTGGCGAAACCAGTGCAGTGGCCAGTGACCATGTGAATTTAGTTGATCCAAACAAATCTGATATGTACTTGCATCCCTATCGGAGGAGGTATCTGGCCATTATGAGCAGGTGCAGTAAGCCATTTGAAGTGCATATGAGCTTGTGCCAGAATCCAACAGACAGCGCCTCAGGAATGTAGAAAAGGCTTCCTGGTTAAACACACATTGAGTTTGCAAGAATCAAACAAAGTGATTTTGAAATGTGGGTAATGGTACTAAAAACAGAGCAAAGCTAAGACACTTGTTTTGGAGAAGTTCAACAATTTATTTCCTGCAGTCGTGAGAACTCGTGTGGAAGAGAAGAGAGTTACAAAGGGCAAGATTAGAAGCTGAAATGACTGGTGATTATGATTTGCTTCAGAAATCAAAATTTGGTTTCTATGAGAGATTGAGAAGAATGTGCAAGATTGTCTTAAAACATATCCCGGTGAGAGTAAGGTTTACTGACATAGGCCAGGAGTAGCAGGTAAAGAGGTTAGAGCATTAAGAGGTACAGAAGTATGTAATTATTTTATGCTGAGACATGAGGAGATATGTCATCAGAAGGACTATTGGAGAGATGAGAAGTGCTTCATTATGTAACGTGTGGTTGGAGTGTCCACTGGAAACATCAACAGATTTATTCCAAAATGGGGAAGGAGGCCTTGAGCTTGGTGTTGGCGTTACAACATTTCAGCATTTAAATTCCCAATAACATACCAGAGACAAATCTTTATCAATGATCGTGACCCCTTAAAATCTTTGGAGAAGTTTAGTGAGGCAAATTCCCGTATGTTTCGATTGCTGCCAATCAATTTGAAATTATATAGTTGACAGTGCAAATAAACCTAAATTTTGACACGTTGTGGAGACTTGGATGAAGAAAGACAAAGGCATTCTGTGGCAGGAGTAAAATGACTGAAATCGAATCGAGTTATGAACGTTTCTATGCTCAAGAGTCAATGTAATATATATGCATTGCAGTCTACTAATAGAGGACGATTAGGAGGTCTAAAATGAATCCAACTTTGAATATTGATGGATCATTTTATTAAAGGTCGGTTGTGAGGATACTATCACGATAAAAACGTTACTTTCGCTTTAGTTTTATTTTGAAGAGAGGTTTTAAAGGCAGAGGTGCAGAACTGCTGTCTGAAAACAGTTTAAGTAAATAACTGAGAAAGCCTTTACGTTCCACTCAAACGGTGTTAACAATGGAACGGCAGTGGCCAGCTCTCCCAGACCAGGTTTTCTCGTTTTGTTATTAGCTGCAGCATTCAGAAGCTGCTCGGGGTCCCAGAAGGGTTGGAAGTTTGAATACATGATCCATAGATGCTTTTCTCTCTGAGATCTCTGTTGATGTTGACTTCTCTTCGATCGGAAAACTGCATGTAACAATGTGTGTTTGAATATGTCTTTGTGCCAAGCAGTGTATACCAAGAAGGTACGGTATCTATTGTTTGTGCTCTCCTAAAATGTTCTTTTCTTTGATTATATTTTAACTAAAGCATTTGAATAGATCATATTTTGCTTAATGTCCGTGGTTTGACCAGTTACAACATATCGGAACGCACACTTCACATGTATATTCTAACGAAGGAAAGGTTTGGGGCTAATCAGTCTTCTTAAAATATTTTGCGGGGATCTGTAGCCGAGGGGTTTGTGACTTTCTCCTGTTGTTGAAAAGTTAGTGGAGAGGCGGGGGATGGTTTGCTGGAGGTTGTGCTGTGAGATGCCTCAGACATTCAGGGAGACCTGAGGATTTGGTTATCCATCTTTGGATGAAACATGGGAACTGTAGTTACAGCATCTGGGTCAGTAACATGAACACCAAATGGAGAGAGGGGAACCTCTGAAACCACATAGTGAGCGTGTGTGGGTAACGGGATCTGCTGTATGCACTCTGGGATTTCCAAGACCAGCTTCCCAAGAGACACTTAACCCAGGAGCAGGGTTTGAGGGGACACTGATTGAACAAGGAGATGGTCACAGAACGGTGTCACCTTCAACATGGCCTGCAGCTTCACACCAGTGGGAGGACAGTGCTGTCAGTGATTATTAGGGTCATGTTTCATTCAGCTTCGATTATCCGGAACTTTCCAGGCAGGACTGGGTGACATATCCATCATCTCCCAGTATCTCAACATCAATGTCACCATTCGGAGACGGAGGATCAAAATAGTGGAAGAGGTAAATATATTGTTTCTCCCTCAGCAGGGAGCTGCTGTTATCCTTATTTTCCCCGTATAGTGGGATTCCCGATGGTGTACTTGGCATCTGCGGAGTCGCCATGTCAATGGGGAGAGGTAGAGGAACTGAAGGAGTTCTCTCTCTCTCTATTTATGTTACAGTGTGCCCATGCACAGTACATCATGTTGGTGAATACCCCTGTCCTGACAGCAGCCACAGCCTTTTCATTCAGAAGCAGGCAGCCAGTCCCATCGTCTTCAGGTCTCCATGTAGAAAGGAATGAATGTATCTTGGATAAAGGCCATCCCCTTGGTACACGTTCCTAAACAGCATCTCCACCACCAACCAAACACTTCAAAACATTCCATGTGTATGGAAAGAAATGGGGTCACTTGGAGTGTCAAGGAGCAGATAATCAGGGATGGAGCAAATCTCCCATGTCTGAACGGGTCTGAGTGAACCCCCCAGTATACAGTATCATTAAGCCCTGAAATCCCTCTCCATTTCAGTAACATACAACCTTTCATTATTCCTGTAAATGAAATGTTGTATTGCACCTGCCAAATTATTATCGATTGTCTTTATCTCTCTGTATCCTTTTGCAGACTGTCCGCCCTGTCTTGATAATTTATTCTCTCGCTTATCACAGCGACATCACCAAACTCAGCATCTGTATACCTGTTCCATCTTCCTGATCATTGGTATAGATTGTAAATAGTTGAGAACTCAGCACTGGTCACTGTGTGACTCCAATGCTGACGTTCTGTCAAACTGATTAAGACTAATTTGTCCGTAGTGCTTGCTTCCTGTTTGATAGACAGTCCTCCCTCATTACTGCGGAGCACAGTCAAAAGGCTGAATATGAAAGACGAATCCAACCTCTCGAACCTGCTCCGTCATTGAATACAATCATGGCTGATGTCATCGCGGCCTCTGTTCCACTTTCCTGCTATCTCTCCATACTAAGACTCTGGTCTCTTGTTGTAGATTGCGCCACATGAAAAAATATACACTCCACATCTACACTTTCAATTACGTTTAGCATTTTGCAGACCTCAATGAGATCTCCTTCCATTCTTATAAACTCGAGAGTATCGGCCAGAACTGCTTAATTTCTCTTCATAAGACAAACACTTCAAATATGGAATCAATCTAATGAACCTCGTCTGAATTGCTTCCAATGCAAATACCTCATTCTGCAGGACACCCAAACTGTACTCCAGTTCAAGCTTCACTAATGCCTTGCATAGCTACGCCAACACTCTATCCTTTAAAATTAAACGCTGAAATTATGCTTGCATTTCTCATTACTTGAAGTACCAGAATGCAAGTTTTCTGTGATATGCAAGCAAACAACCAGATCCCTCTGCACCTAAGCACTTTGAAGTTTCTCTCCATTTTGATAATAATTAGCCTTTCTATTACCCTGGCCATATTTATCTACTTTAATTTACATTACCAAATGTTGGCCCAATCACCCAAATTATCCATATAGTTTTTAAATCTCTTGCATAATCATTCCGAAGTAATTTCCCACCAATGTTAGTGTCGTCTGAAAATGTAGCTGTTGTATTTTCTATCCCGTCAACCGAGTAATAATATCGATCGCAAATAGTTGAGGCATGAGAAGTGAAATCGTTGACACCCCACAAATTGCATTTTCCAAACGAAAATGACACATTTAATCCATCTGACTGCATATTGTTGGTTAATCAATCCTCTATCCAAGCTAATAAATTACTCCTAAACGATGTTGTCTGATCTTACCACTGGCTCTTTGGAGAAGCGACACATCCAATGCCTTCAGGAAGACCAGATATATTCCATCTCCAGGATTCCCACTATCCACCTTATTTGTCACATCTTTAAGTAACTCAAGCAAACACTTCAATTCTGATGATTTATCCTTTGTAAAACCATGTTGACTCCGATGGATTGGAGTATAACTTTGCAAATTTCCTCAACAATGGATTCTAATAATTTGCCTTAAGTTACAATAGTTAATTCTTACATTTTACTCCCTAATGTATGCAGTTATTGTAAGTTCTTCCCTTTCGAAAACCTTTACTTTTTCTATTAATTCCTGCATTAATGGACACACGTTTTTAAGAGATTTGCTCCAATTGCTGTGTAAGAGCCATGTGTGGCTGAATGGACTCAACATGCTGCTGGTGTACAAATTCGATGGACTGACGTCTTTCTGGTGTTCCCATGTTGTCATCTCCAAGGCCAGAATGACCTCCTCCTGTTGATGCGTTAGAGGCTTGGGGGATGATGGAATCTTCCTGTTGCTGTGTAACAGCTTGAAAGGTTGATGGGTCTTCTCATAATCCTCCATAATGGGCTGGAGATACTGAACGGACACCCCATGTATCCGGGAGATGGGACCGAGGGGGTGATTAATCTTCTCCTGTTCCCTTACAACAGACACGTGTCTGAATTATCTTCTCCTTTCTCATGAAAGAAGTCTCAGTTAGTTTGTATCCTTATCCATTTCCCTTGCAACAGGCTCTATGGGTCTGAATGGCCTCCTATTATCCCAGTGTAACAATTCCTCAGCCACTGTGTGACCTCTTCCAGTTTCTATGTTACAGACTTGAGGTGGCTGAATGGACTGTTCCTGTTGCTGTGTCCAGTGTTATAAGCTCGATGGGGCTGGCTGACCTCCTCCTGAAAATGTACGTTAGACTCCAGGGACTGAATAGCCTCGTCCAGTTCTGACGTAACGGGGGTGAAGGCCTGAATATGCTTCTGCTGTTTCTTGTAACAGTCTGGAGAACAGAATGGATTCCGTCATTATCTGTGCAATTGGCTACAGATGTTGACTCCTTCCTTGTCATCTATGTTGAAATAAGATCATCTTTCATTCTTGTTAACTCCAATGACATTTGGATCAACCTGATCATCATTTCCTTATAAGTTAACAACTTCATTGCAGGAATCAGTTGAGGGAACCATCTCTGAGCCCTTTCCAATGTAACAATATCCTTTCCTTAATGGGGAGATTAAATCTGGACACACTACTCCATATGCATTCTCACTAAGACCCTATGCAGCTGCAACAATACTTTACGAGCCTGTTGTAAGGTTCCCACCCAGGTTAGGACAGTCTCACATGTCTCGGGGAATACACTGCATTGTTTAAAATCATTGTCCTTTTCTAATCCATCAGCAGAACGGGACATCTGGAGAAAATCTCACAATGTCGCTTGAGAAGATCTTAAATGATGTGGCGAGATGATTTCTCCCATTCATCTCCCCAGAGTCCATGTCGCTTAGATTCCACAGAATTTAATAAGGTGGAGCGTAAAAAAAACAGCAAAGAGGAGCAAACATTGATGGGAATTATATATCAAAGTGAAAGCTGCAATACAAATGTTGGGCATGCTATTAAACAGGAAAATGAGATATACACATTTGTAAGTACTGCAGCAATAATGTACTGTTTAAATTGTATCTAAGCTGTGTTAACTCAACTAAATGGTAATGCTGGGAAAAATGGATTTCATGACCACGTGTGAGATGGTTTGCGTTGACATTATGTCGAGCACCGAGCGAGACAAGGTTATTTAGGAATTGGTGTTGGATGATCAGAAGAGCTAATTGAAAACTTTGCTGTAAAGGACATTTTGGGAACAGTGACCACAATGTATTGGGTTTCTGACGTTAGAGTACACGACGGTTTTTGTTTGATTTGAAGTAACCGTTATAAATCTGAGTCATGCAAGCCCTGAATGTGTGAGAAGAAAGTGGGGAGTACAGATGCTGGAGATCAGAGTCGAAGAGTGTGGTGCTATAAAATCACAGTAGGTCAGGTAGCATACTAGGAGCAGGAGATTCGACGTTTCAGGCAGAAGCTCTTCATCAGGAATGAGGCTTATGGGCCAAGGGGGCTGAGAGATAAATGGGATGGTAGTGTGGCAGGGGGAGGTTGCTGGGAATGCGATCGCCAGATGAAGGTGGGGTTGAAAGTGATAGGTAATGAACGGAGACAGAACGCCTCATCTACTGCATGCATTAAACCCAATGTAGTCTTCTCTACATTGGAGAGACAGGACGCCAACTTGTTGATCATTTCAGATAACATGGCTGGGACAGCCACATTGACCAACTCCAAAGTATTGTGGTTGAATACTTTAACTCCCTTTCCTAATCTGCCAAAGACATAGAACATAGAAGAATACAGCGCAGTACAGGCCCTTTGGCCCTCGATGTTGCGCCGATCCAAGCCCACCTAACCTATACTAACCCACTATCCTCCATATACCTATCCAATGCCCGCTTAAATGCCCACAAAGAGGGAGAGTCCACCACTGCTAACCTTACAGCCTGTTTTATACTGTATTTCAATGTCCTTCCTACCGAAGTGCATCACCTCACACTGCTCTGCATTAATCCTCATCTGCCATAAACCTGAAAACTACACCAATGTGTCACTGTCCTGTTGGAGTTCCACACTGTCCATCACAAACATTATAATTCTTCCAGGTTTAGTATCTGCATATTTTGAAATTGTCCTACAGTCACACACCACACAGAAATACCGATTCACTCACTATTGTGAGGAAGTGCACTATTCACACACTCCCTGAGGACAGACTTAAATACTGACACCCACCAGACAAAGCAAGTGAAATGCTGACAAGGTCACCCTGGAGCAAGAGAAATACCGACAGACATTCCATGTCTGTATTAGTTTCTGCGTATTAATGAGTTTCTCTAAATCTCTGTATCAGTGTGTGTGTGTATATCTGTGTGTGTCTGCGTGGGACGAGTCTGGCAGTCACTATGGTGCTTACAGTGATGTAATATCCACCTGACACGAGTTCTGAGGAAGGGTCACTCGACCTAAAACGTTAACTTTCATTTCTGTCCACAGATGCTGCCAGACCTGCTGAGCTTTATTTTGCTGTCAGTCTCTGCTCGTCTCCCCCCAGCACTGTACAGCTTGGAGTGGAGGGTAAAAATCATCAGAGATTCAGTTTACGAGGGACAGAGGGAGGGCAGCAGCTCACAGCATCATCAACAAACACACACACACACACACAAACACACAGACAGTCACAGGCACACAGACACACACACACTCAGAGAAATAGACACATAACATGTGCAGAGAGATAGATACACACAGAGGGGCACACAGATATACATATAAACGCACACAAATAGACAAGTGCGGACAGAAATGCGCAGATACATGCTTGGACATACAAACACACTTGGAGTCAGAGAGTTACACTGAGTGTTTGTAAACAGACCTATCGGCCCATACAGTCCATGCGGATGATAATCTCAATCTAAGCCAGTCCCACTTGCATGTGCTTGGATCATATTTTCCCAAACCTTCCCTTATACTTGCACTTAATCAAATGTCTTTTAAACGTTGTAACTTTACCCACACCCATCACTTCTCAGGACGTTCGTTCCATACACGAACCAAATGATGTGTAATCACAACGCACTTCATGGGCACTGATCAGGGGTACACGAGAACTCAGTGGGAAGCTTGGGAAGTAAGTGCTGGGAATCTTGATGACATGTACTTATCATCAACAGCCGAAGGAATAATGCAGGAAGACATGAGGCTGATTTACGTGGTGCCATTATTATACAAATTGGGATGGAAAAGGCAGGGAACAACAGACCGGTGAGCATGACATCGGTGGTGGGCAAGATGTTGGAGAGAATCCTGAGGGACAGGATGTACATGTATTTGGAAAGGCAAGGACTGA
>NC_057717.1:5293598-5311570 GCF_004010195.1 Chiloscyllium plagiosum | reverse complement strand
CTATTAGGAGGCCTGTAAAAAACTCCTAACAGGGTGAGCTCACCTTTCCTATTCCTAACCTCAGCCCAAACTACCTCAGATGGCAAGTCCTCATCCATCGTCCTTTCCACCACTGCAATACTATCTTTGACAAGCAATGCAACACCTCCCTCTCTTTTACCCCCACCTCTGACCCTACTAAAACATTTAAATCCTGGAACCTGCAACAGCCAATCCTACCTGTTCTAGCCATGTCTCCGTAATAGCCACAACATCGAAGTCCCAGGTACCAACCCACGCTGCAAGTTCACCTACCTTATTTCGTATACTTCTTGCATTGAAGTATACACACTTCAAGCCACTTTCCTGTTTACAGACACCCCCCTTTGGAATTGATGCCATGTTCCTAACCTCCCTACACTCCAGGCCCTGCACCCTGAAGCTACAATCTGGGTTCCCATGAGGGTTGTGGGCCTGATCCATCGCCGAACCCGAACCACCAGAAGCCTGGAGGAAGAAAGCCTCATCTTCTACCTTGGGACACTCCAACCACAAGGGATCGTGGTGGATTTCCCCATTTCCCATAACTCCACCTTATTGAAGTCCAACCTTCCAACTCAGTACCGCCCTTTGAACGTTTGTCCACCTTCCTTCCCATTAATCTGGTCCACCCTCCTCTCCGACTATCACTTTCAACCCCACTTTCGTCTACCTATTGAATCAAAGGAAGCATCTTAGAAAAACCCCATGTATTGTAGCAAGCCAGTGGATTCAGAGAAATGTAGGACCCAGCAAAGGACGACCAAGAAACTGAGAAAAAAAAAATCAACAAGAGAAAAAGCGTGCAAACAAAAGACAAACATAAAGACTGCTAAAAACCTTCGATCAATATATGAAACAAAAATTAAAACAAGGTCAAATGTGGGACAGTGGGTGTGCGAATAGGGTAATTTATTGTAGAGAACAGAGATATCGCAGGGAAAAGAAACAGTTTCGTTGTGTTTATTTTCAAGGAAGAATATCCAGAAATTCTCCCAGAAATGCCAAGTGACCATGGGACTTGTGTACGTAAAGTCTAAAATCATTGTATCAGTGGTGAGGTCATCTTTGAAAAGAAAGCTGGATTGAGTATTTATAAATCTGACAGATCAGATGTACTTCAAACAAGAATTTCAGAGGAAGCAGCAATAGACATGTTGATTGCATTGCGGATTTTTACGTTATTTTCCAATACATTCCCGAAAGATATTTTGCCAATCTGGATAAGGCAAATGTTATAAATATTACCAAACAGTTTAAGTAAGGATGAAGATGGAGAGTGGTAAACTGCAGACCAGGTAACTTGTCATCCGCAGTCGGGTGTCTGTTGAGCTCATTTACAAAAAAAAACATCCTACGAGATATACAGAAGGTAATGGCAAAACTGGGGAGTGTGATAACGCATCGATGAAAGGAAAACCATATGTGGCAAACAATTTTTTGGAATGGTTTGAAGATTGTTCTTGTAGACATAGGCAATGAATAACCAATGGATAACATATAGTTAGATATTCAGGAGCATTTTTTTAAGAACTCATACAATAAGCTTATAAGAGAAGTTAAAGCGACAGGTATTGGGAAGAACATATGCAAATGGGAAAGTAAAAATTAGGTTTACATTCATGTGAATGTAATTGGAATATAGAAGATGTCGTGCACCAGTTACACAGAATGTTGGTGAGACTAACCTTAGTCCCAATCTAAGATAAAATATACTGACGGCAGAGGAACTGCAAAAGGTATTCTCTGGACTAACCCTTAAGATGGAAAGATTGTCTGATGTGGAAACTCAGCCTGTGATCTCGAGTTTCAAAAGATTTGAGGAGATTGTAGTGAAACTGAGAAACGTAGAAACATAGAGGGGACTGAATAACAGAGGGATATGGCGAAGTGCAAACAGGCGAGATCAGGGAGAATCCCACGATATTCTAAATGTACAAGTAGAACAGAATAATCAGCAAACAGTTAGTGTCATTAGAAACCAAAGAGGCAATCTGTGTGTGAAGCTGGAGAACAGTGATAGATTGTGACATGAGACCTTCACATCTCTTTTACTTGGGAGAAGGAGGATGCAGGGACAGAATTCGAGAATATGGACTGGAAAGCTCTTGAAAAGATCGATCTAAAATACGAGCTGGGGTTTGATGCTTTATCTGGTATAAATTTGGACCAATCGCCAGTTCTGGATGAGTTTTATCACAGGCTACTGTTGTAGACAAGGGAGGAAAGACTCTGCCTGAAAATATTAATTAGAATCTGACAAAAGGTGAGATACCAGAGAAC
This sequence comes from Chiloscyllium plagiosum, assembly GCF_004010195.1. Lineage (NCBI taxonomy): Eukaryota > Metazoa > Chordata > Chondrichthyes > Orectolobiformes > Hemiscylliidae > Chiloscyllium > Chiloscyllium plagiosum. The sequence continues at coordinate 5,309,269 of NC_057717.1, read as the reverse complement.
TGGAGAACAGCTAATATGATTCCACTTCACAGTACGGTTGGTGGAGGCAGACCAGGGAATTATAGACGAGTGAGTAATAGATCACTGTTAGGGAAACTACTGGAGAAAATAGGGAAGCAGAAAATTGAGTTCTGATCAGAGTCGCAAGGTTTGATCAGGGATAATCATCATGCTTTTATCAGAGAGAAGTAACATCTAATGAATTTGATTGAATTAGTTTGAGGAGGCCGCTTGTTTAATTTTGCAGCAAGGCCTTTGACAAAGTTCCAAATGGGAAACTGAAAAATAAAACAAAGTCTTACAGTATCAAGGGTAACATGACAAGTTACAATGGAAATTGTCTTAGTGGCAGGAGACAGAGGGTGGTTGGAGAAAGCTGTTTGGTGACTGGAGACCAGTGTCCCCTGGTGTACCACAGGGATCAGTATTGTATCCCTTTTGTTTGTGGTATTCATAAATGATGTAGATGTGAATATGGAGCGGTGTGGAAGAGGAGGTGGGAGTTGTGATAAGTTAATTTATGTTTGACATAAAGATTGGCCCGGTGGTTGGCAGTGAGGAGGAAGGTCTTATGTTACATGAACCTACAAATGGATTGGTAAGATCGTCAGATCAATGGCAGATGGAATGTAACCTGATAGATATGAGGTGATGCACTTTGGAAGAAGGAACCAGACAGGGGAGGACACAATGAATGGCAGCACACTAGCAATCTCAGAGCGTGCTTCTCCACACATCCCTGAATGTGGTCAGACAGGGTAATAGGTTAGGTAAGAAGTCACGCGCGACTGTCGGTATAGACTTTGTTCATAATGACATCGGTTGTAAGAGTTATGCAGGACTTTGGTTAGGTCAGGATGGAATATTGTCTACAGTTCTTGGAGCCTCATTACACGGAGGATGTGATTACACTGGAGGGGGAGCAGAGGGGATTCAGCAGGTTGTTCCCTGGGATGGAACATATCAGCTATGGGGAGAGACTGGATAAGCTCGGGTTGTTTACTTTGGAGCAGAGAGGCTGAGGGGGACGTGATTCAGAAGGATAAGCTGACGAGGAGCATGGACAGGGTGGATAGACAGCAGCTGTTCCTTTTACTCAGAGAGTCAAGAACAAGGGAACGCTGTGAAAGGTTTGAGGTTCACAGAGGGTTTAAAGATTTTTTTCACCTGGAGGGTGTACAGGTTTGGAATGTACTTCCTGAGAGGAGGGTTATCACAACCATTAAAAAGTAATAAAAAGTAAGTGCCATAACATGCCACGCCATGGGTGTGGGAAAGTGGGACTAATGTAGATTGTGCTGTATTTCTATTGGCAACGAGTCTATGGTTCTGTGAGTGTATGGTGTGGAAGGTCAATTATTGAGCAGCTTGTGACAGGAATTGATGCATATCTGAAGAGTACATTCACAAGAATTATAAGAGTGAACTGTAATAGCTTGTCAAATTGTCAACGTGAGAAATATTAGAAAACAAGTGCTGCTTCCTTACAATCTGAAACCAGAGAATGGAGAAAGGGCAACAGGGAAATTGCAGAACTATGAAACGACTACTTCATTTCTATCTTCATAGAACTTTCTAACAATACTAGACAAACCAAGTCTGGTGTGGAAAAATGATATAGTACATGGAACATAGAACATAATAAGTAAATGGTTTAGGAGAACTTATTGGGACTGAAAGTAATGTCCGTGGACAACACGAAGATAGATTTATGAAATGGGAATTATGTTTGAGAAACAGACTGGGAGACAAAAGAAAGAGAAGCAATGGATGTAAAACATATGGATTTTCAGAACCGTTTTGGTGAAGTTCAAGTCCGGTTTGCAAAATCAAATCTGAGTGGATTAGGGCGAAGATATGGACATATTTCTAGAATGAGACAGCTGGCAGGAAACAGTGAATAGAAATAAACAGACTCGTCAAGCAACAGCCTGACATTGCCTGTAAGGTATGATTCTGTGAGGAAGACTATGTCCCAGACTCCCCATTACCTTTCCCGGATATCTCCTATCTCACCAGAAGGAGCGACACAACTGACATGGCGGCACAGTGGGATACAGTTGGAAGGGAATTGCTCTGGGAGTCTTCAACAGTGTCTCTGTATCCCATGAAGTCTCATAGCGTTAGTTTACACATAGGAATGGAAACCTCCTGCTGTTTACCATGTACCAGCCTCTCTCAACTGATGAGTCAGTACTTCTCCATGCTGATCAACACGTGGGCGCACGATGTACTCTGGGTGAGGGATTTCAATGTCCACCACCAAGAGTATATCTGCAGCAACATTACTGATGAAGCTGGTCGGGTCCTAAAGGATATAACTGCGAGGCTGGGTCTATGGCAGGTGATGAAGGAACGAACAAGAGAAAAATACATACTTGACCACATCCTTACTAATCTGCCAGCTGTAGAAGTATCGGTAAGAGTGACGACCGCATAGTCACTGTAGAGAAAAGTCCCACCTTCACATTGAGAGTAACATCCATCATTTTGAGTGGCACTATCACCATGCTAAATAAGGCATACTTCTAACATATCTAGTAGCTCAAGTCTGGGTTTCCTTAAGGTGCGGTGGGTCAGCAATAGCAGCAGCAGAATTGTACTCCAGCGCAATCTCATGGCCTGGCAGATCCCCCTCACAACAATTACCATCAAGCCAGAGGACCAACCTTGGTACAATGAAGTGTGCAGGATGGCAGGAGCAGCACCAGGCATACCTGAAAATGAGGTGTCAGCCTGGTGAAGCCACCAACCAGGACAACGTGTGTGCCAAACAGCAGATGCAGTAAGTGATAGACAGAGCTAATTGATCCCACAAGCAACGGATCAGATCTAAGCTCTGCAGTCCTTCCACTTCTAGTTGAGAATAGTTATGGACAATTAACCAAGTCATTGGTGGAGGAGATTCCACTAATATCCCCATCCTTAATGATGGACGAGCCCAGCACCTCAGTGCACAAGTTGAGGCTGATGCATTCGCAACAATCTTCAGTCAGAAGTACTGAGTGGATGATCCATCTCAGCCTCCTCCAGTGGTCCTCAGTAATTCAGTTACCAGTCATCAGCCAATTCGATTCAGTCCACGTGATATCCAGATTCATCCAGATTCAGTTGGAGTTACTGGATACTCCAAAGGGTACATACCCTGGCAACATTCTGGCAATATACAGAAAACCTGTACTGCAGAACTTGTCACTGACCCAGCTAAACTGTTGCAATATCGTTACATCAACATTTCCCCGATTACATGGAAAATTACCCAAGTATCCCCTATACATAAAAAGCAGAACAAATCCAATCTAACCAATTACCAACCCATCAGTCTACTCTCAATCATCAGTAAAGTGATGGAAGGTGTCAGTGCTTTCAAGCAGCACCTGCTCAGATATAACCTGGTCAACGACGCCAGTTTGGACTCCAGCAGAGCCACTCAGCTCCTGACCTCATTACCTTTTTTCAAACATTGACAAAAGAGCTGAATTCCAGAGGTGGGGTGAGAGTGACAGCCCTTTAAAACATGGCTGCCTCCGACCAAGTGTGGCATCAAGGGACCTGAGCAAAACTGGAACCAAGGTGTATCCGGGGCAAACTCCCCGCTGGTTAGAATCATACTAGACACGTAGGAAGATGGTCATGATTGGTTAGGGTCAGTCAATCCATCTCCAAGACAAGTCTGTGGGAGTCCCTCGGTCAGTAGCCTCAGCCCAAACATCATCAGTCTACTTCATCAATGACCTTCCTTCCATTTTAAGGTCAGACGTTGGGATGTTCGCCAATGATTGCACCATGTCCGGCAACATTTGTGGCTCCTCAGATACTGAAGCAATACATGTCCAAATGCGACAAGATCTGGAGAGTATCCAGGCTGACAAGTGGCAAGTAATATTCAGGCCACACAAATGCCATACCGTGACTATCACCACTAATATACAATCTAACCACTGCCCCTTGGCATTCCATGGTGCTACCATCACTGAATCCACAGTGGACTGCAACGGTTCAACAAGGCAGCTCACCACCATCTTCTCACGGGGCAACCAGAGACAGGCAATAAATGCTGGCCCAGCCAGTCACACCCAGATTCAGGAAATAAATAAATTGAAACACAACATTACTTTTAACAGACGAAGGTTGATGACGTATCACAGGGATCGGTGCTCAGGCCCCAGCTGTTCACAATATCCATTAAACATAGGTGGAAATCTCAGTGAGATACATAAAATTCTGACAGGGTGAGACAGATTGGAAGCAGGGATGCTAATTCCCCAGGCTGTGGTGTCTAAAAAAAGGGGCGACAGTATTAGCTACAGACAGGTCATTCTGCATGAGATGAGCATAAATGTCTGCACTCAGACACTGGTGACCCTTGGAAATTCGCTCACAACTGATAACCAAGACACTGAATATAAATAAGGATTTAGAGACAGTAAAGGGATGGTGGGAGAGCAGGATAATGATGTGGAAATAAATGGCCAGGTGTCATTATATTGAATTGGGTAGCAAACTCGACAGATCAAAGGCACTACTGCACTTCCTATTTTATAGCTTCACAAGTTAATCACATTAAGGGATGAGTAAAGTGTGTGGAAAAAGTGCATTGAGGAGATGTTTGAACATGAACTGGAATGGGGAAAGTTCAATGTGTTGTATGGCCTACGCCATTCCTGATGTTTTTGTGCGGCCTGTAAATGTCATAAGCTCTCAGATGTTAGGAAGGAGGTCTCTGCAGGAAAACAGGACTGTGTTTCTCATTCCCTTTTCCGATACTGAGGCTGAGGCCGGCTGTTTTGTCTGGTTTTATCCTTTAGACCTCAGAACAATTTGATACAATAGAATGTCTTGGTTAGTGGATTCAGAGAACATTGAAAAGTTTATCACATGTCTGTGTATCTGCAGTCACGTTTAGGCCAGACCAGGAAAGCATGGGAGATTCACTTCCTGAAAGTACCTTTGCGAAGCAAATTGGTGTTTCCAATCTACATTGGCTTGAAGGTCACTATTACGGACACCAGATTTTGCATCTTAATATTTTGCCAGTTGTTTTTAGCTTCCACCAGTTGCCAGAGCATTATCCTGGTTTGGATTAGTAATCCAGTGTCATTTCCACAGCAGCACCATCTCCACATGGGACCGAGCAGAAACCACACTGAGCAGGTTATTGCTGTGCTGCTTGACAGATCTGTCAAACATACCTCCCACCAATTTGACTATCGTGCTTGGACTGAGGGTAATTATACTTCTCTTAGGAACTGAACATAGTTGAGTAATTTTCCTCATTGCCAGGGAGATGTCAGATTTGGAGCTGGAATGAAACAGCTTCCCCAGGGACACGGCTTGTTGTGCAGCACAAGTCTTCAGTCCTATTGTAGGAATGGGGTCAGGGCCAATTGCCTTTGTCGTATCTACTGTGTTCAGCTGTTTCTCCATGTCACGTGTAGCAAATTGAATTGGTTGAAGACTGCCATCTGTGATTCTGTGGGCATCATGGCGAGGGTGAGGTGGATCATCAACTCTACACTTCTGGCTGAGGATTGTGCAGATACCACATCCTGGTCTTTCACACTGATTAGATTAGATTAGATTAGATATGCAGAGCTGTTCGATTAATTAGGATGGGGATATTTGTGGATTCCTTTGCTCCAGCCATTTGTTTAATCGTCCATTACCATTTACGACAGAATGTGGCAGGACTGTGGAGCTTTGATCAGACCTGTTGGCCAAGTGTGGTAGTTTTAATGGGTTCGCATCAGGTTTAGGTTGACGTGGTTCTGACCCTGACATATTCACCCACAGTCAATACTGAAACACAGATCGTATTGATGGCAATGGCAGACTGAGGGATTATCCTAGGGAAAATGTTACAGGTTGTGGTTGAATGCTGTTTTGCTTCTCCCGCTGCAGTGGTCTGCAGCACTACATAAATACGCAGTTTTGTGCTGCAATATCTTCAATGCAATTCTGCTGTCTATCCCTTAGTTCACGTCGAGTCCCATTCACCCATCAGCCCTGTACACGGTGACCTACTCTGGTTTCTGATGTGGTAACACTTCCATTTTCATACTCTCATTCTGCTGATGGTCTATCCCTGGGTCATGCTTCCAATCTAACACATTCTGCAAAACCAATTAACTGATTTTAATTCAATTGTTTAATTCATCTGAATCTTTTTTCCTTGAGTAATACCATCTTCTGTGTTTAAAATGAATGCTTTTCCCTCTGTTTCTCTCCCTGACCACGATTAAGAGCTCTGCAGTGTCAGTGATACCAACCTTATGTAGTTTCAGAGCCAATGAATTCTCTGGATTCCCAATCATCTTCACCACATTGTATGTTTCCTCTTTTGGTTTGATGCCTTATCACTCAAGGTTGCCTTGTCCTCCCATGAGTATGATTCATCTTCTTTGGGATGAATTTCTGATATCCTCCAAATAATCCACAGAAATTCCTGATTTTGCTGCTCCATTCCTGATTTTGCTGCTCAGCTGCCCTTCCAGCTCTGGTCAGCTCCTCCCGCATGTCTTTGTACTTATGTTACTCACTTATAATCACATTGCATCAAGAAGCGAGCAATAGATATAAACTGAAAGAAGGAGTTTTGAGAGAAGAGACGCAAAGAATAATTGGTAAGTTTCTTAACTAGTACAAAGAGAGAAACATAGATGAGGAAACGTGAAAAATGAGAAAACTAGATCATCGAAAGAAGTAGACGTATATTCCTCAATGTTTTGGCAATTCCTGTGTGCTGTGGTCCTTTGTACAGTGTGTGCACAACAGAGTAATGTGTTCAAATGGTGGGTCTGATGTCAGAATTTTTATCTCCAATAATATGACAGACACTAGCTATGAAAAGAACCCAACAGGCCAATATATTTAATTCTGGTAGAAAGGGGATTAACTGAAATAAGTTGGGACACCGGAAGCAAGGATTTATAACACACATCCTGATAAGAATGAGAGATTGGAGTAGAGAATTCCAGAAAAGGAGGGAATGTTGAGAGAAGGGGAACAAATCCTTTTAGATGAGAATGAAATGATGTTTTAATGTTTTATAAATTTTATACATCATATGCATCACTTTTCGTTAATTGTCTCCGTTGATCATTTAGAATGCGTTGTGTAATGGCAGACTGAGGAGATTATTCGAGGCTAAAAGTTACAGGTTGTGGTTGAATGCTGTTCTGCTTCTCCTGCTGCTGTAGTCTACAGCACTACATAAATACGCAGTTTTGAGCTGCAATATCTGCAATGCAATTCTGCTCTCTGTCCCTTAGTTCACATCGAGACCCATTCACCCATCAGTCATGTACCCAGTGAGCTACTCTGGTTTCTGATGTGGTAACACTTCCATTTTCATGCTTTAATTCTGTTGAGGGTCTCTCCCCGGGTCATGCTTTCAATCTGACACATTCAGATTAACTGATTTTAATTCAATTGTTTAATTCATCTGAATCTTTTTCCTTGAGTAATATCATCTTCTGTGTTTAAAGTGAATGTGTTTCCTTTGTTTCTCTCCCAGACCATGATTAAGAGCTCCATAATAGCAGTGATGTCAGCCTTATGTAGTTTCAGAGCCAATGAAATCTCTAGATTCCTAATCATCTTCACCACATTGTATGTTTCCTCTTTTGGTTTGATGCCTAATTACTCATGGTTGCCTTGTCCTGCCATGAGTATGTTTCATCTCCTTTGGGAGAATTTCTGATATCCTCCGAAATATCCCCAGAAATTCCAGCTTTTGCTGTTACATGGTCTGCCCTGCTCAGTTCCCCTTCCAATTGACTGTGACCAGCTCCTTCCAAATGTCTTTGTAGTTACATTGCTCAATTATAATCACATTACATCAAGAAGAGAGCAATAGATATAAACCTAAAGAAGGAGCTTTGAGAGAAGGGACGCAAAGAATAATTGGTAAATTCCTTAACTAGATACAAAGAGATGAAGAGCGAAACAACATAGATGAGGAAATGTGAAAAATTAGAAAACTAGATCATCGAAAGAAGTAGATGTACATCCCTCAATGTTTTTGGCAATTCCTGTGTGCTGTGGTCCTTTGTACAGTGCATATACAACAGAGCAATATTTTCAAATGCTGGCTCTGATGCCAGAATTTTTATCTCCAATAATATGACAGACACTAGCTTTGGAAAGTACCCAACAGGCCAATATATTGAATTCTGGTAGAAAGGGGATTAACTGAAATAAGTTGGGACACCAGAAGCAAGAATTTATAACACACATCCTGATAAGAATGAGAGATTGGAGTGGAGAATTCCAGAAAACGAGGGAACGTTGAGAGAAGGGGAACATATCATTTTAGATGAGAATCAAATGATGTTTTAATGTTTTATAAATTTTAGACATCATATGCATCATTTTTCGTTAGCTGTGTCTCCGTTGTTCATTGAGAATGTGATGTACACATACGAAAAATGTTACATATCGGCACACACACATTAATTAAACAGTGTATATAAAATCATTTTTTCCGCCATTGAAATGGTCCTGTTGTCGTGTTACCAGGATACATGAACACCAACTGGCCACCAAAAGACATGACCCATTATCACTATGTTCCATACATAGAGATAAAGAAGGGCACCAATTTGATTGGGACAACGCACGCACATACTAAGACACGCAAGGACGTTCTTAGAGGAATGGCATTCTGAGCAGAAGTCCACCAATAAACACAGCAATTTAGATCCTATCTACCTTCTCTTTTAAAACAAAGAAACCGGAAATGACATCACCCCTCTTAAGAAACCAAGACCTATAAACAGAGAGGCGCGACATACCACCAGCAGATCAGCAGAGACTCGGATGATATTACCTGGTCATAGTGCCGAAACATCTGAAAACACACATTCAAGCACAGCGAGATAACTTGCATATACACAAATTATTTTTATTTTATTAGTGGAGTTTGGGACTTCATTGTCACTCACGTTTTAACAGATTACGAGGCGAGGTGAGCTTTTCTGGATTTGTGATTTTAATTAACAGAAGGGCTCAACTTTGAGGTCTTAACAGTTTGGCAACTTGCCATATGGGATTTGGACATATTTCGGTTACAAAATGTCCCAGCAAATTCCAACACGTTGCAATTATTGACCTAGATCTTCAAATAAAACCGGTGGGAAAAATTGTTTAATTTTGTTTACTTGTGGTTGGTTAAATTAAAAGTGAGAGAAATGGTTTTTAACATTAATAAAGAGGTTCTCAAATTTGCCTAGAAAGTTTAGAAAGACAGAAGCAGGACATATTTTAGAATTAGCAAATAGGTTGGAATTGGGTTTAAACTCTCTTTCCACAGAGAATTGTGAGAGCATGGAATGCCTTGCCAGCAGCAGTTGTGGAAGCAAGGTCATTGGGGACATTTAAGAGACTACTGGACATGCATATGGTCACAGAAAATTGAGGGTGCATACATGAGGATCAGTGGTCGGCGCAATATCGTGGACTGAAGGGCCGGTTCTGTGCTGTACTGTTCTATGTTCTATGCTCAGTGACAAGAGGAAAGCTAAAATTATAATGGAGTTGGTCAAGCACTTTTATGTATCAGAGAAACAGACAAGTGCAGTTGAGGTATAAAAAAACTTAAATTGCAAATATGGCAACTGAAGTTACAAGATAAAGAAATAGATGGAAACAGAGAGAGAAGACAGAGAAAGAGACGAAAAAGAAAGAGAGAGAGAATTTGAAATTGAGAAGTTTGGAATTAGACAAGAAAGTTAAATTAACAGGATGGAGATGAAGGAAGAACGTAGGAATGTATACAACTATGTTAATACCTTGCCATATTTCGGTGAGAAAATGTCAAAACCTTTTTTATTTCATTTGAGAAAATGGCTCGGCAGATGAAGTGTCCAGTGAACTTGCGGGTAATGCCTGTTCAGAATAAGCTGGTGGGCACAGCTGGTGAGGTGTGTGCAGCGCTATCAGATGAGGTGTCAAGAGATTATGCAGATGTCAAACTGGTTGTGTTGATTGGTTATCACTTGGTGCTAGAAGCATATAGACAAGGTTGACAAAAATAGAGACGGAACAAGGTCAGACTTATGTTGAGTTTGAAAGAATTAACCACAGTCATTTTGATACATGGGTGCTGACCATAAAAATGGATAAGTCCTGTGAGGCTCGAAGGGAGATTATTCTGCTGGAGAAGTTTGAACACTCACTTCCACAGAGGGTAAGAATTCATGTGAATGATTGTGGGCGGCACGGTGGCACATTGGTTAGCACTGCTGCCTCACAGCGCCAGAGACCCGGGTTCAATTCCCGCCCCACGCGACTGACTGTGTGGAGTTTGCACGTTCTCCCCACGTTCTCTGCGTGGGTTTCCTCCCATAATCCAAAGATGTGCAGGTCAGGTGAATTGGCCATGCTAAATTGCCCGAAGTGCTCTGGGAAAAGGCGGTTTTCACTGCAGTAAAGCTGGGACACACCGTGCTGGGCAGTGAAGGGAGGCACTTGGGGAAAGATGTTGTAGAAGAGGCTAAGCCAGTGGCATTAGTGAAACTGGTAAAGGAGACCCCATGTGAAGCCCAGAAGCTGCAGGAGAGTGCACAGCCGAGGCAGGGGCGAGGTATGGAGGCAGTGCCTGATCTCTGAAATAATTCGCCTCTGTAGATAAAGTCTACTCAGAAAAAAACCGGGGGAGAAAGACAAGAAGTTATAATTTTGTGAAATACGGAATCTGCTCAGTCTCTAAGAGTTGACAAGTGATTAACATGCCAGAAAGAGTGAAAATACTTTCATCTCTTACTATTAGAGAGAAGTGAGGGCTGCAGACGCTGGAGGTAATTTGTGGAAATGGGACAGAAATTAAGCATTCCCTTGTGTAACATTCGGATGGCATGCCAAATCAAGATTGGAGAAGTAACAGTGACAGTGAGTAACAGTGTCACTTCTAGGAATACAGTTTGTTCTCGGGAACAATTTCGCAGGAAGCGAGGTGGGAGAGGCACCCCTTGTGGTGGAGGAGCCAAAGAAAGACGAGGGAATTGGGGTGTTAAAAGAAAAATACCCTGGAATTTTTGCAGACTCAATAGTGACAAGATCCCACTGTCAAATGTTCCAGCAGGAAGGAAAAACGAGCTAAAAAGACAAATGAGCTGATGCTCAGTGAACTGACACCCTGTTTGATGTAACGATGCAAAAAAAACCTGAACAGGCAGAGGATCAGGCAGAGGTGTTTAGTCCAGAAAGGCTAATGGATTTACAAAAGATATACACCCAGACATACACATTTGCACACACAAAGAAAAGGAATCAGAATATATTGTCGAACGTTATTAACTTAAAGATAGAATCCTAAAATTAAAATGGAGACCCCGACAGGTTACTGCAGAAGGGAAATGGGCCAAAGTGCACCAAATTGTGTTACCGGTAGAATACAGTGTTACGGGTAGTTCATAAACTAACTGCAGACGGTCACCTAGGTGTACAGACTCAGGCTAAGGTACAGAAGCATTACTAGCGGCATGGAATGCACAAGGACGTAATTTTTTTTTGGTCCATGACATACATGGCAAATGGTGGGTAAGTCACAGGCAGTAATAAAACCAGCACCCTGCTTGCCAATTCCTGCATTCAAAGAACATTTCACGTGGGTTATGATTAATTGTGTAGCACCCTTTTCTAAAATAGAAATGGAAAACAATATTTGCTGACCATAATGGATGTGTCTACCAGATTTCCAGAGGCAATTCCATTACGGTGTGTAAAGATAAACAGGGAGGTGCAGGGGTTGGTAGCTTTCTTTACTCGCTGTGGGCTATGCAGTAAGATTCAGTCAGACCAAGGGTCTCATTTTACCGCTCAGCTGTTTAAAGAAGTCATGGATAGCTTCAGTATACAGCAGTTTAAATCAAGTGCATCAGATCCTGAATCCCAGAGAGCCTTGGAAGGTTGGCATCAGACACTGAAGACCATGTTAACAGCGTACCGTCATGATTACCTGAATGAGTGGAACAAAGGTGTCCCATTATATTGTTTGGCATTAGAGATGCCCCAAATTTTGCCCGAAAAGTCGATTCTCCTGTTCCCTGGATGCTGCCTGACCTGCTGCGCTTTTCCAGCAACACATTTTCAGCTCTGATCTCCAGCATCTGCAGACCTCACTTTCTCCCCAAATAAATATACTCTGTTTACTTCCTTTTAGTTAATATTCGTACATGAAGGGAGAGGTCCTTTGAAATTAATTAAATATAAATTGACAGGACCGACATCGGAAATCTCAAACTTAGATTATGTGTGTGAGGTGAAGGAGAGAGTAGATGGAGTAGGTGAGTTTGCTAAACAGTATCTGAAGAATACAACATAGAGTGAAGCAGGTGGCAGATAAAAACTCTGAAACTTTGAAGATTTCCCGTGGGGATAACGTATTACAATTGCCACGAGTGATAAGAAATCCCTTCAAAGACAGGTTTAGTGGCCCATTTCAAATTTTAAAAAAATGTGGAGTCAGTTAGGCTATCTAGTAAAGATACTGGAGATGACAGAAAAACTTAATCGAGTATTTCATATGGATGAATAATGCACCAGACACATTGAAGACTCAGGAAAAGAGCTGTGGCCAGATGAACAAATTGTGCAGTTTATCTGGATGATGTCGTGATCTTTAGCAAGTGATTGAAAGCTCACATTTTACAGTTGGCAGAGCATGTTGAACGATTTCAAGAAGCAAACTTGGTAATAAACTTAAAGAAAACAGAATTTGCGAAGGCAGAGGGGAAGTTCATGGGACATTACATTGGACATGGAAGGTTGACCCCATGGAACACAAAGACGAAGGGCTTTGAGGAATTTCCCCGACCATCCTCGAAGGAAGAGGTGCTTCGATTTTTGGAACTGAGTGGATTCTATGGGAAGTTTGTTCCAAACTTCAGCAGTGTATGGGCACCACTGATGGATTTATTAAAGAAGAACACAGAATTGTGGTGGACAGAACAATGCCAGGAGGCATTTGAAAATTTTAAAGCAGGATTAATCACCCCGCACTTGTTTTAGCTGCACCAAATATTTTGAAACCCTTTGAAAATTGTATCTGATGCTCGGGATATAGGGCTCGGAGATGTATTGATACAGAAAGATGATGATGAAATTGAGTGGCCAATTGGCTACTCGTCGAAAAAACTCAATATCCACCAGAAAAAAATACAATATCCCCATTATTGAAAAAGAATGATTAAGTTTCGTATTGGCCTGACAATATTTTAATGTTTATATGTCAAACAAATTGTCAGAGATGGTTGAGGACAACAACAATTTTCTCGCATTTTTGGAATATTTAAAGACCAGAATATGAGACTATTTCATTGGAGTCTTATCTTACCGACTTTAAACTTACAAAATGTACATGCTGTGGCTCCTACAATGTGATAGCAGATGTGTTTTCGCGGATTTAAAGGACAAAGTGTCGATAAGATTTGACTTATTCCAGTGTTATAATGGTGTGCAGAATTAATATGAATGATATAACTGAGATTAATACTTTTATATTTCATAAAATTGTGATTAAGAATTAGAGGAGAAGAAATGTAGCCATCTTTTCATTCTGCTGGTTCATTTTATTTCCTGAAGCGGGGAGATGTTATGAGGCCAAAAACATGTATGGGCACTTTAAGACAGAACGGGATTTGCTGAATAGAAATTAAAGCCACAGATGCCAGATAAAGGTCACAATGTTCCACATGTCACCATTAGCTGAGAAATTGATACCTGAGTTTTGGTTGCTGTTCAAATGCAACCAAAGAGTTTAAATAACACTCAGGTTACCAGAAGCCAACAAAATTTGAATATTATTGTTTGGACACATGGAAAGCAATCAAATTATGAGAATTATTATATCATGGGGAGTATATAAACCCCGCATTCTGAACACTGGAGGGAGAGCTACTGCCATCCAACAGCAGAGCAACTGCTATCGAGCAGGAATGCTAACTGGCCATCTCAAACACTCTCTGTCAAAGACACATGTTCTTGTAAACCTACTTGCAATAAAAAAAAGACCCAGGGAGATCATCAGCTGAAAGAGTGAACACAGCGGGGAAGATAGAGACTGTATGGTCTTGAGATTGTAATGTTTAATATGTGGGTTGTTGGAACAGCATATTTTTACAGAGTTGGAGTCAGATAGTAAGTAGCTAAGAAAAGAGGGGCTTGTATTTGTGAATAGCTGTTGTTTAGTGTTCACTATTAAAGTTAAGAACTAACTTGTTAATTTTTGTTAAATTGTGGAATGTAGGAGATCTGTGTCGCTCATATTTTAACAGATTACGAGGTGAGGCGAACTTTTCTGGGTGTTTGGTTCCACTCCACCTTGTAAATGTCCATTCACGCTAACCCCATTTCCCTGCAGTTGGCCCATATCCTTCCAGTCCTTTCCTATCCACATAGTTATACAAATGCTTTTGAAATGTTGTTAATGTACCCCCCTCAACCACATCTGCTGGCAGCTCATCCATGTACCAGCCCTCTGTGTAAAGAAGTGGCCCCTTAGGTTCCCTTTTATTCCTTCCTCTCAAACCTTAAACTGATCCCCTCTAATCCTCGATTCTCTACATCTTGGAAAAAGACTGAGAGCCTTAACCCTATCCACACCCCTCGTGATTTTATACAGCTCTGTAAGGACTCCCTCAGTCTCCTACACTCTAAAGAAAATGTCCGAGCTTGCCCAACCTTTCCCTACAACTCAGACCATTGGGTCCTGACAACGTCCTTGTAAATTGCTTCTGCACTCTTTTTTTAATTTAATAACTTCCTCCCTATAACAAGATGACAAGACTGAACACAATACTCCAAGTGTGGTCTTACCAAAGTCCTGTGTAACTGCAACATAAGTTCCCAACTTATATATTCAATGTCTTGCCTGATGAAGGCCAGTGTGCCAAAAGCCTTCTTCCATGCCCTGTCTACCTGTGACTCCACTCTTAGAGAACAGTGCACCTGAACACCGAGGCCTCTCTGCCCACTGCACCCCTCAAGACCCTCCCATTCACCATGAAACTCCGACCTTGACTTGAGTTTCCAAAATGCAAGACCTCACGCTTCTATATTAAATTCCATTTGCCATTTCTCGGACCACTTCCCCACCTGATTAAGGTCCTGCTTCAATTTCTGATAATCTTCCTCACTGATCATGCTCCCAATTACTTTAGTGTCATCTGCAAACTTCCTAATCATACCTTGTAGATTCTCAACCAAATCATAGATAACAAACAGCAATGGGTCCAGCCTCCGGTCTGACAAACATCCTTCCACTAAACCCTCTGCTTCCGACCATCAAGCCAACTGTGTATCCAATTGGCCAGTTCCCCCAGCATTTCAAGCAATGTAAACTTCCAGAGCAGCCTGCCATGTGGAAACTTATCAAAGGTCTTACTGAAGTCCATAGAGACTACGTCTATCACTCTGCCCTCACCAAACTTCCTGGTCACTTCATCAAAGGACTCTCAGAAATTTGGGAAGCATGATTTCCCACTCACAAGTCTATGCTGACTGCTCCGAATCAAACCCTGTGTACGTAATGGATACAATCAATGGTATGCTGTCCTTCATTGTAAGATGATTCGAGTACATAAGCAAAGCCATCATCCTGCTGTTGGGGAGCCTTGCTGAGAGACCATTTGGGGCACTCTGTACAGATTTGATCTCCTTTGTAAGGAATG
>NC_057717.1:5255362-5293098 GCF_004010195.1 Chiloscyllium plagiosum | reverse complement strand
CGTCATCGAGTTATAGAGACACGCAATCTACACCACACGTAAACAAGACTTTTGCCTCACTGTGTGCGCACTTGCAATAAATTTTGACACAATTGTCCAGCACCTGGTTGCGAAACGGATATGCAGCTGATTTTACTATTCCGTGAAATATGTAATCTGAATTATACATGCTGTGTACCTAAGTACGGATGTGCATTAGATAAAAGATATCCGAATAAGGAAGAATGCAAAATCGATTTACAGGAATGGATGCAAGAATGAAACTCTTAAGTTCTGACATTATGTAAAGAACTTGTGAGCATAAGAGAGGAAGATCGACCGAAGATTTGTAACTGGAAACTGTTTTGATGCAATCATTTGCATTCTTTTTGCAGTTGTTCAAGAGTCATCAAGTCATACAGCAATACAGCACGGAAAGTGATCCTTTGCTCCAACTTGACTATGCTGGACAAATATCCTAAACTAATCTGGTCCCATTTTCCAACATTTGGCCCACATCCCTCTAAAACCTGTTACTCATATATACATAAATATTCCATTGAATGTTGCAGTTTTACCAGTCCCCACCACTTTCTCTGGCAGCTCATTCTAGACATGAGTGAAAAAGTTGCCTTTAGGTCCCTTTTAAATCTTTACCCTTTAATTTTATACCTATGCTTTCTAATTGTGTGCTCCCTCACCAGCGAGAAAATATCTTGTCTACTCACACTATCCATGTCGCTCATGTATCAATGAATAGCAAATATTTGACTTAGTCATAGTTGTCAGCTGGGAAATGTGTGTAGATTATGTCTTTGAATGTGGCAGTTTGAAAACTGATTGCTGCAGTACGTCTGATGTACAGACATCTAGAAATGCATCTCGACGTCATTGTTAATAAGTCATTGAAATCTCGCAGCAGTTGCAGCAATCTGTTGTCTCAGCTTCAGAATGACAACCTTTCCAGCGGAAGGATTTTAGGGCACGAGAAAGTAGTCTTATTTCCAAGGTATGGTAGCTCGGTTCGGGTATGGGTACTTGTAATCCTCAATTTAGGAAAGCTACTATTGCCGCATATAGAATACCACAAATATTCATTACCATTGACTCCAAAGCTGGATGTTTGTCCTCTGAGTTGAAATTGGGCAAATCTGGCATTATGCATTTTTGCAATTTCAAAACATGAGAGATAATCTCAGTGAAAGTTGCAAAATATTTGAAGAGATATACAGGATGGTGCAGTTAAGTTTGTGTTCTCTCATTAATGAATCTGGAAGCAGGTGGGCACAATTTTAAACAAGGTATTCTGATGCATTACCTCGATGAGGATTATTTGATTTTAACGTAATCCTTGCGAAGTTTTGCAATTGTCCACTACAGTGAGACGTGGACATTTGGTCTTTGAGTGTCTTTAAGGTATGTTTGTTCGTTTTTCGAAATAACAGCAGCCTGAATCTTCATCTGTTTGTGCCTATACAATGGTTAGATGTGTTCGAGCACCCGTGATCATCTTAAATAGCGGAGCAGGCTTTCCAGAATAAATCAGCTACTGGTCCTCTTCTGTCCTTTCACCATTAGCCGGCGGACACGCTAAAGATGAGACATTCTCTCTCTCGTACAGGCTTCTTCCATTGTTCCCAAAAACACATTTTGATTGATAAAATTAATTTTAAAGTTTTCAATTTTTTAAGTGAAGGAAACGACCATGTCTCATGCGCTTAAAAACTGCCCTGTGGACAGAAATCCAGAGTTCAGCTAACATTTATTGTACTGCAAGAATCATCACAGAATGTTGTAAAACAAACCTATCTCTGCGCTTCCATAAGGCAACTATATTTTGGAGCACCAGAAGTCAGACGGAGATAATAATAAATTGGATTGAAAGCACAGTTCATAGAATCACAAGATTATTATGACGGAAAAGGACACAATTCGAATGTTGATGACATTAAAGCATAAGAGCAGAAATTATGCAATTAAGCCCATTGAGTCTTCGCCACATTTCAATCATGGATGTTTAGTTTCTCAACACTCGTGTCCTGCCTTATGCACGTTATTCTTGATTCCCTTGATACTCATTAACCTATCTGAGTCTTAACTATACTCTTTGACCTGGCTTCCATATCCTTCCGTGCAAATGATTTCCCTTGATTCACCAGTCGCTGTCTTAAGACGTTTCTCCTTCTCTCCGTTCTAAAAGGTTTCCCTTTATGCCAAGGCTGTGCACTCGGTTAGGAATCGCTCCCAAAAATGAAAATACCTTTCTAACATCTACACATCTCCTTCGCTCCATTCTAAAATGTCTTCCCATTATGCCAAGGCTGTGCACTCGGTTAGGAGTCTCTCCCAAAAAAGCAAATACCTTTCCAACATCAACACTGCAATATTCTTTATGTTTGAATAAGATTCCCCTTCATCCTTCCAAACTACATCGAGGATAGATCCACCATCTTCAAACATTCCCCAAATGTGAAGCTTTCCATTCTTAGGAGTGTTCTAGCGAACACCGTCTGAAACGTGCCTGACGGCGATTGTTAAATGAGAATCACTACCTCTGAATGTTTCCTAATTTTTCGCCTTAATTTTGCACACTATTTCTTTCTGTATAATTACCGATGCTCTTGAATGCCTCAATTGTTTCTTTCCTCAGGACAGTTCCATCTCGTGCATTTCATTCCCTAACTTCACATTATTGTTCTTTAAAAATTCATTCATGGGATGATTTTGTGGCTGGCTAGGTCAACATTTATTGTCCATCCCTAATTGCTCAGAAGGCATTGAGCTTCAACGAGAATTGTGTCGATCTGGAATTACTTTGTACCAATCTCCCACCGCAAATGACAATTGTGAATCAAATCGTGTAGTTATGACAGGTACCTCCGCTCACCAGCATGGCAGCAGAAATCACGTAACATTGTCAACATAGGTAAAATGTTGCATGACATTATAAGGAAATTTACGGACAGATGCGTGTGGGGTGAAGCAGAAATTAAAACGATGTTGTTTTGTATTTTTCCAGCCGAAGTAGACTTGTAAGAAGGATACATTCTGAAGAAAATGATAGGGCGCATTAAGAAAAGTGAGTCTTTCTGTATGCAAGCTCAGTTCATTCGTTCCGACTTTTAGAGAGCATCACAAAAGAAAAACAAAATGTCAAGCAGGCCATTGTCACACCTTGGGCGTAATGAGTACAAAATTGTTAATTGAAACATTCCGTTCTATTTTTGATGCGTCCGAATTTCTATTGTAATATAGTGTAACAATCTCCCACAACCAAAGGACTTACAAGGTGGTGGAATGGCCGTGCGAATTTCCCTATCGTGTTCAAGGATGTGTTGGTTAGGTGCATTTGTCACGTGTAAATATAGGATAATCGGGTACGGGCATGCGTCTGATTGGGTTACTCTTTGAGATATCATTGTGGACTTGTAGGGCTGAAGGACCTGTCTCCGCATCGTAGGGATTCTATTTAAAAAAACAAAGTGCTAATTCTGGCGAACATGCATCTGCACATATTCAAAACGCCACCCAGCTCCACTACACCCCCCAACACAATCGCAATCCACTGGTGCAATGTCCTGCATGTATGTAAGTGGGAAATAGCTGAAGATACACTCTACAAAGATAAGGAAGATACACACTATAAAAGGAAACCTGATTTCTCTAATGTGGAGGAGTGATATTATGAAACTTAACCAGAATCGCCCATTTGAAATGATGTTCCTGCAATGAAAATAATCGGTTTCAACAGATTGAAGTACTGAAATTAGGAAATTTCTTCAGGACTACAAAACTGCGTCGTAGATTTTTCCCATGTGTGTGGTGAAGTTCATGAACGCTGATTTGTCAGTGAATGGGGAAGGTGCAGCCTTTCGAATCTTTAATTTCCACTTGCTTGAGTGCAGTCAAAAAGAGTGCACTTTGCACCATGCGCAGAAGATTGAATCGACTGGAGGTATTCCTTGCTTATTTATGACAACTGTCGGCTTCCATAGTGAAGACAATTTCTTTTTTTCATGAACAAATCTCATGCAACCGAGAAAACAGCTTAGAAAGCTCAGTTCCCTGAACAGAAATCGAGTCACAGTGGAGAAACGGCGAAATGCTAAATTCCAGCCCTCCAGAGAACAACAATCGCAGGCATCTGTCAAAGTCATGTCAAGCATATTGCTTGAACAACTTTACAATGTCCTCCAACTGCTAGAAACTGCACTAACGTTTGTTTTCATTGCTACTTAAAAACTGCAGCCTGAGAATCTCCTGTAGTGACTACTCCTGACCCGCACAATTAACTCTGCTGACACAAAACGTTCTATTTTCGGCCTCACGATTCATTGTCTGAGTTCCTCTCTTCGGCGTCAGAATCGGCAACCATCGTACTCGTTTTCATTTGAAGCTGTTGACTCTTAGTTCCAGTCCGTGTCCAAGTCAGTCACCTCCAGCACATTCTGTCCTTCTACATAATCTCGGTTAATCTGCACTCTTCATACTATATTCCTGCGTTCTCTTCACGCCCATTGAAGTGTGTTTTTTTTAATCAAATGCAATTAATGTATCCTTGCATATACTCGGTGACCTGGCCTCCATAACCTTATATGGTACTGCGCTCCATAACCTTATTTGGTAGCGAATTACAGAAGTATCCTCTCTGACTCAAGAAATGTTTCTTCATGTCAGTCCTAATTGTTCTACGAACATTTGGACACCTCGTTGTATACTCTGCAATCGGGGGAAACATCCATCTAATCTGTGTATTACTGTAAGAATTGTATGTATTTCAATCAGATTCAGTTCCATTTTTCTAACCTTTAGTGGATGCATACCTATCTTAACCAATCGCTTCCAAATGACACTTCCAAATGACCTGGTGATGGTGCTGTGATCCCTCTCCAGTTTGCATATATTCACACGAATTCACACTGTACTGCATCAGCTTCCTTGCACATGCGATTTTTCGAGGCTGCCCTTATACTTCTTTCTATCTTCCTCACAACTCACAGCCCCAATTAGTTTTATGTTGAGCAACATGTTGTTAATCAACAAAAAAGACAACTTAATTCCATTTAGTTTCTATTTGCCAACGAATTCAAAATCCATATTAAAATATTCCACGTGTCAAGTCTTTGCATTTTCCAAATAGCTTCTCCATGCGAGTCCTCATTAAACACATTTTGACAATCATCTGTGTTGACTTTTCCTGCTCCTGAAGACAAGGAAGGAACCGAGTGAGGTGAATGCGAAGGAACTTGACAGAATGTCAATTTGCAACTTTGGGCAGAGGACAGAGCATCCTATTGAACTTGGAGTATGGGCGAATAAGTCAATGTATACTCAGAAGAAGTTATGAACGCACAAACCTAAATTAAGAGAGAGAAAGAATTGCCAACGTTTTCAAAACAGAGACCTCAAAGGCCAACATTTCAGAATCATTTGGAGAAATAATCAGATGTTTCTGACTATTATTTTAAGATTGATCAGCATGGAAGAATCAATATGAAGCAAATCCATGTTTCTAAAATGTGGAGTTATAATAAATTTCCTGTGTGCAAATATGTGGAAATATAGTCAGTCATGTCTAAATAAGATGTCACTATAATCTTAACGTTTATGAATGATGATGCAAAATGATATCATATACTTTTTCAATGTGAAGTGTGATCCTGATTTGTTCAGCAACGACATTTCCAGAAGAGGTGATCTATGAACGATTCTGCTCAGTGCAATTGAACACTTCTAAATATTTATCTTTGACCCAAATTTGCCTTTGAATCTTCTACGGTGTTTTCTTTCATACTTCAATATTCTCCTCAACCAATGCCACCAATAAATGTCCTTTCCTTGTTTTCCTATCTTTTCTGAACACCTTTCACTCAGAGTAATTAACGATCAATTCTACTCCCTCAGGGGCTACATCCATGTTGATTTTTTAAGCCTTCAACCGGGCCATAGCTTGCTTACTGATTCAAATCTGCAATGCGTGTCGGATATCAGGTAAGACATACGTGTACCAGAGCGCTCACGTTTCGATACGTTTTGAATTCTTTGAAAACTGTCGGAGAATTTCTAACAGTTGTTCTCTTTTGAACAAGTACTTGAATTATTGACGGGACACATGGCTGCTGCTACTGATGTAGACTCTCCATACTCCTTTGAAGATGGGAGAACAAAAGACGGAAAATTATCGAAATGCTCAGCAAATCTGGCAGTATTTTTCAATTCCAATGGAAAGTTATCAGCTGAGAAGTCGAGCCCACTTTTGATTCCGTGGTGCTAGCAGCGCTGCTGTGCATTTCTCTCAGTTAAAAATCATATTTGTGTGAAGCTGAACGATGGCCGTTGAGCTTGGGTTTTTTTTCTGATATGCATCAGCAGTGTTCTGAATAATCTAACCGACTAGCCCTTGACCTTTACCTGTGAAGACAGTCACAGGGTAATAATTCAGGATTTATTTTGAGATTTTTCCGTTTCAAAATTCTTAACGTTCTCCTGTCTCTGTTTGCAATAGGCGAATACTTGCTGTTCTAATAATTTCCTTTCCATTGGCGTTATTCTTGATTCCTGGAGTATATTATTCTCAACTGAGTGATCAGTTCTTAGATCACCTAATTTGTATATCTAATATTTGCAGGTTAAATAAAGGCATATCGGTTAAAACCTTTTTTTTAAAAAAAACTGCATAACTATATGTTGTTAATCAGATGCTACTTTGGTATCTGCAGAATCGGTGTATTACTGGGCACATGCATTAAGGCACATGTATTGAACACATGTATGAAGGCACTCTGGGGTATCGCAAATTCGTGACAATGGAAGCAATTTCTCACTTCCTGAATTGTCAAAAAGCTGGAAACTGGAAACGTGTCTATACATCTCATGGTAAATATGTCCCATCGTTTCAACTGAGGTCATTTATCTCATTCTCCTTCTTTGTCTATCTCTTTGCAAACTCTGAGTCTCTACCTGGAATTTAAAAGACAGTCCCTCTCAGTTAGAGCATTGTTATGAAAGTTCTTTTCAAGATTTGATTGTTTAACTGTATGAAATGTGGGGCAGAACATGTTGGCACTGATTTGCTGTTATTGCATTAAATATCCCTGCCGGATATTGCAAGACTGGGATGACGCGCGATTGTAACTTTTAGATGAAAATTTATGTTCAAATATCCTGTGAAATTTAATTTTAAAACAGCTACTGTGAAACATGTACAAAACGTAAATGCAATCCATGTGACTTTAATTCAGCAATCGGTCAGGCAGCTATAGGTAGTAGTCACGGGCCATCAAAGAGGCAAAGCATGCATACATATAGACAATGTACAAACTTTATCAGGACAGTGGTGATATGCAGAGCATGTCGAAGAGTATAAAGACCATTAGCAACCATAGCATAGCATTGCCTGTTTGTGCTGGTGACGCCCGGATCCAGGATGAGTTGAAATACTTCTGTGCATGGATTGAGCATTGAAATGATGTGGAAGTGAGGAAGACCATTCTCCCTCCCAATAACCAGGTTTTGAAGCTTATCACGACTGAGGTGGGGCAAACTCCATGCACAGTCAACCCACGTAATGCTGCTGGACCACATAACATCCCTCACAGACTGATCAGATGATGCTCTGACGTGCTGGCCAATGTTTCCATGGACGTATGTTACATTTCCCTGAGTTGTGACATCGTTCGAATGTGCTTCAAGGCCAATACCATCGTCCCTGTGCCGAAGAAGTCTTCAGTGTCTTGCCGCAATGACGATTGTCCCGTTGCTTTAACACATCAGAATGAAGTGTTTTGAGAGGCTTGTGACGAGGCAAGTTTAGCCCCTGATCCCCATTGCCCCCAACCACCTTCGCTGGACACTTGACAGATCAACCCGGATTGGGAACAGCATCTTAAACAGCATCACACTGAGTTCGGGGGCACCCCGAGGCTCTCTGCTGAGTCCACTGCTGTTCACCCTGCTCTCCCACTAAAGATAATTGATGTCCAGTTAAATTATATTATTACGTTAGCTGTTGACAGGGCGGTAGTGGGTCTCATTAGCAGGAACGAAGAGTCAGCATACGGAGGCAACGTGCTGCAGCTAACGGACTAGTGCAGAGCTATCAACGTGTCTATGAACAGGTCTCGAATCTTTACTGTCGTGAAGTTGGAAATCAAACCATGTTTTGGAGCAACAAAAAGATAACTTATTTCTCTCGTTGAAACTGAGAGTTGCTGATGTCATATTCTACAAAAAAAAAACATTCCAAATTTATTCCAGAATTTCACTTGAAATATTGTTCCAGAGAGAAAAGTTGAAATTAGGATCAGGCGTTGACAATTCAGCCCTTCAAGGCCGCGCCACCATTTCGCATGACCCTGGCTGATGTTATTCTGGTCAGAATCCCTTTTTAAAGATTCCACCTTTTTGGGCTCGAACTTACAAGAGGAAAACCCTTGAGATGACAAGTTCCACGCCTATGCCACTCAGCAATCACAGATGCTTTGAAGAAAAGGGAAGGTTTTGATTGGACAGATACAGAAAGAGTGACAACCTTTTCCTCTGTGTGTGTTGTCTTCTGCTGCCATCAGGTGCCAACCTGCGATTATTATGAATGAATAACGAGCCCGAGTTACTTCGATTGACACCTCTTCACGCTCAACGTCATACATCGTTACACGACGATGTCACTGCGCCGTACGTCCAGGTGAAAACTCAAACGTGCTGGGTTATTCCATCCAGAAGCCGGATTCAGCCTTTTCAACGAACTGAGCCTGGTGACGATCAACGTCGTCCGAGGTGGGTAGGCGTTCGGTTAGCCCTCAGTTCGATAGGCGCTGCCACAGCAAAGCCTCAGCAATGAAAGCTGTCGAGGATTTGGAATAGGGTCAAGTGTGACCACGCATGGCCTGTTGCTATTACCGTACAGTTAGAGTGGCGGCTTTTTTCGCTCCAACAAACACCGGTGTCACTGTGACTCCTGCGCATTAAGAGAGCACAATGGCGAGGGGCGTTATCGTCACCGAAATTATCCCTTAGTCCTACTTCAGCCCTGTCGCTCCACCATCCGTCCAAACCCCCGTTTACCCGGCCTGTTCCCCTCCCCCCTTTCGTAGCCGCCCAGCTGTTACTTCTTCTCTCTGGCCACTGCCCCTAGACCTTGCTTGATTTGCCAGTTGCCTCGCAGTAACTATGCCTCTCCACTGTCCTACCCCTTGTCGATCCTTGATTCTGCCCATATTTTCCTGTGACTCTCTTCCTGCCCCATCACTGTAGCACCCTTCCCTCCCCTGTCGCGCTCTCCTCTTGAAACCACCTTCTTACCTGCCAGCTTCTACTCTCTTCCCCGCTGTCCTCCTGTTCCTGCTACCCACCTCGTGCAGTCACTCTGTCTCTTGCCCGTTCACTTGTTTGCCCCATCTGACCTCACTGCTTTCGAACCTGTGTTTTGACTATTTCCTCAAACTTGCCTGCTATCTGCCTTCTTAATTACTCATCCACTTGCCGGCTCTGTTCACTGTTTCGCACATTTTTCTAGCCGCTCCAATCGCTACTGTACACATGACCCTTCCACCGAATGCCTGTACCTGTTCCTCCGTTGTCTCCTACTGCCTCGTAAGCACCCCAAAGCTCCTGAGCCTTGAAATTCCTCCACACCATCTCCTTGTCTCACTGCGAGGCGAAAGCGTATATTGCAGATGCTGGATATTAGAGTCAAGATTAGATTGGTGCTGTAAAAGCACAGCAGGTCAGACAGCATCCGTAGGGCAGGAAAGTTGACGTTTCGGGCAAAAGTCCTTCATCAAGAATGTGGCTGGGAGACTCGGGCGTGGAGAGATAAATAGGAGGGCATGGGGCTTGCAAAAGGAAGCTGAGTTTGCAATAGGTGGATGGACGTGGTGGTGAAGGGGTTAGGTAGGAGGGGAACATTAACGCTCAGTTGGTAAGGAAGATTAGAAGATGGGACAGGCCATGAAGATGTTGCTAATCGAGAAGTTTGGAACCGGGATAAGGTGAGGGGAGGGCAAATGAGGGATTTAGTGAAATCCACATTGATGCCATAGGATTGAAGTTTCCCAAGGCTGAAGATGACACGGTCTTCCTCCAGACGTCGATTGGTAAGACAGTAATGATGGAGGAGGACCAGGGTCTGCAAGTTCATGGCAGAGTGGGTGGGGAGGAGTTGAGGTGTTGTGTGACTGCTCCCTGTATCCTCTCCTTTACACGCCTCTCCCAGTGCCCAATCCTCCTGCTGCCCTGACACGGCACCTGATTGCCCCTAATTCCTGCATTCTAAGCTGCTCCCCCGCACACTCTGCTGCTTCACTGTTTCCCCACATGCTTACTGCTCCACTTCTTCTGCCATGACTCCGATGCTTTGCACCTCCCGCACACCTTGAAAACGTCCTTGCCATTCCTATTCTTTCTAAATTCCTGAAGAGACCAAACAGTTGATCTCCTTCCTAGGATTTGAGTATTTCCACTTGCTGATTACGCTTTCACAGAATTGAGATGCAAGTGGGAGGTTTGCTGTGAAGTTCTTCTGTGCTTAATAATATGGTGTCTCCATTTGTCTTGTTCAAGCCGTTCCTCTTTCTAATGTGAGTTGACAGAGAACTCCTGTGATAGTGATTCTATTCCTTCAGACATCGTTTTTTTTGTTCTTTCGATTGTGTGTCTGTTAGGTTGCCTCAATACATGAGCTCTGGTGTTGAAAATATTTTCTATTTTTGAATCTTTTTCTTATTATGTCTTTCCACAGAATTTGCACAGAGTGAGATGTGGAGACTGGGCATAAATAATTTATAAGTGCTAATGGATGATGAGGACTTGTTTGGAAGTAAGGTTGCAGATGACTGGACACTTTTGGTCTGTGCCTGGGTCTGCATTCTTAAAGGGATTACCGTTTTTGTTTTACTCAAGCACTAATACTACTTCCAGCTTGCAACTTGAGAGCCATAACCACTGACAGGAGTCTAAATTTTTTCAATCTAAGTTTTCTTTTTCTGCTCATTATTGGATGGCAAATTATTGCCAATTGCCTACATTGTGATACACATCGAAATATTCTTTTTACTAATCCCAAGGTAACTGACTAGAAGTTAGAAATGACTTGTTAATATCAAATAGGGTCAAAAGAACCAACTGCAAGCATCTTCTCTGTGCTGTTCTGCTCTACATTTCATTTCAAAAAGAGTAACAATGAACAGTAGGATTTCTAGGAATATGACATTTCATGACTTCAATGAACTATTTTGAGGGCACCTCTTGGTTTTGTTCGAGGACTGCTTTTTAAATTTCAATGGCTTATTTAAATCGGTGATGTTGCCATGCAGTAACCGGACTCAGTTATTTTAGTTACTACTGAACTCAAATTTAGACTCACACAGAAACAATAATTAGAATTCACCAATTTCATCAAATATAGTCAACTCTCAATTAGTCTTTAAGGTTGCAACATACAATGGAAACATTAATTTTATGAATACCACAGAACTGAAAGTGGCACAAGGGACGAGGCATGCAACAATTTTATTTTCCAAAATAAGTCTTATACCCTTCCACATATAAAATTCGATAAGCCTTAACACATCTTCCACAGATTAACGAGGTCACAATTGAGATTTTTCCATCACAAATACAAACCAACAGGAACATTTAAACAGATAGTTACTAGCTTTTTTTTTTACTGCATCTCTGATTTAAATTTAATAATTAGCACAGTGCCGTTATATTCAGTTAAACTACATATTTCCTAAGAATAGTCGTAGCTCCTGAAATTGCAAAACCACAAACAAGAGTTGATACATTGTGTTGCTGGGAAAGGCATAACCGGTCAGGCAGCATCTGAGGAGCTGGAGAGTCAACATTTAGGGCATAACACACCACCAGGGGTGAGAAGAGGGAGGGGGTTGAGAAATAGAGAAAGGAGTGTTGGGGTGAGTGAAATGTAGGAGGAATGGTGAAAGATAGGCAAAAATAGGAATTGATCTTTATAGTTTGGTAGAACGTGTGGAGCAGATAGTTGGGAAGCAAGATGAACAGGTAGGTCAGGTCAAGAGAGCGATGCCAAGTCAGAGGGTTGGATCGGGGATGGGGTGGGGTG
Organism: Chiloscyllium plagiosum; assembly: GCF_004010195.1. Lineage (NCBI taxonomy): Eukaryota > Metazoa > Chordata > Chondrichthyes > Orectolobiformes > Hemiscylliidae > Chiloscyllium > Chiloscyllium plagiosum. The sequence goes on along the minus strand of NC_057717.1, from coordinate 5,281,037 downwards.
AAGGGAGATTTTGAGAGTGTTGAAATCAATGTTAGGGAAGTGTGGTTATCATGTGAAGAGGACGGTGAAGTTTTCCTCCTCCCTTCACAGTTGTTGCAGCCGTGAACAAGAAATTCTATATTAATTAACAAGAAATTCATTGTCACAGTAAAGAACTAGTGGATACCAGTTGACTGCATGTACCTTTTTTGTCAGGTGTAAAATATCTGACTCCATTAGTCTCCCTTTCTCATGCTGGTAACTTCCCTTGCACTTTGAAAAGATTTTAAGCCCACTTCTTGCGCACTCATTTTCGTCCCCTCACGATCCTCGTGCAGTCCCTTCTCCTCCAACACACAATTTACAGACTCCTTTTCTCTATGCACTCATTTCGCAGTCTCCTTAACCCACCACCAACTCCCGCCCCAATTTCGCTAATTTCTCTGCTTCACACAGCCATATCCTCAACTCCATCCAGAATTTGTAGGAAGAACTCTTATCCGCAGGAAAGGTCTCCTGATTCTGCCTGTCAAAAGATGTTTCCCAAACATGACACGAGCAAGGGCATGTTCCGACCGTAGCCTAAAGTGAAAAGCATCTGAACAACTCCCTCATTGCTATTACTTACTTTCTGAATTGTTCCTTGTTCCTGCAGACATTGGTTTCTTCTTTTCTGTGTTTATTGTTTTACGATTCCTTCTTCATCTATCACGAAAACGCTTGTGAAAACTGATCCCATTCTATGCATGGAGTCTCATTTTTTTTTGTATATTCACGGGATGTAGGGTTCAATGGCTAGGCAGAATTTACCATGCGTAATTGCTCAGAGGGCAGTGAAGAGCAAAACACATTGATCTGGGTCTGGAATCACATGTTGCCCAGACCAGGCAGGCATGACATCATGCCCATTCAAACACACTCCGTCTCTGTCACTATGACTCCTTCACAATCACTGCGTCACTCTGTCCCATTCACACACATCCATCACAGTCACCCAGACCTGCTCAAAGTCACTCCATCACCGTCAATTTGACCTCCTCACTCGCACTGTATGAACATCACCGTAACCACCTCACACTCACTCCATCAACTAACCCTAATATCTCTAACTCACTTCATCACTGTCAAGCTGACCCATTCGCACTCACTCCATCACTGTTACCCTAACCCCCTCACATTCACTCCGTCACCGTCACCGTGACCCTGTCACACTCACTCCATCACCTACTCGTTAACTTCTAATACTCACTCCTTCACTGTCACTCTCACCCCTTACACCAGCACATTCATCGTCACACTGACACCCTCACTCACTGCATCATCATGATCATGCTAATCCCCTCACATTAACTCAGACACCGTCACCCTGACCCACGCACATTCACACCGTCACCTTCACACTCCGACACTCACTCCATCACAATCATACTGACACCCTCACATTCACTGCATCACTGTCACACTGACCCGCTCACACTCAGTCCTTTCCTTGCCACAGTGTACCCCTCACACTCACTCCATCACAATCACGCTGAACCCCTCACACGCACTCCATCACAATCACGCTGAATCCCTCACACTCATTCAATCACTATCATCCTCACAGACTCACACCTTTGCCATCACCGCTACACCCTCAGATGAAGCCCTCACACAAAATCTGTCACTGTCACTTTGACCCCGTCACACTCGCTTCAACACCGTCTTCTTGACAACTCCAAATCACTCCATCATCATCACGTGGACCCCCTCAAAATCACTCTATCACTGTCACCCTCCCACCATCATCGTCACTCCGTCAGTGTAACCCTAACTCTCTGGCAGTCACTCTGTTACATTCACCATGACCACTTCACACTCACTCAGTCACCTATACACTGTCACAATGATTCCAACACTGTTACCCTGGCCGCCTCACATCTTTTACACCAGGGTCACACTGATGTCTGTCACTCTCACTCCATCAACGTCAACCTGACCCCCTCACACTTAAACGGTGATGGTCAAAATGACCCCCTTACAATCACTCCCTCACTCATATCCTGTCACAATCACTCCACCACTTTCACATTGGCATCCTCACAGTCAATCCCCCAAAGTCACACTGACCCCCTTGCACTCACTCCATCATCGTCACAATGATACCCTCACACTCACTGCATCACTGTCACACTGATTACGTCACAGTCACTCCTTCACTGTGACCCTGTATCCCTCACAATCACTATGTCTCAATCACCCTGAACCCCTCACAAATGCCATCACTGTCACCCTCACACACTCACACCTAATGCATTACCATGACCCCTCACACTAACTCCATCACCATTATGCTGTACCCCTCAAACTCACTCCGCAATTGCCAGACGAGCCCCTTACACTCAGACTATCATCCTCAGGCTAACCTCCTCACACTCATTCCTCTACCACTCACAATCATTCTGACACAGTCAGGTCAATCCTCTGGGTCAACTCTGCAGTGTCCAAAAATAAACATTTTCTTTCCTCTGGCTAGCATTTGAGTCGAGTTGATTTAATGTCCACGACAGTAAACTTGGGGGCTCGCCTGGGACCCCACGACTAGGTAAGATTCTAAACTTACTCAGTAGGTGTAGGCGCCAGCGCCTTGAAGGACTTTCACTTCATCTCCAATGCTAAATTCGCCCCTTTGCTCGAGAGGGCTGGAGAACTGTGGATCACTCCAGCGCCATGGTCCGAGTCGAATAGAGTCGCGATAAGAGTTGTGGCTTAAGTAATCCTACACAGAGATTCGTTCTAAGAGATAAAATGAATCAGGAAGAGATTCTAGTGACTCTAGAGCTGTATTCGAGTAAAACCCAAGGGAAAGGATTGCCGTCTCTAGAGACATTAGTAGACAACAAGTTTAAGTGTGGTCCAAATCAAATAGGGTCGCGATAAGAGTTGTGGCTTAAGAAATCCTACACAGAGACTCGTTCTAAGAGATAAAATGTATCAGGAAGAGGTTCCAGTGACTCTCGAGTGGTATTCGAGTAAAGCTCAAGGGAAAGTATTGCCGTCTCTAGAGACATTAGTAGACAACAAGTTTAAGTGTGGTTTTAGATTTGGAGCCACCACTATCTGAGTTGAATTTGCCAAACACGTACCAGTATGTGGTTTCTTGGTTTACGAAAACAAAGGTATTGAGATGGACGCACCAAATGAAAGGGAACCTCTGGAGGTAAAAGCAAATTATATTGCCAAAAAGCACAGTATTGTGCACGCGCGCGAGAGAGAGAGTTAGAGAGAGAGAGAGCTGAACACTTTTCCAATAACGCTGAAGGAATGGTCAATCAAAAATGCAATGCATGCCAAATAATTATGGCCCAGAGTCTGTAAAGCAGTTCGAATTGCGAATCCAGGAATGTGGTTTTTCGGAGGGAGGAACTTTCAGTAAAAGGCAGTTGGAAATTCCCAGGTCACAGTTGGAGGCAAAAACACCTCATGAAGCCGTACAGTGTCTTAAGTCTGTTTCAGATCCTGACCTTGAATGCTGCCTCTGAGACCTGCAGCCCCTCTACGAGATACACCTGGCAAAGATTCCAAGTCAGCGACCGCTGCCTCAGGGTCTGCTGATCACCAATAGCATATCGTACCCGTAACCAATTGAAGCAAGAAGCCCAAAAGGAGGACTCTGTTCCAAGATTGGAAGGTGTCCAGGGCCTGTTTGCGATCAACCCACGACAGATTATATGTCAAACGGAGAGAGTACTGGCGTCCGATCATCAAATCATGCGGTTCTGTAAACACCAGTGGTTGAAGTTGCAGGTACGGAATGGCACCCAGTGTTGGTCCAATGGCCATGGAACATTAAGGATTTCGCAATTTCGTATGGGCAGTTGACAGACCCACGCGAGATTGGAGGTAATGAGTTCGCTGAAGAAGCGATAAAGTTCTGTATCGAGTTCCGTTGCACGCCACATGAGATGAGACACCTCCAGGGACAAAATTATGTGCCAATGTCACAAAAATCAAGGATAAATGGCCAGCCAGAAATATCCATGCCAGAGCAGCCAACCCGCAGGTGGAGGAGAACAAAGACTTTGATGCTTTTGTTGCAGCGCTTGCAACCGCCTGGGCGAAGCATTCCCATTGCGAATGGACATGCCAAAATTGCAATATATAAACAACAAGAAGGTTAAACATTGTCCCAATACCTAACGCCCATAAGGGACTAATACCACCTGAAAACATAACGACGGCAGATATCACACCATATGAGGACCTAAGGAACAGCTTCATCAAAGGACTGACGGGCGAAGTAGCAAGAAAAGTTAAACGAACCATGTATGACCTGGGAAACCGGAAAGCTGAGTTTGATCAAACAATACACGATACATGCTGAAAACTTGCTGGTCCAAGAGAAGGATAAGCGGAAACTAAAGAGCGAACAGCAAGTACATCAAGTTCACCTTGCTATGATGTATATAGTCGCCCAGCCATTGGATGGAGGTGCTGCGGGAAAAGAGAGACAGAGGTGAAGGTCGCGGAAGAGAAAGATGAAAAAGCAGAGGTAGATCTGGCGGGTGCTTTGTTTGCGGATTAATGGACCACTGAGCGAGGCACTGTCCGCACAGACAGCTTTAGTCAGCTTTGGAGGCTGGATAGCATGGTGACTGACGGGGGCAGGCTAAGGTGGAGGTGGGCAGCCCACATGGTACAGGAAAGTCTATTTCCTTTATGCTTGGCAATGAGGACTCACTTATGCTAATCTCTTCTACTAATGTTACGGGCACTGAAGCATGTCCCACCTCTACTTTGACCGCTGAGATTGCGAAACGTAAACTATATGTTCAGTGGACTATACATACCGATGATAAATGTGGAAGGTACACCAGTTACCTTTTTGGTAGATACCGGGGCAACATATTCAGTTCTTAAATCAAGCCAGTACACAGACTCGACAGAAATAAGGATGAGTGGATGGCTTCTGAACTCAATGGGTGCATCAGGAGTTGTGATACGAGAGAGATTTACCGCACCCCAGTTGTGCGAAAACAGTAATGGGGAAACATTCCAATTCCCATTTTCTGTCATGGGAATTCAGTCCTTTAAATCTGATGGCTCTGGATCTCATAGTGAGACTGTGGTTGGATTTCATCAGTACCCCGACGGGCTTGCAGGTAATACGAAAAGAAGATTTACCAACGCAGATTTTAAAATACAACTCACGACCCCTGATGTATGTCTATGAGTGGCGATTAAGCCAGAGAACGATAAGTTCAGTGAGCAATTCACTCGCGCTGTTAATCCTACTCACACCGATTTTCTTGCTGGGGACATGCTGCACTGCATAGCATACATACACCACGATGGCTCTGACGAATTATATCAGAAGGATTGGTTCAGGAAATTGGTTAAACCAGATCAGTTGTTATTGTGCAGATTTTATTGGAATGATCACAGATGTGCAGTCAGTGTAAATTTATCTAAAGTATCTGTGACGGCAAGTAGACGCTATCTTTTTGATGTGGAAGGTGCTTTTCCTCACGTGTCATTGGCGAAGGTGTCCAGCAACAGATGGCAGAATTTGGAGCCATAGGTACTAAAGGCACAAAAACAAAAGTTTGGGTCTGGACCGACGAAGAGGGTATCTGCTTCAATGAAGATATGCGGACATACAGGTAGAAACTTAATTGGCTAACCCAGGCAGATAGGATAGTTCAGGAAACTCCCGCTCGCCCTGAAGAGCCGAGGAGGGTAGCCTGGCGTTTTCCTAAGGGAGAAGTCTCGGACGCAAGATTGAGAAAGGTCCCAATGGTGTTATGGGCAAAAAGCAAACATGATGTGGGGCTCATAACAGACTGTGAACCCATAAGAATAACCTCGAATTCTGAGTATCGTCCTTGCAGAGCACAATATCCAATAAAACCCGAGGCTATAGAAGACATTACTCCAGTTTTTGACTCACCCCTGAAAGCTGGACTGATAATTCCCTGTGAAAACTCACCGGTGAGAACCCATTATTTTTCGGGTCAAAAAGCAAACATTCCAGGTGAACTGGTGGAATGGAGATTTGTTCAATGCTTGCAGGCAGTCAATAACACTGTTGTTTGTGCGTCCCAAATGTTACCAAATCCTATACTATATTGGCTCAAATTCCACCAAACTGTAAATGGTTCTCTGTTGTGGATTTAGCAAATGCCTTTTTTTCATGTACTGGAGCACCCAGAGAGTCATTTCTGGATCGCTTGTCATTCAAATGTAAATCGCACACTTTCATGCCACATTGTCAAGGCTACTGTGAGTTCTCCACCATAAATAATGAGGCTCTACGCAGGAGTCTGGAGACTAATGTTTTAACCACGGGGTCAGCGCTTCTGCAGTATATGGACGATTACTGAAGAGCAGCACCAACAGAGAAACAATGTGATAAGGATACCCGTCCGTCACTCTGCCATCTAACGAGGGAAGGGCACAAAGCTCATCCTACAACACTGCAATTTGTGCAACAACAGGTGATGTTCCTAGGCCACTTAATGTCTGAACAAGGAAAGGCCATTGGTCAGGACCGAGTTCATGCAATCCAGTAAGTTCCAAAGTCTCACAAGAAGAAACAATTGCTATCCTTTTTTTGGGAATGTGCTGTTCCTGTAGAACATTTTTCCCACATTAGGCAATCCTTAAGGCGCCTCTAAGTGACGTAGCCCATGGAAAAGTGATGCAGAGCCAGAGTCCGTTGCAGTGGAATCCAGAGGCCGAGAGTGGCTTGGTTGAATTGAGAAAGGCTCTCCAAACCTCACCTGCACTGGGCATTCTGAATCCAAACAAGCCTTGTGTACAATGAGAAGTGGGGCGTCATGACATCTGTACTGTTGCAGATAATGGGGGGATATTGAGGCCTGGAGCTTATTTTTCAGTTGAACTAGACCGCATAAAGGTAAGATTGCCTGTAGTCGGCTATGTTGATTTCATCCTGTGATCCCACATGCAGTATCGTTACTGGTTTCCGAGCAAAAGACAGCAAAGATGTCGACAGGACTTTTGCTCACACATTATATTGCGTTATTGGAGTTGTGTACCATTACAATAAAGCGATGTACCGTCCTTAACCCTGCTAGCCTTCCCCACACAGAAGGTGATGGAGTCCCACATGACTGTGTCGCTGCAACTTATAAAATTTGCAGCCCCACACCATTCTTGCAGGATTCACCACTTCAGAATCGGATATGGAGTTTTCCTTGAATGGGTCAGCATTCAGAAGAAAGGATGCAGGCCGGAATTGTGTTGGGTATGTTGTAGGAACTACCCAGGAGATAGTCAAAGCGGAATCACTCCCGTCTCATCTGTCATCGCAAGCAGCAGATTTGATTGTCTTGAGTGAGGGATGCAAATTGGCGAAGGGAAGGACAGTGAATATGTGCAGCGATTGCAGATATGCATTCGGGGATGTACATGATTTTGGAATCCTGTGGAAACAAAGGGGCTTCTTAACCTCCACTGGAAAACTCATCACACACCGTGGCCTGATTTCTGACCTCCTGGAGGTGGCCCTATTGCCTAAATCAATCGCTGTGTGTAAATGTGAAGCCCACACAAAAATAACGATTCAATTTCTCAAGGTAATGCGAAGGCAGACTCAGCGGCAAGGACGGCAGCCCAGCAGCCACCAAGTTATCAGTTTGTCATGTGTATGACAAAAATGTGTACCCCTAAAGCAGACGTACGCAGGCCACGCTACAGTCGCAGGCCACGCCGGAGGAGAAGCGTGAATGGACAACGGCAGTGTGCAGCATGAGGAAAGGGGTGTGGTGTGGCCGGAATTATAAACCCTGTCTACTGTGATCATTATTGCTGTTCTATGCCAAACTGACATTCAGTAATGACAATGTGTCAAAAGTGGGGATGTTCGACAGTATTTTGGCACACTGGTACACTATGGGATTTAGTCACTACTGCCATATATATTGAAACGATGTGTTATCTACTCCACCAATAATGTGGGGAGGGGAATATAGATGTGTTAGGCAGCATACACTGAAACCCAAAGACGCTTTGAACATTTACAGATGGATTTTATTGTACTAACACCCACGAAGGGAATAGGCATTGTCTGGTAATGGTTCATATGTTTTCCAAATGAGTGGAAGCGCTCTCTACGTCTAAACAGGATACCAGTGCAGTAGCCAAGGCTTTGCGACCTGAAATAATTCCGAGGTGGGGCATCCCTGAAAGGCTTGACAGCGACAATTGGACACCATTTCTCGATATTTCCCTATAGCAGATCAGTGATTACTTGGGAATAAATGTTAGGCAATACTGTGCCTACCATCCAGCGAGCTGTGGGGCAGTGGAAACTGAGAATGCGAACCCGAAAAAAAATAAATTGACAAAATGTTGTGAGGAGCTCGGGTTGACATGGACAAAGGCACTTCCAATTGTGCTAATGTATATGAGATCTAGAAGGAGAGCCAGAGCCAATCTTAGACCGTTTGGAATTTTGTTTGGTAGAGTGCCCAATACAGGAATTGGCTCAATACCTAAGGTAAGACAAATAACACACGACTGTGAGGATAGGATGATATGTTACTGTATAAAACTCTCTACACTTTCGTCTCAAATACAGAATCCAGTGAAGGCAGTACTATCCCAATCAGCAGAAGGGAAGATGCACGATCTAGAGACTCCGGACAGGATAGTGGTGAAAGACTGCTGAAGAAAAAGTTGGACGGCAAAGAGGTGGCTGGGACCGTTTCAAATGCTCCTTATAAAACAGCTGATAGCTGTTAAGATCGCCGGAAGTTCGACATGGATACACGCCAGTCATTGTAAACGTGTAGATGGACTTGAGGAGACATCGGACAACACTGGAAACAAGTGTAAGTAGTGATTAGAAGCCTCATACAAATATGGGGCTGCCCTGGCAGGACGATTCGTGAAGGCAAGGGCGTCTGGGATACAGCCGCAGACGGTAATCTTAACCGAAGATGCAAAGGGGATCTTTACATCCGACACATGGCCGTATAGTAACCAGGATGACTATAAATGGGACGACAAATATTTAAGCAGGGATCCTTGTGGTCCCAGTGACTGGCACTTAGTAGTAGCCACCGCGGTTACAGGGAAACCTGACGCGGGAAATAAGTATTTATTATCAAGGAAGGAGATACCATGAACGGGTAATAATGACCAAGCCTGAGAAGAGCAATGAGGGAGCCTGGTGGTGTGGAATAAATAGACCTTTCTCCGACATCTGTACACAGGTGAATATAGAGGCACAACGCCCCATCCCCTCCGAGACGCCATGCAATAGTTCCTACAGGGAATAGTAGCACCAGGGCACGGCAACCGCCCAAAACAAATCATGGAACTGTCCCCAAGCAGTATCGAGAGCATTAATGTCCCGCCAGGACCAGAAGGGAGTTGGTCGGGGCTCAGGAGCCAGTCCATCTCGATACTGGATTTGGCCCTTCAGGAGATAAATGGCGTAAATGCGATACCAGTAGGTTCTGAGGTGCGATTGACCACCGCGAGATGTGAAGGGAACAGAGCGTGTGCCTTTGCACTAATTCAACACGCGAGATTAGAAGTTGACTACCCATGTTGGTTATGTTTGCACACAGCCCGAAGGTGGACTGACGAACAAATTATAGAGAGCCTGGCAAGAAATGCTAGCTGCCTGCTTCCGCAGGCAGTGACTGCACTTACCCTGATGGGGGAACAATGAGTGCAAATCTCATGCACCCACTCGAACTCAAGGCTAACTGCAGTCCCAATACTGACACGCTACCAACCACAACCATCCATATAGTAGAAGGCAGGGGAGCAACGTGTATTTGCACAAATCAGTGGAGACTTCATTTGGGGATCTCCCAGTGTACTAAGGCGCTGTACTTGAACAATGAGTATAGCTCCACAACCTACGCAAATGGTATGAACATTAACATTACTTGTTCCTTTATCAATAATCAGACCATGATGGCGGTTAGAATATGGTCCAATGGAGAGAGAGGATGCCACCACCACCCCCTGGGATGGAAGGGGTGCTGCTACCCCGAGGTACACTCTCGTGGTACGATACTGCTTGTCCCAAAGACCAGGAACGGGTGACATCTCTCGGCATTAGAATAAGTACACAGTCGCAGACCCCTGGACTACACTAGGCGTGAACACTGCGTCGTCAATTCGTTTGGGAGTAAGGACTAACAAAAGAGAAGCAGAGTTAGGAGATATTCAATGAAAATAAGTCTGCAGAAAGGCATAGGGAGATGGAAATGGAACAAGAAGTGTCACTGGTCCCGGTCTTAACTCTGTTTCCCTTTCCAATATACTCCCAGAACTGCTGAGATTTTTCAGCAATTTGTTTTGCTGGTACACAGTCAGAAGATGGAGAGTTATCCTGGAACAATCCGCGCTCTCTGCTTTGTGGATATTTGAATTTCCTGTTCAACCGGATCACTTCTGTCCCACAGTGAAACTTCACAATCCTGTCCCACCCCCACTCCAGTGGCTGACAATAAACTGTCCATTACGTAAACCCACAGGAACACACAACACGATAATTTTCCTTGTGAATCGGGAAACGTTCTGGGAGAGTTCCGTTCGCTTTCAATCAGAACATTCTGAATGTGTTAATTTTGGTGCAGAACCAACTGAGATGGAGTCGTCGTTGTCAGTACCCCTAACAAGTGGCAATTCCCATTCAATGTTTCTGAGCACTTTGGTTGATGCAGTTCCGTTCCGAGGCACTTGTCAGTTCCGAGGCAAAAGATTTGATTTAAAACATTTCCATAAACGGGAACAAACTCCAAATCTTCTGAAGCTGTTTCCAAATTAAAGTGGATATTTTGCCCCTTTCACACGGGAAGAGTTTTTGCTGTGGAAGGAGTTTATCTGAGCTGCGTCCCAGGGCTGAGCAGCAAGCCGTTGATTGAAGCTGCAGTGGCTGCTTTCTGCTGGGAGCGGAGGTTTGCAGTGAGTGGGGTTGCATTCTCCTGCGTGTTCCCGTCTCACTCCATACGGATTCGGGGTGAAGTTCTGATGATTACAATGTGGGTACAATCGGTCTCAAAGATTGATCTGAAATAATTGAGGTGCTCTGCCTGGGGCTCTGTCTGGGGGGGGGGGGGGGGGGGGGAGCCTCGAGCCAACTGCGCTGACCATTTCAGACATAAAACGTGGCACCAAAATCGGCCCTCCATGTATCCGAAAGTCGGCTGGTCCACGGGATTTAAGGAGATTTTGGACTGTTCACAGAGTCAGTCACTAATTTTCTTGCTCTGAAAGACAGAATACCTTCCTCATTTGAGTCTTACATGATTGACACCTCTGTTCCCATATCTTCCCAGATGTAAGTCAGAGCAAAATAAACACCTGAAGGTCGGTCTGCACTCTGCAAAGCCAGCTGCGAGTATTTGAAACATTTGCATATTTTGACCTTTGATTAAACAAATAGACCGGATTTGCACATTGAATTTGGCAATAGTGAATCTACTTCAAGAGCACTTCATTGCCTGCAATTCAACTGGTGGTGAAAGCGCCAGACAAATACAAGGACATTTCTTTCTTTCTCGATCCATTGTTATGAATCTCCCTGCATTGACAATGGATACTTGCCATCCACTGTATTTGATGGGATCCCTCCAGTGCGGCGCTTCAGGCCAACTAGTCCAAACAAACCCTCTGAAGAGCAGCCCAGCCAGACCCATTTCCTTTTGACTAATGCACCTAATACTATGGGCAATTTACCATGGCCAACTCACTCTACCTGTACATCTTTGGACTGCGGGAGGAAACCCACGCAGACAGGGGAAGAATTTGCAAACTGCACACAGACAGTCGCTCGATGTTGGAAGTAGACCTGGGACCCTGGTGCTGTGAGGCAGCTCTGAAACAATTATCTCTCATCAAGGCGTGTAATTCAACTTGGTTTCCCAGCATGCTTCTCCTTTCTGAACCAAGAGAGGGGTCAGCGAATACTGGGGTCATGCTGCGGACAGGACAAGCAAAATACTGGTTCATGGTGTAAACCTCCATTCCATAAGATCTGTTAAGCGCCGACGGCAAAGATGTAGTCATATCCTTGTCGTTAATCTGACGGGTAAGAAATTCTCCACGCAAGTGCGAGTCTTGTCGACTATGTTTTTCAATGACTTTCTGTGAGACGAATTCGCGCTCCAACTTGAAATAAACCCGTCCCGGCCGATTATTCAATTACATTTCATTAACTCGAGTTCTTAATCAGAAATGTCCCACTATCAAAGCGTTGACTCTGTTTCTCTTTCCACAGATTCTGCTGGACTCGTCGAGTTTCTGCAGTATTCTCTGAATGTACTCTGCAAATTGCTACTTTACATTACATTCCTTTAATCCCAGTCCTCTGTTTACTGACCCTGGTCAGTGGCAAGTTTTCCTCCTGCTCGTCAAAATGCCCATCCCCACCGTTCCCTCCCACATCATGATAAACAACCGCAGGGAATCTCTGGTTAACCTTTTTGCTCCAAAGTGAAAGTTAGCAGTCTCTGGACTCTATCCTCATAAAGGGAATTTGCATCCCTGGCCATGGTGCGAGACACAGGATTGTGAACAGATTTTGCGGAAATATTGTTATGTGACAGCTGAAAAATTTTAAGGAGGCAAAATATAGAAAACAATCTCCAGTTTTGTAAATCTTCAGAAACTCCTTGGGAAGTGGAATCGGAGGGGAATGAGTAAGGGTGAACTGTCGGACTGAACAGAAACAGTCAAAACAGCTTCCCCTTCTTTAAGATGACGGGACATTAACTCTGATGTTCTCAGGACACGAGCGGATCTGAGACATTGAAATATTTTTTGTTCTTGTACATAAGGAATTCCAACCTCATCCGTACTCCGGGACAATGAAAAAGCTTGGGACCAGACAAACATTGAGAGGCTCGAACCCGGACTGTCCTGGTTGTAGGAGAACTGGTTCCCATTGACATGGGTATGTCTACAGTGTGTGGGATCAGATTCTTCCCTTGCCTCCATATTGAATGTCGCAGCCTTTATTTTGGAAAAGTACAACGGAGTTGTACGGAGGAGAGTTGTCATTCTGGAAATGGCAGACTGAAGTTGAGATTCAGCAACAGCCTACTTTAGAGGCTCGTGAGAGGTGCTGGATCGCAAGTGTCAGCGCATTAGGCTGCTGAATGAAAGATACTTGATTCAAGAGCCCCCAGGGCGAGAGTGATACCTGCACTTACTGCATTTGTTTGCTTTGTTGCACAGTTTCGGTTTCTAATGAGGTCAGAAAGATATTCTCCAAATGGAAACACTATCGTGTGACGAACCACAAAGACATTTAGCATTGCTTTCAAGATTAATGTCAAGAACTGTGACTGTTGGGAATCTGAAACCAAAGAGAAAAAGCTGTAGAAAGTAGCTAATTTGGGAGTACCTGTGGGAGAAAACACAGTGCTGATGAATTTCTAGAACATTCCCACTAATTGTCTCTCTACACATGCTGCCAGACCTGCTGAGTTTCTCCTCCAAATTCTGTTTTATATTTTAACTGAATGCCCATTCCACCTATCAGGATGATACACCCAGACTCACCATGATCCGACATTTTACGCGTTTGGAAGCTGTGAAATGATTGAATTCAAACAAACCCAAAAATGATTTACTCTTCCTCAGCTCCACAAAGAGAGAGACCTGGAAAGGAAGTGGCCAGTGTCGTCCTGTCATCGTGGATGAGTGGTTAAAGCAATGGAATTGTAATTCATTTGGCTTTCACCATGCAACCCCAAATCCTACTGTTTGTGATGGAGAAATATCAAAAAATGCAAAGATAGATTGGTCCCTGTCTTCGACTGTAAGAATCAAATCAAAAGGAAACACAAAAAAGGACAGATTGGGAATGGTAAAAATCTGCAACCCACTGGCTGTCAGGGTTCAACAAGCAGAAATCTGCAGAGACGTTTGAGAGGCATAGAGATGCATACTTCTATCACCAACTGCGTTTGAAGCTGTGAGCCAAGTGTTGGAACATGAGACGAGAACAGTCATCGACCTGTGTTTGACTGGTGAAAACGTGTTGAGCTGAAGTGCATTTTCTGTGCTGCGGAATCTTTGAATGGCTGCGGTGGGGTGGTCGGAGAACCTGGCTGATGTGAGCACGTTAAACTGATTTCATCCTGAGATCTCTCCTTCTCTCGCGGGATTTTTCCGTGTGTCCAAATGTGTGCGTGAAAATGAGGATGATTTCCTCAGGGGGGTTACAACACAGTCTGACCAGGTAAAAGTTCAGTCCCATTGTTGTGTCATTGAAGAGCACAGGGAGAATCGCATTGACATTTACCCAGGAAACATCAGAACACGCAAGGTTATGGGCCTAATGATGGAAACTCGGATTAGAATAGTTGACTATCCGATGACCCGCACTGTAGATGGGCGGAAAGGCCTTTTGCACGCTGAAAGAAATAGAAGAAAGAAAGAACCTGATGTGTAGCTAAAATGATCACAAATGAAAAAGTAAAAGGGAATTCATAAGAAAACATGCAGCGCCATTTTCACTGTGAATCTACTAGTAAGGATTCACAGCTTTCACTGCTGTGGCAGGAATTGACCGAGAAAGTCAGCCAGCCTGACAGCGTCTGTGTCGAGAAAGAGATTTAATGTTTCAGATCGACAGAATCAGATTACCTATACATTTTATTGCTTTAATTTCTGGGTAATTGTCAGTTTCACTTCGCGAATCAGCTTACTTATCAGAAACTGACATGAGCAGACAAACGTCATCTTTAATACGTGAAATGTCATTATCAGCTGTAATACTGTTCCTGTTGTCCTGAGTTGGTGAAAGGCTGGTCATTATTCATTACTTGTTTGTTCTCCTTTCTGTCCATGAAGGACCACGTTTAATGGAGAATGTCTGTTTTCAGTGTCTACCTTCATTTGCGTATCTATTTGTCTCCTTTTGTCTCTTGTACCATCTCACTTTCTTCTACATTCTCCCTCTCTATATCTGTCAATATCCCTCATTTTCCAATTCTGCTTTTAGAAAAGTCTGAAATTCGGTGACAGTTTGCGTGTATACCTGTTAAGTGGCTTTCTCCTCCCCCCGGTGAGATTGTGTAGAACTGGGCTCACACTTTTCAGGTAATGTCTCTGTCACTTCAGTCTGAGGTCAGGTGACATTTCTTCACTCAAAACATGATGAACTTTTACAATGAAAAACAGAATTCATAACCGATCAGTAAAAAAAAAAACAGTTTCACTCCAATTATAGGATATCAATGGCGCCATTGCTGTTTGTCTAAAATTAACTAATGGTGACAGCAGTCAATGAGAGCCATCATCTCGCATTGAATACGTCATTGCCACGACATTGCCTGGCAAGTCTGCAGTGTCTCCTGCCTCACTCCATTGTTCCCAAAATAACAACGGCCTGAGCTCAAACGCAAGAAGCATGCTGAGCCGTCACTTTTGCGATGTTGAATCAACAATATGGCTTTTACAAGAAGTTGAAGCAATGAACTTTCAACGTACAGGACATTTGACAGTATTTAACACCATGCTCGCCTGGTTATTACCATTTGCTTTAAGTGACGAAGCCACAGACACTGTTCTTCAAATCCATATGTGCATTTAATTAACGATGAGATCACGGTAACTCAGAATTCCTTTCTCTAATAAAGCTGCTCGATGAGAATTACATCTTCCTCTTCTTATGCTGGAATGAACACTTTAGAGCTGGTCATACTCCACGGAAAATGCACAGAAAGAGGCAATCTCTTCTTGCTTTGCTTTCAAACTGATGGCTTCACCTCTTTAATCTGACTGGATAAAGAGGATGCATTCGTCATCTCCGGATAATAACATGAATATGCACGGAGGGAATCTCAAACCAATATACCAGGGTAATAGTGATAAAATTACCAGGAGCAATGTGTGAGTCGGTGTTAACAGTGGGCAGTAAGGGCGAACCCATTAGCACTAAAATTGAGCCTTGCACCACCGGTTCCTCACTCACGTCCTGCCTCGTGCATCCCATTCATCATTGACTTTCAGTTTATCCTTCTCCCCTTCGAAACTTCTCACTTGTTCCCGGCCACTTTAGTGTGTGCACTTAGATACTGCAGCTTTTGGAAATGAATGTCTGGAAAATGCACCATACTCTTTGGGATCGGCTTCACTGCCTATCCATAATTACTCCAGAGATTGAGATTGTAAGTTACTTTACATAATCCTGGAGGTACTCAGTATAGAAATACAGCCATGATGCGGCTCGGGAGGGAGTTACAAGAATTCGACCCAGCGACGTTGACGAAACAGCGAGATAGTTTCAGCTCAGAAAGGCGAGATCATAAGATGGGATTTGTGGTGACAATTGTCTCGTGTATCTGCTGTCACTATCCTTCTACATGGATGCAAACAATCACTGGGTTGATTCTGGCAGGATCCGCGTTTGATCACTGCGTGAAAGTAGGAAATGGTTTTCATTCCGATAATCCACAAGAAAAGGAAAAAAAAAATCTTCATTTCCTGACTGTGAATTGGATCCATGTGTGGGCGATTCAAACTCAGACTCTGAAGCAGGGACTCCACTGATGCTGACAATAACCCTTGTGACCTGACCTGTACAAACTTATGTGTCCTCTCGTTCTTTCTCCACACGTATTGAAGCACCAGTCCATCCCGTGGGTGGCGAAGGAGCTAACTACTCCCTTGCAGAAACACAGTGGGGCCAGAGACACGATCGATCTGTCCCGAAGTGGGGATTGCTTTGCTCAGAACATACTGCGTTTGCTGTATGGCACTGAAACAGAGCGCGATCACACACAGACACAGTGTAACAGCTGCCAGCAGATCTAGAGATGTTTGGGGCGGATTCAGACCCACTCCGGGAAAAACAAAAGACTGGATCCTAAATTCAGGGTGGCTTAGTGTCACAGAGAGAAGGCGGGAGAATTGGATTGGAAACAATATCAGCCATGATCGAATAGCTGGGCCGGCTAGATGGGCTGAAAGCTCCAATTGTCCTCCGATGCTTTCTCTGTCTCTAGTCATCCGGTATCGAAGGAAATAGAAACAGAGTTAATTGTTCAGTTCAAAGTCTCCCGGTCATAACTGGTTGAAGTGAGAAATGGAACAGGTCTGATATAAATTTAGAGACTTGGAAAATTGTTGGAGAGGAAGTAATAAAAGAGAAGTTGAGTATAAAGTTGGGAATCAGGACATATTCAATAAAAAGGACGGGTGAGGTAAGGTGGAGGGAGATGAACATGGAAAAAGAAGTGTCACTGGCCTTGAAGTCATAACTCTGTTTTCCTTTCCAAGATGCTACCAGACCTATTGAGATTTTCCAGCAATTTATTTTATTTGCACTGAAACAGAAGATGGGAGTATGTTCCTGGACCGATCAGCTCTCTCTGCACTGTGGACGTTTGAATTCCCTGTTCGACCTGATCACGTCTGACCCACACGGCAACCTCACTTTCCTGCCCCGCCCAAACCCCTGTTACTGACAAAAAACCGTGCATTACGTTAACCCACATGGGCACACAACATGGTCATTTACTGAAAGAATTGCGAAATATTCCGGGAGTTCCATTCGGTTTCCATCATAACCTTTTAAATCAGTTAATTTTGGTTCAGCACCATTTGACATAGAGCGGTCAATCTCAATCCCCCCAGCAAGTGGCCATTCGCTTTCCACGTTTCTGGACATGTTGCTTGGTGCATAGTTGGAGTGGAACCTGACGTTTTGAAAGACACATCGTTTATCGTATATGCAGCTGCACTGGTAAAGTAAAGAGAGTTTTTACTCAGAAACCAACAGATGATCAACAACAGTGCGACCAAAGTGTCAACAGAAGCGGTTACAGCAAGGAAATGCGCTCTTGCAACACTGCAAGTGGAATATAGTGCTGCGAACCTATTAACAGAAGAATACGACCAGTTTGGGACTCTGACCCACGACACTGAGATGACAAGTCGCATGGTCTATCGACTGAGCGTGCCAGGTCGGGTATGTGGTTGGTTAGTTTGTTATTTCACACTGAGTATAATACATCTGGCACTGGCATTTGCAAGGATCTAGTTCATTCCTCCCAATTGCGAATGACATCATTCACACTTTTCATTTCTCAGATGTTATTTAGGACTTGCACCGGTATTTAGCATTCAATGTTAATATTTTCACATTTTATCCCTAATCCTTTGGTCCGCGAAGTGACTCCCAGCCATTCTGGCAGACAACAAATCAATCAGGAAAATACCTTGGGAAACTAAATCATTTCTGACTAGACTGTAGGGAATCCCGTCTTCTGACGAGACAGAGTTCACACAATCAACGCTTTCTTTGTTCTACCTGCTTACAACGTTTACCATTTCTTATTTTCTAGACAGGACTTTTGTTTATAAAACGTTCCGAGAACAGGAGCAATCGTCTGAAGCCATTCCTAGATTATATTCGATTGTTTGCCCCTTTCACATGGTAAGAGCCGTTCCGGAGGAAGAAATTTCCATGAGCTGTTTTTGAGGACTGAGCAGGAAGCCGTTGATTGAAGCTGAAGTGGCCACTTCTGTTGGTAGCGGGAACTACTGGAGAGTAGGGTCACATCTTGCTGCGCAAAGCCGTCTCACTCACTGCGGACTCAAAGTCAGTCGTGGATGAGTTCTCGTGGTTGCAATGACGTACATGGTCGGTCTCAATGCTAATCGGCAATATATGAGGGTCTGTGCCCTGCGTGGGCTGGGACCTCCAACTTTCAGACAAATGGGCTGACCATTTGAGATACAGAAACTGGCACCAAAATTGGCCACGAATACATCCGAAAGTAAAGTCGTTGAGAGGATTTGGACAGCTGGAGATCTCACTGCTTTCAGAGTTAGTCGCTATTTTCCCATGTTTATCGCAGACAGCATGAGAGCCATGAGGAGACACAAACCATGGAATGAAGCAACATCAGGAGCTGTGTAGTTTAATCAAACACAACTGCCTGTAGCGTATCAATTGCGACCTTAGCAGCTGTGGGATTTGAACACACAACACAATAAAGACGGAAGTTTAAGCTAACGTCTTACATCACTCAGCCACACTAATACACAAATGCCTAGCTCCAAACTTGCCATGACTAATGTTTAAGCATCGCTTCACTTCAGTCACATGTCCCTGGTGCATTCAATGACTAACTAGGTATAATTTCAGTTCCTCACCCATTTCCTTGTTCCCAACTACTATCTGTCAAGTGTCATTTTCCAGTGGCTCATTGCCCACTTCTACCTATTTATTGCATTTATGTGAATAAAGAAACAACTGCAGCCTTCCTTTATATTAGTAGTTATCTTATTTTTAATCTCCTCCCTCCTCATTTGTTTTGTTGTTTCCCTTTGTGGGTCTTTGTGATCTTCCCACTCCTCTTATTACCCACTGCCCTTCTCCACATTATATGTTTTCTCTCTTTCTTTTATGCTATCGATGACTTCCTCAGTTAGCTATGGTTGCCCTCATTCTCCCCGCACCATGCCTCATTTTCCAAAGGATGTGTCTCTGATGTGTCTGCTGAATTAGGCTCAGACACTCCAGCCATTGCATTTCCACTTTCCTTCTTTCTGGCTAGGCTCCTCTCCTCACCAATTTCATCCAGGTCCTCCCTCATGCCTCTGTAATTCCTTTATTCAACATTAATATCATTACCGCTGATTGTATATTCTCCCTCTCAAATTGCAGGGTAAATTCAATCATTATCATCATCGCCTCCTAAGGGTTCCTTCATCTTCAGCTCCCTTGCCACGTCTGATTCATTGCACATCTCTAAATCCAGTATTGCCTGTTCGCTACTTGGCTCGACAACACGCTGCTCCAAAAATCCAGTTCATCGACATTCCACAATTGAATAGAATTGAATTTATTCTCACGTGTACTGAGGCAAGGTGAAATGCTTTGTCTTGCGATCAATACAAGCAGATCGCAGTGTTAAGTAGCACAGATGTATAAATAATGTGTAAACATATAATAGGTTGGCCTTTGTCCGGGTTGAGTTCACCACTCGCTGTATCCATCTCCAGTCTTGAATTGTACAAGTGTCATACCATATCGTGATACATCCAGATAGAATGCTCTCAATGTCGCACCTATTCAGGTTGGCAAATGTATTCGCAGTAGTGCTTCATGTGATCATCTATTTCTTTTTTAAATTTCCACCACCTCTAGCGAAATGCCATCATCAGACATATATCCCTCTCCCGTTCCTGTCCACTATCCACAGGGACCATTCCCTACAGGAAACCCTGTTGCACTCTGTCTTCACTCCCAACACCTCCACCAACTCGCCCCATGGATTCTTGCCCCTGCATCGCTGCTTTTGTGACACATAAATGCATAGAACCTAAAAACCCGAGCAGGAGCAGGCAGTCCGGCCCTTCAAGCCTGCTCCGCCGTTCAATGACATAATTGCTGATCTTTCTAAAGACTCAAATCTGCTTACTCGCACTCTCCCTGTATCCATTATTTCCTTTATTGTTCTAAAGAAGTGTCGCTCTTAGCTTTAAAAACTTCTTTATTGAACTTGCATCAACGTCTTCGCTGGGCAAGGTATTCCATATATTAACATCCGTCTGGGTGAAGAAGGTCCTTCTTAACTCAGTCCTAAACTGATCCCTCTAATCCTGAGGCTATGCCCTTTTGTCCGTGTTTCACCCGCAAGTGGGAGCGTCTTTTCTAATTTTGTCTAATCTATTCCGTTTCAAATCTTTATGTTTCATTAATATTCCCACTCATTCTTCTAAATTGCAAAGAAAATAATCCGAATCTACAGAGTCTCCCTTTAAAGGCGAACCCCCTTAACTCCTGAATCAACCCCGTGAACCTCTTCTGCACCCCTTACCCCGCCCAGTGCCAGTATATCCGTTTTCAAGTAAGGGGATCAAAAGTGCACACAGTTCACCAAGGATTGCCTCACGAGCAACTTTTACAGCTGCAACATAACATCTCTGCTTGAACCTTCACGAATCTACGTTGCATCTGTCCAATTTCTATCAAGATATACTGCTATTTCTTCCTTGATAACAGACTCAAACATCTTCCCCACTGCAGAATTTAAGCTAACTGAGCAATAATTCTCAATTTTTTATCCACCTTCCTTTTTTAAACAGTAGTGTCACACTCGTTGTTTTCCAATCTGCTGGGACTTCCACGCAGTCTAGTGAATTTGAAAATTTCCACTAGTGCATTTGCTGTTTCTCCCGCCATCTCCTTTAATACGCTGAGATGCGTTCCCTCACGACCAGGAGACATGTCCATCCTCAGTTCCATTAGCTTACCTAACACTCCCTCTTATGTAAAATATTTGTTTCCAGGTCCTCACCTACATTTGTCTAATTGTCAGTTACTGGAATGTTATTAGTATCCTCCACTGTGAAGACTGATAAAAAATACCTATTCAATGCCTCGGCCATTTCATCACAACACATAACTAAATGCCCCTTCTCATCATCGAAAGGACCAACCTTGACTTTAGCCACTCTTTTTATATTTTTATAGAAACGTTTGCTATCCGTCTTTGTATTCTGTACTCGTTTTTTCCCCCTCGTGTTTATCTTTAAATTGTTCCTCATCTTCCAGTTTTATGATCTTCTTGGCCACTTGATATGCCTTCTCTTTCACTTTGATAGCCTCCCTTCTTTCCGAAGAAACGCAGGGCAGCCTATCCCTTTCCTCACAGCCATACCTTTTCCCTGGAATATACTTTTGTTGAGCACTTCTACAAGAAAAAATCCTTTTTTGGAAGTTCTCCACTACTTGATATCTGTCCAACCATATAACGTTTGTTTCCACTCTACTTTAGCTAGGTGCTCTCTCGTTCTATTGTTGTGGCTCCTGTACATGCACAGGACTCTTGTATTGGACTTTCTCTTCACACTCCACATCTGAATTCTAAGTTCTGCCATACTGTGATCACTCGTTCCAAGAGAATCCCTAACTATGAGATCATTAATTCTTCCTGTTCCACAACACAGGACCAGATCTAGAATTGCTTTCTCCCTCGTCGGTTCCATTGCATACTGCTCAAGAACGCTTTCAAGGCTGCACTAAACGGACTCCTTCTCAAAGGTATTGTGACTGAGCTGGTTCGATCAACCTACATGTAGATTAAATCCCTAATGATAATAGCCGACCCATTTTTACAGGCATTGCTTGTTTCTTTGTATCTTGCCTCCACCAATGTAACGTTTTTATTTGCTGGCCTATAGACTGCACGTATCAGTGACGTTTTCTTCTTATAATTTCTACTTTCCACGCAAGCTAATTCAAACTCATTCGCCATAGAACATATATTGTCTCTCCACAGTGCCCTGATGTCGGCCTTGAATAACAGAGAGACACCAACTTCTTACACTGCTGTCAGAACTTCCAAATTACCTTTTACTCTTAGATATTTAACTCCCAGTCATGGCCATCCTTCAACCGTGTCTCTCTCATTGCTATTAAATCATTTCATTCGTGTTGATTTGTGCCATTAACTCTACATATTACAAATGCGACGAGCATTCAGGTGAAGTGCCTTTTTGTTAGGTTTCTTGTCCTCATGATTTCTCTAATAATATCTCCTTTTGCGTCTTGTCACTCCTCACCTGTTCATTGACGTCTTCCCTCCTCTGTATCCAATGGCCCAATCCCACCTTCCAGGTGAAGCAACACATAAACTGCACTTCGTACAATCCACTACTCGCAATGTGGTTTCCACTATCTTGGGAAACGAAGTTTGGACTGGGTGACCACACTGCCGAACATCCAAGTTCTATCTTCAAGAAGAGTTCCAGCGAACCTCAGTTTTTATTTGGGGACTCCACAGCCCTTCAGAAACCATATCATTTTTTTTTAGGGCCTGTACTCTCCCATGTCCTAATCCCCTATTTCTCACGCCAAGCCTTGTTGTCACAAAGCCTGCCATAGCACACTACATACGGTTCGCCACTAACAGTCTCCATTAACAGCTTTTCACCCTGCCCAGCTTGCCAAAATGCAGCACCACCCATTTATCTGAATGAAGCTCCATCTGCCACTCCTCAGCCCAATGGCCCATCAATTCACCATCCCGTTGTAATGTGAAGTAACATTCTTCACTGTCCACTACACCTCCAATTTTGGTGTCATCTGCAAACTTACTAACTATACCTGCTACGTTCACATCCAAATCATTTATATAATTAATGGAAAGTAGTGGACGCAGCACCGATCCTTGTGGCACTCCACTGGAAGTCCTCCACTACTTGATATCTGTCCCACCATATAACCTATGTTTCCATTCTACTTTTGCCAGTTGCTCTCTCGTTCTATTGTTGTGCCCCCTGTACGTGCACAGGACCCAGGTATTGGATTTTCTCTTCACACTCCCCATCTGAATTCTAAGTTCTGCCATACTGTGATCACTCATTCCAAGAGGATCCCTAACTATGAGAGCATTAATTATTCCTGTTCCACTACACAGGGCCAGATCGAGAATTGCTTTCTCCCTCGTCGGTTCCATTGCATACTGTTCAAGAACGCTATCAAGGCTGCACTAAACGAACTCCTCCTCAAAAGGTACTGAGACTGAGCTGGTTCGACCAAGCTACATGTAGATTAAAATCCCTAATGATAATAGCTGGCCCGTTTTTATAGGCATTGCTTGTTTCTTTGTTTCTTGCCGACACCAATATGATGTTATTATTTGCTGGCTTATAGACTGCACCTATCAGTGACATTTCCTTCTTAGAATTTCTACTTTCCACGCAAATTAATTTAAACCCATTCGCCATAGAACATATATTGTCTCTCCACACTGCCCTTATGTCGGCCTTGAATAACAGAGAGACACAAACTTCCTACACTGCTGTCAGACCTTCCAAATTACCTCGCACTCTTAGATATTTAACTCCCAGTCATGTCCATCCTTCAACCGTGTCTCTCTAATGGCTATTAAATCATTTTCATTCTTGTTGATTTGTGCCATTAACTCTACACGTTACAAATATGACGAGCATTCAGGTGAAGTGCCTTTTTGTTAGGTTTCTTGTCCTCATGATTTCTCTCATAATATCTCCTTTTGCTTCTTGTCACTCCTCACCTGTTCATTGACGTCTTCCCTCCTCTGTTTCCAATGGCCCAATCACACCTTCCAGGTGAAGCAACACATGAACTGCACTTCGTGCAATCCACTCTACTACAGTCACTGCTCGCAATGTGGTTTCCACTATCTTGGGAAATGAAGTTTGGACTGGGTGACCACACTGCAGAACATCCAAGTTCTATCTTAAAGAAGAGTTCCAGCGAGCCTCAGCGCATGCTGATAGCACCACACCACAGCCCTTCAGACCCCATATCAATTTCAATTTTTTTTTAGGGCCTGTACTTTCCCATGTCCTAATCCCTTATTTCTCATGCCAAGCCTTGTCACAAAGCCTGCCATAGCACACTACATACGGTTCGCCACTAACAGTCTCCATTAACAGCTTTTCACCCTGCCAGCTAGATCATCATCCATTCCATTGTCCAACTATTTGAACTCTATCCCTACTTATCGTTCACTCCTTAACCTCCCCCAACCCCCATTATATCTTCTGCAGATAGACCAACATTTTCCAAGTTATCGTCAGTTCTGAGGAATGATCACTGGACTCGAAATGTTAACTCTGATTTCTTTTTCAGATGCTGTTAGACCTGCTGAGTTTTTCCAGCACCATCTGGTTTTGCTCTGGTGAGAGTCGGATACTGTGAATGTTCGAGGAAGAATGACTGCGCATGATCTGGTAGAAGCCTGATACTGGGCTTGTGAAATGATCTCCTGCACAGAAGACAGAACTGTGTTTCTGTTAAAAGGTTCTGTTGTGGATAGTTCCCAATACAAGGTGAGCCTTCGGCAGCCACCTCTTAGGTCAATGAAGGCAGCAATCATTTCTGCCGCAGTTCTATCCTGGATGTGACGAACAGCAGAGAAAGAAACATCCCCCATGTCAGATGTGAACGGATTGGAGTCCACGCAGGAGGTGTTACTACATAGAATTACATAGAAGAATACAGCGCAGTACAGGCCCTTCGGCCCTCGATGTTGCGTCGATCCAAGCCCACCTAACCTAAACTAGCCCACTATCCTCCATATGCCTATCCAATGCCCGCTTAAATGCCCATAAAGAGGGAGCGTCCACCACTGCTACTGGCAGGGCATTCCATGAACTCACGACTCACTGAGTAAAGAACCTACCCCTAACATCTGTCCTATACCTACCACCCCTTAATTTAAAGCTATGCCCCCTTGTAATAGCTGACTCCATACGTGGAAAAAGATTCTCACTGTCGACCCTATCTAAACCCCTAATCATGTTATACACCTCTATCAAGTCACCCCTAAACCTTCTTTTCTCCAATGAAAACAACCCCAAGTGCCTCAGCCTTTCCTCATACGACCTTTCTACCATACCAGGCAACATCCTGGTAAACCTCCTCTGCACCCGTTCCAGTGCCACCACATCCTTCCTATAGTATGGTGACCAAAACTGCACACAATACTCCAGATGCGGCCGCACCAGAATCTTATACAACTGCAACATGACCTCAGCACTCCGGAACTCAATTCCTCTACCAATAAAAGCCAGTACGCCATATGCCGCCTTCACCGCACTATTTACCTGGGTGGCAACTTTCAAAGATCTGTGCACATGGACACCAAGATCCCTCTGCTCATCCACACTACCAAGTACCCGACCATTAGCCCAGTACCCCATCTCTTTGTTA
>NC_057717.1:5247511-5255034 GCF_004010195.1 Chiloscyllium plagiosum | reverse complement strand
AGGATGCAGAGATGGGCTGAGAGGTGGCAGATGGAGTTCGACCTGGATAAATGCGAGGTGATGCATTTTGAAAGGTCGAGCTTGAAAGCTAAGTACAGGATTAAAGCCAAGATTCTTGGCAGTGTGGAGGAACAAAGGGATTTTGGTGTGCAGATACATAAATCCCTTAAAATGCCCACCCAGGTAGACAAGGTTGTTAAGAAAGCATACGGTGTTTTGGCTTTCATTAACAGGGGATTGAGTTTAAGAGTTGTGAGATCTTGTTGCAGCTCTATAAAATTTTGTTTAGACCGCACTTGGAATACTGTGTCCAGTTCTGGTCGCCCTATTATAGAAAAGATGTGGATGCTTTGGAGAGGGTTCAAAGGAGGTTTACCAGGATGCTGCCTGGAATAGAGGGCTTATCTAACAAAGAGAGGTTGACTGAGCTCGGACATTTGTCTTTGGGAAAAAGAAGGAAGAGAGGGGACCTAATTGAGGTGTACAAGATAATGAGAGGCACAGATGGAGTTGATAGCCAGAGACTTTTTTCCCGGGTCAGAAACTATTAACACGAGGGATCATAGTTTTCAGCTGTATAGTGGAACGTATAGAGGGGATGTCAGAGGCGGGTTCTTTACACAGAGAGTTGTAAGAGCATGGAATGCGTTGCCAGCAGCTGTTGTGAAAGCGAGGTCATTGAGGATATTTAAGAGACTACTGGACATGCATATGATCAAAGAAATTTGAGGGTGCATACATGAGGATCAATAGTCGGCACAACATCGTGGGTGAAAGGGCCTGTTCTATGCTGTACTGTTCTATGTTCTATGTTCTATGTTCGATGAAGTGCATCTGTACCTTTCGACCATCTGCACACTGTACTGACAGATAGTGCTCCCTCACTACCTTAGAAACCACCCCCTCAGGATGATTATCCCAAACCAACTCGACAGAGCATTCATGCCCTCAACACCTCAGAAAGCAAACCTGTTGCCCCCTTGGACCGTGTTCATCCCCAAACCTGTTCTCCCTGTGATGACCCACAGCCACCCCCAAGATTGGAGCCCAGGGCCCAGAACATTATTTGAGTCTCTGGATTGATCATAGATTCCCTAAGATGTGGCAGCAGGCAATTCAGCCTATCAGGTTCACACTGACCCTCGGCAGAGCAGCCCACCCACCTGCATCCCTTCATTTCCTCCCTCTGGCTAATCCACCAAGCCTGCACATCTTTGGACAGTGGGAGGGAACTGGAGCACCCGGAGGTTGACACGGGGAGAATGCGCCTACTCCACACAGACAGTCGCCCGAGGCTGGAATCGAACTCGGGCGGGTGAGGCAACACTGACCCCCCGTGACAATCCCACCATCTCCTCCCCGTTGATGACCGTTTGATGTCTGTACCCGGGGAGTATCGAACTTGTCTAGCGTTTATTTAAGAAAGATTAGGGACAAGTACAATGCCTCCACAAGCTCAAGATGCTTGATCCCCCTCAAAAAAATATTTATATCAATTTCAAAAAGAGACTTTATTCACAAAAAAACTGTACGTACAAACATAGTCATTAAAGTTCGGTTCTGTACAGTCTTTACAAGTCTTTGTCATGACATATATACTCCCTTTGGCTGATTAACTGAAATGTTAGGTCTGAGCTGTTCCTTCTGAATTAACATGACAAAGTTAAATTGATAAGGATCTTTGTGAAGTGCCTGTGTTCTGTATCTGTTCTCCCATGTACCCCGCCCTCTGAATACAATACCTTACAAAGCCTTAAATCTGTTTGTTAACTTTCAACAGAAGCAGCCTCAGGGCATTGAACACAGACTGAATTACTCAGTGACGCTTGGATCAGGTCAGATCAAATTCTCAAGCAAACACATGGTGGGGAAATTCAATAGCAACGGTGAAGAGAGAGAGGAACATTCGCATTTCAAGTGACCCTTCCTCAAAACGGTCTGTTCTGAAGGAACTTTCCCACAGAAATCACTGGATTGAAAGGTGAACTCTCTCGCTGTCTTTTTCTCCCTCTCCCTTCAGAGATGCTGCCAGACATGCTTAGCTTCTTCAGCAATCTCTGTATTGATGTTTCAGGTCTCCAGCGCGACGGCACAGATTTACTTTAGTGTTGAATTCTCAAGCTTGCTCTATTAAAGGGATTGAATCCCTCTGCTACAAAGGAGGGTCAGTTACCACAGCTAACAGATTCGTGATGCCAACATTATTGGCTCAATCTCTATCATGTCTGAAATTATCATGAAGCCCGCAGCTTCTCAACCTTGCCCCTCTCCCGAGGTGTGTGACACACCAGGCCTCTCTCTCTGACAAGACAACAGCTCTCGGGTCCTGCTG
Organism: Chiloscyllium plagiosum; assembly: GCF_004010195.1. Classification (NCBI taxonomy): domain Eukaryota; kingdom Metazoa; phylum Chordata; class Chondrichthyes; order Orectolobiformes; family Hemiscylliidae; genus Chiloscyllium; species Chiloscyllium plagiosum. The sequence goes on along the minus strand of NC_057717.1, from coordinate 5,252,702 downwards.
GTCTGTACGAACTTCCCAACTTTAAAAAGGCACTCCAGTAAGAGAGTTATTTACATGGGCAAGGTCAAAATCCTGGAGCTCCCTCCTTAACATCACTGTGGGACACCCAAGGACTGCAGCAGGAGAGTTCAGCTCACCCCCACCTTCCAGGCAACTATTAGAGGGTGTGGTGATCACATGCAAGACACATTTGAAAATAAGTTTTATAACAGGGTCACGGTGGATGGTCACTAAGACTGTTTCTTTACCTGTGTTGAAATCAGCATAATGAAGAAGCAAAGGATTGTTTGGAAATGACCAATGATAGCTTTTCCTAGTTTGGTGTTTATTAGAGTTTGTTTGAGCACTTATCCAAGGGCATGCAGGTAGCTGCCAGAGGAAGTGATGGGGGCTGGTACAATTGCGACATTGAAAAGGCATCAGGATGATCATGTGAATAGGAAGGGTTTAGATGGATATCAGCCAAGTGCTAGCAAATGGAATGAAATGACAGGAGAATATCTGGTTGATATGGACGAGTTGGACAGGAGGGTCCATTTCCAAACTGTGCACCTCTGTGACTCTGTGCCTCTGAATAGTCTATTGCAGAGCGTTTCAGACAGGGTTTGGTTTGTGTGTCTCTCTCAGGCTTCCTCAGAAACTGCAAACACTATGTCTCCAAATTTCCACAAAACTCTATGAAATACAAAAAAAGAGTGTCAGTGCTGAGGGAGTGCTGCATTGTCGGAGGGTAAGTGCTGAGGGAGAGCTGCACTGTCGGAGGGTCAGTACTGAGGGAGTGCTGCACTGTCAGAGGGTCAGTACTGAGGGAATGCTGCACTGTCAGATGGTCAGTACTAAGTGAGTGCTGCACTGTCAGAGGGTCAGTACTGAGGGAATGCTGCACTGTCAGAGGGCCAACACTGAGGGAGTGCAGCACTGTCAGAGGGTTAGTACCGAGGGAGTGCTGCACTGTCAGAAGGTCAGTACTGAGGGAGTGCTGCACTGTCGGAGGGTCAGTACTGAGGGAGTGCTGCACTGTCAGAGGGTCAGTACTGAGGGAGTTCTGCACTGTCAGATGGTCAGTACTGAGTGAGTGCTTATCTGTCAGAAGGTCAGTATTGAGGGAGTGCAGCACTGTCAGAAGGTCAGTACTGAGGGAGTGCTGCACTGTCAGAGGGTCAGTACTGAGGGAGTGCTGTACTGTCAGAGGGTCAGTACTGTGGGAGTGTTGCACTGTTAGAGGGTCAGTAATGAGGGAGTTCTGCACTGTCAGAGGGTCAGTACTGAGGGAGTGCTGCACAGTCGGAGGGTCAGTACTGAGGGAGTGCTGTACTGTCAGAGGGTTAGTACTGTGGGAGTGTTGCACTGTTAGTGGGTCAGTACTGAGGGAGCGCTGCACTGTCAGAGGGTCAGTACTGAGGGAGTTCTGCACTGTCAGATGGTCAGTACTGAGGCAGTGCTGCACTGTCGGAGGGTCAGTACTGAGGGAGTGCTGCACTGTCAGATGATCAGTACTGAGTGAGTGCTGCACTGTCAGAGGGTCTGTACAGAGGGAGTGCTGCACTGTCAGTTGGTCAGTACTGAGGAAGCGGTGCATTCTCAGAGGGTTAGTCCTGAGGGAGCACTACAATGTAAGACTGTCAGAACTAAAGGATCGCTGCACTGTCAAAGAGCTGCACCGTCAGAAGGTCAGTACTGAGGGAGTGCTGCACTGTCAGAGAGTCAGTACTGTGGGAGTGCTGCACTGTCAGAGTGTCAGTACTGCGGGAGTGCTGCACTGTCAGAGTGTCAGTACTGTGGGAGTGCTGCACTGTCAGAGTGTCAGTACTGAGGGAGTGCTGCACGATCAGAGGATCGGAACTGAGGGAGCGATGCATTCTCAGAGGGTTAGTACTGAGGGAGCGTTACACTGTAAGAATGTCAGAACTAAAGGAGCGCTGCACTGTCAAAGAGCTGCACTGTCAGAGGGTCAGTGCTGAGGGAGAGCTGCACTGTCAGAGGGTCAGTGCTGAGGGAGAGCTGCACTGTCAGAGGGTCAGGAGGGTCAGTACTGAGGGAGTGCCGCACTGTCAGAGGGTCAGTACTGAGGAAGTACTGCACTGTGTGAGCCTCAGTACTGAGGAATCACTGCGCTCTCGGAGGGTCAGTACTGAGGGACTGCTGCATTGCCAGAGGGTGAGTACTGAGGGATCACCGCACCGTCGGACAGTCAGTAGTGGGGCACTGCTGCATTACCAGAGGGCCATTTCTGAGGAGTGCTATACAGTCAAATGGTGAGTACTGAGGGAGCACCACACTGTCAGACGTTCAGTCCAGAGGGAATGCAGCACTGTCTGAGGCTCTGTACTCTGAGAGTACTGCACCATCAGAGGGTCAGTACTGAGCGAGTACTACACTATCAGGGGGTCAGAACTGAGGGAGCATGCACTATCAAAAGGTTAGGACTGAGGGAGCGGTACACAGTGAGAGGGTCAGTCCTGAGTGAGTGCTATTTCAGAGGGTCAGTACAAAGAGAGTGCTGCACTGTCAGAGGGTCAGTACTGAGGGAGAGCTGCACTGTCAGAGGGTCAGTACAGAGAGAGCTGCACTGTCAGCGGATCAGTACTGAGGGAGTGCTGCACAGTCAGACGGTCAGTACCAAGAAAGCGCTGCACTGCCATGGGGTCAGTAGTGAGGGAGAGCTGCACTGTCAGAGGGTCAGTACTGAGGGAGAGCTGCACTGTCAGAGGGACAGTACTGAGGGAATGCTGCACTGTCAGAGGGTCAGTACTGAGGGAATGCTGCACTCTCAGAGGGTCAGTACTGAGGGAGTGCATCACTCTCATAGGATCAGTGTGGAGGGGGTGCAGCATTTTCAGAGGATCAATGTGGAGGGAGTGCAGCATTCTCAGAGGATCAGTGTGGAGGGAGTGCAGCATTGTCAGAGGATCAGTGTGGAGGGGCTGCAACATTGTCAGAGGATCAGTGTGGAGGGGGAGCAACATTGTCAGAGGGTCAGTGTGGAGGGAGTGCAGCACTGTCAGAGGGTATGGGTGGAGGGAGTGCAGCATTGTCAAAGGATCAGTGCAGGAGGAAGGCAGCATTGTCAGAGGGTCAGTGTGGATGGAGTGCAGCACTGTCAGAGGATCAGTGAGGAGGGAATGCAGCATTGTCAGAAGGTCAGTGTGGAGGAGTGCAGCACTGTCAGAGGGTCAGTGTGGAGGGAGTGCAGCATTTTCAGAGGATCAGTGTGGAGGGAGTGCAGCATTGTCAGAGGGTCAGTGTGGAGGGAGTGCAGCATTGTCAAAGGGTCAGTGTGGATGGTGTGCAGCACTGTCAGAGGGTCTGGGTTCAGGGAGTGCAGCATTGTCAGAGGGTCAGTGTGGAGTTAGTGCAGCATTGTCAGAGGGTCAGTGTGGAGGATGTGCAGCACTGTCAGAGGGTCTGTGTTCAGGGAGTGTAGCATTGTCAGAGGGTCAGTGTAGGAGGAGTGCAGCACTGTCAGAGGGTCAGTATGGAGGAAGTGCAGCATTTTCAGCGGGTCAGTGTGGAGGGAGTGCAGCATTGTCAGACGGTCAGTGTGGAGGGGGTGCAGCATTGTCAGGGGGTCAATGTGGAGGGAGTGCAGCATTGTCAGAGGGTCAGTGTGGAGGGAGTGCAGCATTGTCAGAGGGTCAGGACGGGGGGATTGCAGTGCAGTGAGAGGGTCAGTAATGATGAAGTGCGCACTCACTGAGGGTCAGTACTACTGGATGGCCATGCTGTCAGATTATTGCACTGAGACGGTTACTACTGAGGGAGCGCTGCACTGTAAAAGTGTTAGAACTGAGGGTGCACCACACTCTGAGGGGGTTAGTACCGAGAGATCACCGCGCTGTGAGGGGTTCAGTACTGAGGGAGCACCATACTATATTTTTCACAGTCAGTACTGAGTGATTGATGCATTGCCAGCGTGTCAGTACTGAGAGAGTGATGGACTGTCAAAGAGTCATTACTGAGGGAGCGCTACACGGTCAGTGTGTCAGTTCTGAGGGAGTGTTGTTTCCGAGGGTAAGTACTGAGGGAGTGCAGCACTGTCAGATGGTCAGTGTGCAGGGAGTGCAGCATTGTCAGAGGATCAGTGTGGAGGGGGTGCAGAATTGTCAGAGCGTCAGTGTGGAGGGAGTGCACCACTGTCAGAGGGTCAGTGTGGAGGGAGTGCAGCACTGTCAGAGGGTCAGTGTGGTGGGAGTGCAGCATTATCAGAGGATCAGTGCGCAGTGTGCAGGGGGTGCAGCATTGTCAGAGGGTCAATGTGGTGGGCGTGCAGCATTGTCAGAGAGTCAGGACGGGGGAATTGCTGTGCAGTGTGAAGGTCAGTACTGATGAAGTGCGCACTCACTGTGGGTCAGTACTATTGGATGGCCATGCTGTCAGAGTGTCGCACTGTGAGAGGGTTACTACTGAGGGAGCGCTGCACAGTGAAAGGGTTAGAACTGAGGGAGCACTGCACTCTGAGGGGATTCGTACCGAGGGATCACCGCGCTGTGAGGGAGTCAGTACTGAGGGAGCACCACACTTTGTGTTGGACAGTCAGTACTGAGTGATTGCTGCATTGCCAGAGGGTCAGTACTAAGTGATGGACTGTAAAAGGGTCATTACTGAGGGAGCGCTACAGGTCAGTGTGTCAGTTCTGAGGGAGTGTTGTTTCAGAGGGTCAGTACTGAGGGAGTGCTGCACTGATAAAGGGTCAGTACTGAGGCATGGCTGAACTATCAGACGTGCAGGAATGAGGCAGTGGCGCACTGTCAGAGTGTCAGTACTGAGGGAGTTCTGCTCTGTCGAGGGTGTCAGTACAGAGAAAATGCCACGTTATCGGAGGGTCAGTACCAAGGGAGTGCTACACTGTAAAAGCATCTGTATTGAGGGATTGCCACATTGTCGGAGGGTCAGTACTGAGGGAATGCCACACTGTATGAGTATCAGTACTGAGGGAATGCTGCACTGTAGAAATGTCAGTACTGAGGGAGTGCTGCACTGTCAGAGGGTCAGTACTGAGGGAGTGCTGCACTGACAGAGGGTCAGTGCTGTGGGAGAGCTGCACTGTCGGATGATCAGGACTGAGGGAGTCCTGCACTGACAGAGGGTCAGTACTGAGGGAGTGGCTGTACGGAGGGAGTGCCGTACTGTCAGAGGGTCAGTACTGTGGAAATGCTGCACTGTCAGAGGGTCATGACTGAGGGAGTGCTGC
>NC_057717.1:5203277-5247011 GCF_004010195.1 Chiloscyllium plagiosum | reverse complement strand
AGACTCTACAAGTGTATTAAGAGCAAAAGAAGAGCTCAGGACAAAACCGGTATCCTTAGTGATCATTGAAGCCAACGATGTGTGAATCTACAAGATCCAAAACAAATATTTCACTTTGGAACTTATTGTGGATAAAGACTGGGGCACTCAGGGAACTAAACAGTGTTTGGCCTGACTACTATTGGAATACTGTATGCAATTCTGGTCTCAATCCCACAGGAATGATGTCGTGGAACATGAAAGGGTTCAGAAGAAATGACCAAAGATGTTGCCAGGGTTGGAGGGCTTGCGCTTCAGGGAAAAGCCTGAATAGGCTGGGGCTGTTTTCACTTGAACATGGGAGACTGAGGAGTTAACCGATAAAAGGTGTTTAAAATCATGATGGTCATAGACAGGGTCAACAGACAAGGTCATTTCCCCAGGCGAGGGAAACTTTTCAAAGGGATCTAGAGGACAACTGACTTCCGCAGAGTGTATGGAATAAGCTGCCAGAGCAAATAGTGGAGGCTGATAGAAATACATTTAAAAGGCATGGGGATGGGTGTATGAATAGTAAGGGTTCAGATGGATATTGGCAAAATTGTGGCAAATGTGACTAGAAACTCCATGCAGGAGTTGGTCCGGAGGGCCTGTTTCCGTGCTGTACATCTTTATGACTCAATGTCTTGAAATGAGTCCACATTATAGAAAAAGAGGTGCTGGGGGTTTTAAAACACAAAGGTAGATAAATCCCCAGGACCTGATCAAATGTACCTCAGGACATTGTAGGAAGCTGGTGAAGAAATTGTAGGGCCCTCAGCAGAGATATTTGTACAATAGAGTGCTATGTGTGATCGGCTGTTAGACTGGGGGGTGGCATTGTGGACAGTGAAGAAGGTTTTCTAAGATTACAAACGGATCCTGATGAAATGTGTGAATGGCTGAAAAACTGTAGATGGAGTTCAATCTGAATAAATGCGAGGTAATGCATTTGGTACAACAAACACGGGCAGGACTTATACAATTAATGGCAAGACCTTCGGTAGTGTTGTAGAACAGAGGGACCTCAGGTTTCAGCTACATAATTCTTTGAAGTTTGCAACATGGAGAGACAGGATAGTTTAAAAAAGGTGCTTGCCTCACTTGCTTTTATTGCTCAGTCCTTTGGATATAGGAGTTGGGAAGTCGCATTGAGATTATACAGGCCATTGGTGGAGTTTTACTGGGATGTGGCTAGGGACGAAAGGCTTCAGTATAAAGATAGGCTGAATAGGTTGGTATTTTTCACTGAAACCTGAATGTTGACAGATGATCTCATAGAAGTTTATAAAATCATGAGGGGGATAGATAGAGTTAATGAGAGTTGTCTTTTCCCATGGACAGGGAGTTTCAAGACAAGGCACTACAGTTTTAAGTTTAGAGGAGAGACATTTAAAAAAAAGACATGAGGGGCACATTGTTACACAGAGGGTGGGTTGTGTGTGAAATGAACTTCCCAAGGAAGGGGTGAACATGGGGACAATTACAATCTTTAAAAGACATTTGGATTAGTACAGTAGTAGGAAAGGTTTGAAGGGATATGATCCAGGAACAGGCAGGTGGGATGAGATCCATTTTAGAGTATGGTTAGCGTTAACCAAACAGTGCGGTATGACTTTCTGACTGTTATTATAATGTTGTGTCATTAATTAAGAAAGACTGCAAGAGAAAGCCAGGGAACTACAGACTGATGAGCGAGACATCAGGGTGGGTCAGTTGTTGGAGGTCATTCTGAGAGGTAGGCCTTACATGCATTTGGAAAGATACTGCCTGATTACGGAAAGCCAGCATTGCTTTGTGCGTGGGAAAACATGTCCCACAAACTTGACTTTCGTTTGCTCAAGATGTGACCAAGAAGATAGACGAAGGCAGAGCAACAGACGTTGTTTCTGGCTTCCGCAAACCCTTGTTCAGGGTGTAGCATGATACATTGGTTAGTAACGGTAGATCACAAGGGATCAGGGAGAGCTAGCCAACTGTATACAAAATGGGATGACGGTGGGGCACAGCGGGTGGTGGGAGAGTGTTGTTGTTCAGACTGGAGGCCTCTGACCAGCAGTGTGCTGTAAGGATTGGTGCTGGGACCACTGTCGTGCAACATTTACGTAAACAATTTGAGTGAAAATATAGCAGTCCCTGTTAGTATGTTTGCGGATACCAAGATTAGTGGAAGAGTGGGCAGGGAATATAGTTATCGAAGGGGATATTAATCAACTGGGCCAATGGGCCAAGGAATGAAAGATGAAATTTAATTCAGGTGTTGGATTTAGTTCATACAAACCAGGAAGGACTAACACAGTTAATGGTTGGGCCCTGGACAGTGTTGTAGAAAAGGGAGAGACCAAGGGGTGCAGTTACATTGTTCCTTGGACTGGCATCACAGGGTGACAGGGTGGGGAAAGCAGCATTTGGCACACGCACACACACAGGGAAGGAGCGACAAGCAGACACACGGCGAGGGGGAGGGCATGTGCACAGAAATTGAGAGGGTGCATGCACACACAGCGAGAGCGGACACGCACAGACATGGCGAGGGAAGGACACACGCACACACAGCAAGGGGGGACAGGCACTTACACAGCGAGGGGCGATGCGGACACACTATGGTGGGGATACGCACAAAGAGCAAGGGAGGGACACACACACACAAGGGACGGACAAACACACACAGAGCGACGGAGGGACACACGCACACACAGCAAGAGGCACACTCACACACGCACAAAGCAAGGGAGGGGCACGCACACATACACACAGACACACAGCAAGGGAGGGACACACACACACAGTGTGGGAGTGACACGCATCACTCACATACACTGTAAAAGGGTCACACATATTCACAGCAAGAGGGGACACGTACACACAGCGAGGGATCGACACGCTCAAGCTCAATCACACAAACACAGACACACAGCGAGAGAGGGGCACGCACACACACAGCCAGTGAGGGACATGGACACACACAAACACACACACACAGCAAGAGAGGGACACGCGCACACACAGCAAGGGGGGAGACACATGCTAACACATGCACACCAAGAGGGGCACCCACACACATACACAAAGCAAGGGGGGTAAACTCACGCATACACAGCGAGGGAGGGACACGCACATACACAGAAAGGGAGGGACGCACACACTCACACACACACAGACACACACGCAGCGAGGGAAGGACACTCACATACACTGTAAAAGCGTCACACGTCCTCACAGCAAGAGGGGACACGTACACACAGCGAGGGATACATACACACACACACACACACACACACACACACACATACAGCGAGGGGGCGACACATGCGCACACAGCGAGGAAGGGCCACGCACGCACACGCACAGCAAGAGGGGCACACACACACGCACAGAGACCAAGGGGGTAACTCACACATACACAGAGAGGGAGGGACACGCACACACACAGCAAGGGAGGGACACACACACACACACACACACAGCGAGGAAGGGACACACCCATACACAGTGAGGAGGGACAGATAGACACACACACACACAGAGCAAGGGGGGACGCACACACACAGCGAGGGAAAGCACACACACGCGCACAGTGAGGAAGGGACACACACACAGCGATGGAAGGACACGCACATACACACAGTGACGGGGATACACGCAGACACACGGCGAGGGAGGGACACACACACACACTGCGAGGAACGGGGACACACACACGCAAAGCGAAGGAGGGACACACGCACACACACACACACACACAAGCACAGAGCAAGGGAGAGACGTGCACACATAGCGAGGGAGGGACAAACACACACACAAGGGACGGACACACACTCAGAGCGAGGGTGTGACACGCGCACACACAGCAAGGGGCGCACACACACACACGCACAAAGCAAGGGAGGCACACGCACACATACACACAGACACACAGCAAGGGAGGTACACACAAAGTGTGGGAGTGACACGCATACACACCCACACACATGCAGCGAGGGATGGACACTCACATACACTGTAAAAGGGTCACACATACTCCCAGCAAGATGGGACACACACACAGCGAGGGATGGACATGCGCATGCTCAAGCACACAAACACAGACACACAGCGAGAGAGGGAAACGCACACACATAGCCAGGGAGGGACATGGACACACAAACACAGACACACATACACACAGAGCAAGAGAGGGACACGCACACAAACAGCAAGGGGGAGACACATGCACACACAGCGATGGACGGCCACGTACACACACGCACAGCAAGAGTAACACACATACACACACACATTCACACACAGGGCAGGAAACTGATACATAAACAGTGATGGAGGGGCACACATGCATACACACACACTCACACAGACACACACACCGCGAGGGAAGGACACTCACATACACCGCAAGAGGGACACACATACTCACAGCAAGAGGGGGACACGTACACACAGCGAGGGAAGAACACGCACATGTCCAAGCACACAAACACACATACTCACAGCGAGAGAGGAGCACGCGCACACACAGCCAGTGATGGACATGGACACACACAAACACAAACACAAACACACACACACGCACACACACACACACACACAAGCACAGAGCAAGGGAGAGACGTGCACACATAGCGAGACCACACACACACACACACACGGCGAGGGAGAGAGAGAGACACACACACACACAGAGGGAGGGAGTGGCACACATGCACACACACAGAGAGAGGGAGGAACACACGCACACAGTGAGGGAGCAACATGCGCATGAGGAAGCACACAAACACAGACGCACACAGTGAGAGAGGGACACGCACACACACAGCCGGGGGAGACATGCACACACACAGAACTTACCGTGCGTTCTAAAGAAGAGACATATTATACACAAAATATTATCTCTCGCTCCACACATTCTCCCCCTGGAAAACAGAACAGTGCAGCACCGGAATAATCGGCCCACCATATCTGTGCTGATCATGGTGCTATTCCAAACTGATTCCATCTGCCTGTACATGATCCATATCTCTGCAACCCATGCCTGCTTATCTGTCTGCCCAAATGCCTCTTAAATGTTGTGATTGTTTCTGCTTTTCCCATCTCTCAGGCAAGTATATTCTAATCACTTACCACATTCTGCATAATAAACTTGCCTGACTCAACTCCCTTTAAACTTGCTCAGGTGGTTTTGGAAATGCTCAGCAGGTCATGCAGCATCTGTGAAGAAAAAATCAGTTAATGTTTCGGGTCTGGTCACCCTTCCTCAGAAACGTTAACTCTAAATTCTCTTCACAGATGCTGCTAGACGTGCTGAGCTTTACAAGAAACTTCTGTTTTTGTTTCTGGTTTGCAGCATCTGCAGTTGTTTTGGTTTTCATTTCCTTTAAACTTGCCCCCTCTCCCCTTAAATCTATGGCCTCTGGAATTTGTCATTTCCACCTTGGAAAAAGATTCAGATTATTCACTCTGTGCTACTCGGTTCACTCCGCAGCCACTGATTTTCCCAAGACAACAATTCAAGATTTTCCAACCTCTCCCAATCCAGGTAACATCTTGGTAAACCTGTTTCCACCCTCTCCAAAGCCTCCACATCCTCCTTATAATGTGGTGATCGAAACAGCACACAATACCCAAAGATGATAGTTTTATAATCACTCCCCTGACAGAAGAAGGCAAGCCTGCCATTCACTTCCTTCACCACTTTCAGGGAGCTGTGACCTTGCACCTGAAGATCCTCTGTATATCAATACTGCTCAGGGCCCTTCCGTTTAGTGAATACATTCCTCTTACAATGAGCCTCCCAACATTCATCACCTCACACATGTCGGAATTAAAATCTACCTGCAATTTCTTCGCATATTTTTCCAACTGACCACTTCCTTGCTGTATCCTTTGACAACATTCTTCATGATTTACAACTTCGTGAGTTTGGACAATCTACGAACTTGCTCAATAAATCGTTTACATTTTCAAACTAATCATTCATATATATTACAAATAACAGATGTCCCAGTTCTGATCCTTGTGGAACAGCACTGGCCACAGACCTACAGCCAGCAACATACCCCAACAACTGTTGCTGGGAGAAATATCAAAGAGAAGGCTTGAGTTCTGTGTTTAGCAGCACGACCAATGTTTATTCAGAGCTCCTTACGAGTGCATGATTGAAGAGTTCCCTCTCTGGAATTCTGTGGCTCCTCCAGACAAGTCCAGCATTTTGATGTGTTTCCTGCATTCGTTCCAGTAATATTTTCCCCCTGACCCGATCTCCTGGGTTCAGGATGTCAGCTGGGATGTTTATGAGCTCCCTTTCCCAGTTTCTGATTCTCTATCCTTCTGCAACTTCCCCTCTCAGCTCATGCAGTTGCTTTGCCATTTCTTCCACAAATTGTTTAACCCTATCCTTGCCATTGCACATCTCAGGCCCTCCCACTACCACACCTTCTGCAGTTGCATAGTCCATCTAGTCACTGATTCAAAGGGACAGCCCCGTTCCCTTTGCTGGGGTTGACCTCAGTTTCATTAGGATGGTGGGGAGTACACTAACCCATCCCTGCCTGTCTCTGTCGCAGCCTTAGTCAGACCAGCTTTCAGTGTCTGCTTCATTCCTTCTACTGTCCATGAGCTCTGGGGATGGTATGGGGGATGGGATTTCTGTTCAGTACCAAACAGGGCACACAGCTGTTTAACAACGTTCCCCGGAACGTGTGTCCCTTGGTCAGAATCTGCAGGGGAATGCTTCCACCCACTGAGTAAACCTGTTTATTAAGACCCAGCGGGACTTCCTTCCCTGGAATTGGGATGGGTGTGTGTGTAAAATCAATCTGTAATTGTTCCGATGGGCCCCTGGGTCCCTGCTGCTGCCTCCATTTTATTCTGATTGCTTTCCCTGGCTCACACTGTTTACAGACTAAACACCTTCAACAAAACCTTGCTGTATCTCTCCCTGTTCCAGGTCACCCATGTAGTGGATCATCTGATATTGAATTGTATCCTGCCCAATATGGGCTGACCCATGATATGTTTTTAATAATGTTTGCCTTATACAGTATACTAGCACTGCTGGATCATCCAGACTCTGTCGTGTCCTATTACTGCCACTTCCTTTTCCCATTCATGTTTCTCCTGTTATGGGACTGTTTCTGGAATGTCTTTAAACTTTCCTTTCTCGCTTCTGCAGCTACTGCCACTGCCACTTCCCCAAATGTCTGCACTGTTTCAGTCAGTATTTTACATGCCTTACCCACATACTCACTGCCCCGTTGGTGTAAGGTTTCTACTTTCCTGTGAGCTCTAATCTTCACTATTGCTGCTTCACTGGGAAAGTTAGCTGCTTTCACTAACACTCTGACCTGTTCATCATGCTCTATGTGGCCCCCAGACAGGGTGATGTACTCTCACCGAGCCCAGTCATGTCCCAAAGGCATGCTGACTGTCTGTGTACATTTTGCCTCCCTGACCCCGGCTCATATCCGCGCTTCTGCCAGGGCTCGTGATAGTTCTCTGTTTCTGGATAATTCCCCCAAAATTCCCACAATAATTAAACAATCCTAACGTTTTCCTGATCCCTATATGGTGTGCAGGTGGATAGTTTTATAATCGTAGTTTTTGTTCCCACTGGGACTGTTCCCTCTCCTTTCCTGATTTGTTCTCACTAATATGATGTCCCAGTTCCGTCTCTCCCTACCTTCCCAGTTGCACTCTCTGTGCGTTAATTTTAAGCCTGGCCTGGCTAACCTGACCCAATACTCTGTTTAATATCTGGATATGTTCTTTCTCACCGCTTGAGGTGATGAGGTGTTGGTAAGATCAGTGTGACGAAATCCATCAAACACACATCGGTGGGATATCCTGGAATACTGCGGGATCCCTGAGGTAATAGTATCCTGGTGGACTGTTCTACTCGGTTAGTAAACACCACTTTCATCTGCCATTCAATGTCCACAGGTATGGACCCAGACTATTTCCAGCTTCTGTCAATCTATCACTGTCACAATTGCTGCCTCCTCAGCCCCAGCTTTGATGAGATCCCGTTTGTGTGGGGAGTGAGAGGACCCTCGATCTGTACAGAGTCGATAGTAAAAACCCATTTTCCTGTTTGAGTTACGCACACCGCTGAGTGGGTCCGAGATATAACCTACCAGATTCTCTGACTGTCCCAGTCTCCCTGCAATGTTGCTACTCCGGAGAGGTTGCCTCTCCTTTTCTTTCTGTCCCAGTCCTGGCCAGAGCATCCCTATGTTTAAATTCGGGTGTTGATGTCAATAGTTGCCATTTTAGAATAAATAGGAGCAACTCCCAGAATGGTTCATTCTTGAGTTTCATACCTCCATATCTGAATATATTTTGTCATACTCCCGGTCTACATCGGGGCAGGTTTGCTTCATCCAGCTTCCTAGGTTCCCTCCCCGACTGCTCTCATTTTAGTAATTGAGGGGGTGAGGGGTAAATCCTTATCGGTAACTGACAAAGATGCTCCGGTGTTAGCATCATGCAGTGTTGGCCACTTAACAGCGCGTCAATGAATATTCATGGGCTATACATATGCCTACGTGAACACAGGCCACTCACAATGTGAACACCTATCCCCGTCTCTCTGCCTACGTTACTTGTCTATGTGCCCTTTCCTGCTTCCCTTGTAATATTGTGGGTCTGATTACCCTCCCTGTACTGCAGCTATTCCCCTGTGTTTCTGCGTTTGCCTCAGTTCTCATGACCCAATTCAGAATGTGGTTAGAAATATCTCCCACTGGGAGTCCCATGTTTATAATTACAGTTAAATACATCAAACTTATTTCATCATCACAGATTGAGGTTTGGTAATCCCCCGTGGTCCTTACATACCTCTGGCTTCCTCTCTGTATGATCCTCTTCATTACACTTGTGTCCCTGAGTCACCAAGGTTATTTTAGCCCATTCAGCCTGTCCCCTCCCCAGTGTGTACCTGCAATATCTGTAAATGTCTGGAGCTACTGATCAGCTGTACACTGGGAGGAACCGGCTCACACCCCATCCTCACATTGCAGGGACATTTTCTGCTGTACACGTCAGGGCATCTTGGCCTGAGGGAGGGTATGTACATCATCGTTGGTGAGACTGTGTACCGCAAATAATTCATCCGTATTCTCCCAATAAGCCCCATTATTACCATTTCCTTATCAGGCTGGGTGTTCATTCGCCAACATCAGGCTTTCAGCAGGTGAACGGTTAAGGTTTGGTTTCTGTCAGATCCCTTTGTTGCTCCCTACTGTCTGTCCAAGTTTGAGCTTTGTTGTCCAGCGATGCCATAGACACGGCCTTCTGGGCCTTACAGGGCGGTGGGTCATCCCACCCATTGCTGCCCCTCTGTCCATACGTGGCGCTTTGTCATCTAACCTATTCCAGTCAGCGTCACCATCCTCACTGCCTTCTCAGTGGAGCGGCAGACTACGTACCTCCCCCACTGTAACTACCACCTTGCCCTTTAACTTTAAGGCTTCGCGTCTGAGAGCCACCACCTTTACTTGTTCCTGTTTCCCATAATAATGTAACATATTTCATCATTCCTGCATTCAAACAGAACAAAATGTGAATTTGGTTTTACTTGAAGCAAGAATAATTTGAGATTCACTTGTAATAATTATAGAGGTGAAAAGTTTAATGTCAGTATTTAAGTGAAATTAACCTGATCATCTTGTGAAAATAACCCTGGAAATCAACAACCATAAATGGGCTCAATATTATGTGATTATTTGTGCCAGTTCTTGCATTGAAAATTCAATGTTATTCAATACTTGTCAACATTTAGACCATGCATTGTTATTAGGACATAAAGTAATGGAAGGATATCAGAAAAAAAAAACAGACTTTAATTTTAGCTTCACTGCAATAATGAACCGAAACAATATTTGGACATATGGTTGACCTGGAAAATTTGTTATAGAGTGTGCATATTGACATGAAAAATAGTTTAGTTTGCAAGTTGTTCTGCACTGGGAATAATTTGAAATGAATTGTGATTATGAATTGAACATCTAAAATATATTTTCAAGAGAATAATCAGATATTTTTGTAGGAAATTAGGATAGGAAATAAATATGTATACATTGATATGAATAGTTCAAACAATGTATGGATGTTGACTGGAATTATTTGATTGAGAGAGGCTGTATGAGTATAAAGACTAATCTGTTGTATTCTCCTCGCTTGTTGTGTGCAATTGAACTGTCGCTTATCGCTTAATTTATCTGAAAGATCCTGATCAGGTTTCCTTTGTCTGTTATTAGGACATTGAACAATACACCTGTTTTCTCCGGGCAAGCAAAGATTCATTTCTAAGAAAATAAGTGGCAGTTCACACTGAGAATGGTTTCTACACACCATTCTTCAGGGTTTTTCTGAAGAATTCCAATCTCTATCTATAAATCTGATGGTATCTGTGTTTGTCAGTTTGTGGAGGATTCAGCCCCTTTTTTCTGAGCTGTTTTAATACAAGCAGTTGGTTCATTATGTCTTTGCCAAAAATTTTGTTTATTTTGCCGTTTTACCGTGATACTGGGAGAATACTTTCTGCAGATTAGACTATTCTGTGAGTCAGTAATTTTCAGTAACTCAACATTGAATGGTTTAGACTCTAACAGAGCAGTTGCCTTGTTTTCAGCTAATTATTCATTTTCCATTACCTGGTTGTGTTGAATGTTACAGAAACAGGCTCCGAGCAATGTTTCCATTCACTTGTGTTAGAGTCACTGACAGCCACGTGGTCAGTCAGTTTAAGGCTGATGATCAGTTTCTCTGTCCTATTAGCCAATCGTCACTTGCTCAGTTTTCACTGTCTCTCCTCAGGGTCAGTCCATCGGATGCTGGAACTTTCCATCCAGCATTTGTTCCCTTTCACCATGACTATTCCAATACCGTCCCAGCTAGTCGCCCACATTCTACCTCCGTATACTCATGATCATCTCAGGTTCTCCTGTCTGTGTCCTTACAGCAAGTTGTGTAAGACATCTACATGAGGTTTAACCTGATCTGCGTTATGTTCAGAAAGATCATTTCAAAATTTGGCTCACTGTTTTTAAATCTACCCGGGACTTCACCCTGCCCTCCCTGCCAGTTCCACACCTCCCTGAGATATCTGCACTTATCCGATTCTCGCTGCATGAGAGTTTATTATTTTATTCTCCTCCCTGTTGGTGGCTTTAATTTCAGCTGCCTGGAACCTAAACTTGGTAATTCTCTTGCCCTATTCCTTTCAATTCTCCTCCATTCTATAGGCTCTCTTTAACATCCACCTGTTTGATCAATATTTTGATTTCCAACTTTAAAACTCTCCCTTTGCAGATAGGTAACAGCCTCATGGTATCATTGTTGAACCGTTAATATTCTGGGGACCCTGATTCAAATCCCACCATGGCAAATGTGGAATTTGAATTCAGTGTAAATCTAGAAATCTGAGTCTATTGATGACCATGAAATTATCATCGATTGTCAGGAAAAACCCATCTGGATCACTGATGTCCTTTAGGGGAGGAAGCTGCCATCCTTACCTGGTCTAGCCTGCATGTGACTCCTGACCCACAGCAATGTGATTGACTCTTACCTGCCCTCTGGGCAGTAAATGGTGCCCATAGCCAGTGGTACCTACATCCAGTGAATGTATTTTTAAAAAAACTCTCAGTCCTGGCACCATGTGTGAGAAGAACAGAAGGTCACCATTCGGCCCCTCGTGCCTGCTCCACCATTAGATAAGACCAGACCTGATCTGTTAGTGATTTGTATTCCATCTCCCGCCAACGCCCCTTAACAAGAATCTATCAACCTGTCCCTTAAAAAATATTCAAGGAGTCCACCTTCTTGGGCAGAGAGTTCCAAAGTTGCACAGCCCACTGACAGGAAACAAATCTCCTCATCTCTGTCCTGAAAGTGTAAACCCAATTTTAAAGCAGTTTCCTCTGGTTCAGGAATTACCCACAAGAAGAACCATCCTTTCCACATTCACCTTATCAAACCATTCAGAATCTTAGACACTTCAGTCATGTCACCTCTCACTCTCCCAAACTCCAGCTGAAACAAACCCAACCTGTCCAACTGATTCACAATTTATTTCTGTCACGCTGGGTGTGAGTGGGGTTGTAATGTAGAATTATGTTTATGATGCAGTGAATGTGTTGTTTCACTGCGAGGGGTCTACAAGTCAACGTGAGCCATACTAGCTTTGCTGCCTCACTGTATTACATATATCTCACATCACTCTGGTGTTCCCACACCTCACTACGTTGCCGAACGAGAAAGAAGGAGAGAGAGGTTGAGAAAAGTTGTTAGAAATGTTTTTGTCACCTAACAGGTACGTGATCTGTTTGTAAAGATTGCATTGGAATTGAAGTAACCAGTTAGTTAATATTACTGACAAAATATTACCAACAATTTATCAACGATTGAGGTCAGGCTTATCTGCTGATAACTTCTTTTACCTTGCACCCTTCTTATACTGGGGGGGTCATATTAGCAATGTTCCTGTCCTCTGGGACCCTCGCTGACTCCTGTGATACCTGAAAGCTCACAACTAAAGCCACCACGATCTCTTCAGCTATTGCCTTCAGAACGCTGGGGAGTAGTACATTTGGTCCAGTTGTTTTATCTATTTTCAGACCTTTCAGTTTTCCAGCATCTTCTCCTTGGTGATGGCCACCGCACTCATCTCTGTCCCCGTGACTCTCTTGAAGTTTTGGGATATTGCTCGTGTCTTCCACCGTGAAGACTGATGCAAAATACTTATTTAGTTCCTCAGCCATGTCTTTGGTAGCCGTCACTACTGTTCCACCCTTATATTCCAGCGGCGCAATGTCCACTTTTGCCTCTTTTGAACTTTGTACATCTCAAAAATCTCTGGCAATCTTGTTTTAAATATTACTGACTCGTTTTCCCTCATGCTTATTCTTTTCCCTCCTTATTTCTTTCTTCATTATCCTCCAATGGTGTTTCTAGGCTTCCCAATCCTCTGGCTTCCCACTGCACTTTGCCACATGATGAGGTTTCTCTTTTGCTTTTATGCTGTCCCTGACTTCCCGAGTCAGCCATGATTGCCTCATGCTCTCTTTAATGCGTGTCTTTCTCCTCGGGATGAATTTTGCTGTGTCACCCGGGTTAATCCCAGAAATCCCTGCCGTTGCTGTTCCACTGTCTTTCCTGTTAGGCTCTTCTCCCAGTCAATTCTCTCCAGCTTCTCCCTCATGTCCCATTAGTTGTTTTTATTCCACTGTAATACAGTTACATCTGATTCCACCTTCTCCCTCTCATACTGCCGAGTAAATTCTATCATATTAGAGTCACTGACACCTCAGGGTTCATTCATGTTAAGCTCCCTTATCAAGGCTGCCTCATTGCACTACACGAAATCCGGTATTGCCTTTTCTCCAATGGGCTCCACAAGCTGCTCTGAAAAGTTATCTTCTAGAAATTCCACAAATTAATTTTCTTGCAATCTACCGTCAATCTGATTTTCTCAGTCCCCCTGCATATGGAAATCCCCCCGATCACTGTAACCGTGCCTTTCTTACACGCTTTTCTTATCTCCTCATGTGTCTTATGTCCCAAATCTTGACTATTTCTCGGAGGTCTCCAGATAACTTCCATTATGGTGTTTTTACCTTCGTGAATCTACATTATCTGACTCCACATCATTTATTGCTATTGATTTAACTTCATTTCTTACGATTAGTCAACCCCAGCCACTCTGCCCACTTGCCTGTCTTTTCATTTGGACGTAAGGCTTTGAATATTTAACTCCCAGAAAGCTTCAGCCTTATCTTTTGCACTGACGTGCTAGGCTTTTCCGTTATTGTCGATGGGAATATTTGTGGAGCCTCCTCTTCCAGTGAGATGCTAAATTGTCCACAGCCATTCTAGACTGGGTGTGGCAGGAATGCAGAGCTTCGATCTGATCTGTTAGTCGCTGCACCACTTAGCTGTATTATTTACTGCTTATGCAGTTTGGCATGCACGTTTGCTGTTTGGCTGCTTCACCAGTTTGGCAACTCATTTTTAGGTATGCATTGTGCTGCTCCTGGCATGCCCTCCTACACTCTCCATTGAACCAGGGTTGACCCCCTGGCTTGATGGTCATAGTTGCGTGGAGGATATGTCATGCCATGAGGTTACAGATTGTACTAGTGTACAGTTCTGCTGCTATTGGGGGCCTAGCACCTCATGGACACCTTGTCTTGAGCTGTTAGATGGGTTTAAAGTCTGTCCCATTTAGCACGGTCATAGTGCCACACAACACGATGGAGGTTATTCTCAATTTGAAGGTGAGACTTGTTTCCACAATGTCTATACAGTGGTTGCTCTTACTGATACCGTCATGGATCGATGCATCTGCAGCTGGCAGATTGGAAAGGATGAGCTCAGGTATGTTTTTCCCTCTTGGTGATTCCCTCACCAATGACGTAGACCCAGCCTCACAGCTATGCCCTTTCGGACCCAACGAACTCCATCAGTAGTACTGCCGCCGAGCCACTCTTGATGGTGAACATTGAAATCCCCAACACAGAGTACATTTTGTGCCCTTGCCATCCTCAGCGATTCCTTCAATTGCTTTTTCAAAATTCATTTGTGTGACTTGGGCATCGCTTTTTGGCAATAATTAATAGCCCATCCCTATTTGCCTTTGAGAAGATGGTGCTGATGTGCCTACTTGAATCGCTGCAGTCCACATGTTGTGGGTTTTGACCCACAATGCCAATAGGGAGGGAATTCCAGGATTTTGACCCAACGAGTGTGAAGGAACGAATATATATTGCCAAGGCAAGGTGGTCAGTGGCTTGACGGAAACTTGTAGGTGGTGATGTTCCCAAGTACCTGCTGCCCTTGTCCTTCTGGATGGAAGTGATCGTGGGTTTGGAAGGTGCTGTCTAAAAAGATGTTTGGTGAATTTCTGCAGAGCATCATGTAGCTAGTACACACAGCTGCTACTAATCGCCAATGGTGGAGGGATTGAATGTTTGTAGATGTGGTGCCAATCAAACAGGTAGATTTTTTTTCTGAATTCTGTCTAGCTTCTGGAGTGTCGTTGCATTTGCACCCGTCCAGGCAAGTGGAGAGTATTCCATCAAACTCCTGTCTTGTGCCTGGTAGATGGTAGACAGACTTTTGGATGCCTCGAGGTGAGTTCCTTGTCACAGCATCCCGAGTCTCTGACCTGTTAGAACATAGAACATGGAACATAGAACATAGAACAATACAGCACAGAACAGGCCCTTCGGCCCACGATGTTGTGCCGAACTTCTAACCTAGATTAAGTACCCATCCATGTACCTATCCAAATGCCGCTTAAAGGTCGCCAATGATTCCGACTCTACCACACCCACGGGCAGCGCATTCCATGCCCCCACCACTCTCTGGGTAAAGAACTCACCCCTGACATCTCCCCTCTACCTTCCACCCTTCACCTTAAATTTATGTAACACTCTGTTGTACCCGGGGAAAAAGTTTCTGACTGTCTACTCTATCTATTCCTCTGATCATCTTATAAACCTCTATCAAGTCACCCCTCATCCTTCGCCGTTCCAACGAGAAAAGGCCGAGAACTCTCAACCTATCCTCGTACGACTTCCTCTCCATTCCAGGCAACATCCTGGTAAATCTTCTCTGCACCCTCTCCAAAGCTTCCACATCTTTCCTAAAGTGAGGCGACCAGAACTGCACACAGTACTCCAAATGTGACCTAACCAAAGTCCTGTACAGTTGCAACATCAATTCACGACTCTTGAATTCAATCCCTCTGCTAATGAACGATAATACTCCAGAGGCCTTCTTACAAACTCTATCCACCTGAGTGGCAACCTTCAAAGATCTATGTACATAGACCCCAAGATCCCTCTGTTCCTCCACCTGACTAAGAACCCTACCATTAACCCTGTATTCCGCATTCTTATTCTTCTTCCAAAATGGACAACCTCACACTTGGCACCTAATCTAGTCCCATTTGTTAGCAGTTGGCCCATATCCCTCCAAACCCTTCCCATTCATATACCCATCCAAATGCCTTTTAAATGTTTTACCATCTACCACCACTCTCTGCCTTCCGACCGTTAGCCAGTTTTCTATCCAATTGGCCAAATTTCCCTCTATCCCATGCCTCCTGACTTTCCGCATAAGCCTACCATGGGGAGCCCGAGATGGATCATCCACTCGGCACTTCTGTCTGAAGATTGTTGCAAATGCATCAGCTTTATCTTTTGCACTGATGTGCTGGGCTCTCCCAGCATTGACGATGGGGGTATTTGTGAAGCCTCCTCCTCCAGTGAGCTGTTTACTTGTCCACCACCATTCACAACTGAATGTGGAAGGACTGCAGTTCTGAGATCTAATGCGTTCTTGTAGCCACTGTGTTTGTGTGGTGAGTTCGTTGAGTTTCTAGTCAATGGTAACCCCAAGGATGTTGACATTAGTGGATTGAGTGATGGTAATGCTGTTGAATGTGAAGGGGCAGTGGTAAGAATATCTCTCACTGGTGATGGTTATTGCCTGGCATTTGTGTGACGCAAATATTTCTTGCCACTTGTTGGCCCAATCCTGTTTCATTTGAGCATAGGCTTCTCCAGTAAGTGGGGAATCGTGAATGGTGCTGAACACTGTGCAATCATCGGCAAACATTTCACTTCTGACCGTGGTAAGTTCATGGATGAAGCAGCTGAAGATTGTTGGGCCGAGGACATTACCCTGAGGGACTCTGCAGAGATGTCCTGGAGCTGAGATGACTGTCCCTCCACAACCACAACTATATTTCTTTGTGCCGGGTATGAATCTCACCAGCAGGGTGCCTGCCCCCGTTACCTATTGATTCAAATTTTGCGAGGGTTCCTTGATGCCATACCCAGTCAAAAGCAGTCTTAATGTCAACGGCTGTCACTCTTATCTCACCTCTGGAATTCAGCTGTTCTGTCCGTGTTTGAACCAAGGCTGCAATGAGATCAGGAGCTGAATGACCCTGGGGAAACCCAAACTAGGCATCCCCGAGCAGGTTATTGCTGAGGAGGTGCTGCTTGATAGCACTGTTGCTGAGCCATTCCATCACTTCACTGATGATGGAGAGGAGACTGATTGGGCAGTAACTGGCTGGGTTGGATTTGTCCTGCCTTTTGTGTACAGGACATATCTGGGTAATTTTCCAAATTGTCGGTTAGATGACAAAGTTATAACTGCACTGGATGAGCTTGGCTAGGAGAGCAGCAAGTTCTAGAGCACACTTCTTCAGTACTATTGCCGGAATGTTATCAGGGCCATTGCCTTTGCAGTATCCAGAACCTCCAGCCGTTTCTTGATATCACGTGGAGCGAATCGAATTGGCTGGAGACTGGTATCTGTGATGCTGGGATCACTGCAGGAGCCCGAGATGGATCATCCACTCGGCACTTCTGTCTGAAGATTGTTGCAAATACATCAGCTTTATCTTTTGCACTGATGTGCTGGGCTCTCCCAGCATTGACGATGGGGATATTTGTGAAGCCTCCTCCCCCAGTGAGCTGTTTACTTGTCCACCACCATTCACAACTGAATGTGGAAGGACTGCAGTTCTGAGAGCTGATGCGTTGGTTGTGGGATTGCTTAGTCTGTCTACCACTTGCTGTTTATGCCATTTGGCACGCAAGTAGAACTGTTTAGTATCTTCACCTCATTTTTCGGTTTGCCTGATGCTGCTTCTGGCATTCCCTCGTGCAGTCTGCATTGAACCAGATTTGATACCCTGGCTTGATGGTCATGGTTCAGTGGAGGATATGCCAGGCCATGGGGGTGCTGGAGTACAGCTCTGCTGCTGTTGATGGCTCACAGCGCCTCACTGATGCCCAGTCTTGAGCTGCTAGAACGGTTTGAAGGCTGTCCCATTTAGCACGGTGATAGTGTCACATAACATGATGGAGGTTATTCTCAATGTGAAAGCGAGATTTCATCTCCACAAGGACAGTACGGTAGTCACTTTTACCAATAATCTCATGGACAGATACTTCTGAAGCCAGTAGATAAGTAAGGATGTGGTCAAGTATGTATTTTTTCTCTTGTTGGTTACACGATGCTTTAACGTAGTCTTGCTAACAAGTACAGTCGGTTCATATTTGAATTTAGTCCATTGTTTTCTTGTACCAATTCAGTAAGATAAAAATCCGTTCTATTTCAGATCAACACACCACCAAAAGAATCGACCATTTCTGATGCAACACGCATTGTAAACACCTGATTTTTGCTCATTTGAATGATCGCTGTAATCTCAGCCTTTTAAATTTAGAAAACCATAATTTTCCGTGCAACAATTCCTGTTCATTTCTGCACATGGCATGGTCACAGCGCAAGATGAGATTTATCGTTATTCTTAAGTTCGCTAATACAAGTTAGAAAATCTTTGTTCATTGTTTATTTCAGTACATAGAATGTAGAACAAAACAGCACAGTACATTCCCTTCGGCCCACGACATTGTGCTAACCTTTTATCCAATCCCCAACACAGAGTACATTTTGTGCCCTTGCCATCCTCAGCGATTCTTTCAATTGCTTTTTCAAAATTCATTTGTGTGACTTGGGCATCGCTGGTTGGCAATAATTAATAGCCCATCCCTATTTGCCTTTGAGAAGATGGTGCTGATGTGCCTACTTGAATCGCTGCAGTCCACATGTTGTGGGTTTTGACCCACAATGCCAATAGGGTGGGAATTCCAGGATTTTGACCCAACGAGTGTGAAGGAACGAATATATATTGCCAAGGCAATGTGATCAGTGGCTTGACGGAAACTTGTAAGTGGTGATGTTCCCAAGTACCTGCTGCCCTTGTCCTTCTGGATGGAAGTGATCGTGGGTTTGGAAGGTGTTGTCTAAAAAGATGCTTCGGTGAATTTCTGCAGAGCATCATGTAGCTAGTACACACAGCTGCTACTAATCGCCAATGGTGGAGGGATTGAATGTTTGTAGATGTGGTGCCAATGAAACAGGTAGATTTTTTTTCTGAATTCTGTCTAGCTTCTGGAGTGTCGTTGCATTTGCACCCATCCAGGCAAGTGGAGAGTATTCCATCAAACTCCTGTCTTGTGCCTGGTAGATGGTAGACAGACTTTTCGATGCCTCGAGGTGAGTTCCTTGTCACAGCATCCCGAGTCTCTGACCTGTTCTTGTAGACACTGTGTTTATGTGGTGAGTTCGTTGAGTTTCTAGTCAATGGTAACCCCAAGGATGTTGACATTGGTGGATTGAGTGATGGTAATGCTGTTGAATGTGAAGGGGCAGTAGTAAGAATATCTCTCACTGGTGATGGTCATTGTCTGGCATTTGTGTGACGCAAATATTTCTTGCCACTTGTTGGCCCAATCCTGAATATTGTGCAGATCCTGTTTCATTTAAGCATAGGCTTCTCCAGTAAGTGGGGAATCGTGAATGGTGCTGAACACTGTGCAATCATCGGCAAACATTTCACTTCTGACCGTGGTAAGTTCATGGATGAAGCAGCTGAAGATTGTTGGGCCGAGGACATTACCCTGAGGGACTCTGCAGAGATGTCCTGGAGCTGAGATGACTGTCCTCCACAACCACAACTATATTTCTTTGTGCCGGGTATGCCATACCCAGTCAAAAGCAGTCTTAATGTCAACGGCTGTCACTCTTATCTCACCTCTGGAAATCAGCTGTTCTGTCCGTGTTTGAACCAAGGCTGCAATGAGATCAGGAGCTGAATGACCCTGGGGAAACCCAAACTGGGCATCCCCGAGCAGGTTATTGCTGAGGAGGTGCTGCTTGATAGAACTGTTGCTGAGCCATTCCATCACTTCACAGATGATGGAGAGGAGACTGATTGGGCAGTAACTGGCTGGGTTGGATTTGTCCTGCCCTTTGTGTACAGGACATATCTGGGTAATTTTCCAATTTGTTGGTTAGATGACAAAGTTATAACTGCACTGGATGAGCTTGGCTAGGAGAGCAGCAAGTTCTAGAGCACACTTCTTCAGTACTATTGCCGGAATGTTATCAGGGCCATTGCCTTTGCAGTATCCAGAACCTCCAGCCGTTTCTTGATATCACGTGGAGCGAATCGAATTGGCTGGAGACTGGTATCTGTGATGCTGGGATCACTGCAGGAGCCCGAGATGGATCATCCACTCGGCAATTCTCTCTGAAGATTGTTGCAAATGCATCTGCTTTATTTTTTGCACTGATGTGCTGGGCTCTCCCAGCATTGACGATGGGGATATTGCTGAAGCCTCCTCCTCCAGTGAGCTGTTTACTTGTCCACCACCATTCACAACTGAATGTGGAAGGACTGCAGTTCTGAGATCTAATGCGTTGGTTGTGGGATTGCTTAGTCTGTCTACCACTTGCTGTTTATGCCATTTGGCACGCAAGTAGAACTGTTTAGTATCTTCACCTCATTTTTCGGTTTGCCTGATGCTGCTTCTGGCATTCCCTCGTGCAGTCTGCATTGAACCAGATTTGATACCCTGGCTTGATGGTCATGGTTCAGTGGAGGATATGCCAGGCCATGGGGGTGCTGGAGTACAGCTCTGCTGCTGTTGATGGCTCACAGCACCTCACTGATGCCCAGTCTTGAGCTGCTAGACCGGTTTGAAGGCTGTCCCATTTAGCACGGTGATCGTGTCACACAACATGATGAAAGTTATTCTCAATGTGAAAGCGAGATTTCATCTCCACAAGGACAGTGCGGTAGTCACTTTTACCAATCATCTCATGGACAGATACTTCTACATCCAGCAGATTAGTAAGGATGTGGTCAAGTATGTATTTTTTTCTCTTGTTGGTTCCTTCACCACCTGCCGGAGACCCAGTCTAGACGCTTAGGTTCCAGCATTAGTTATCAAGTGATTACCATTACAATAATTGCATAATAATTTAAATCAGTCTGGGTAACAAGTATACTGAGGTTGACATTTTAATTTAATTTATTGACTGGTAGGACAAATAGTACAATATATTCTTTTTTCAGGATTCCAGCAGCAATTATTAAGTCATTAGCATTATAATTATTACACGATGCTTTAATTTAGCCTTGCTAACAGATACAGTCAGTTCATATTTGAATTTAGTCCACTGTTTCCTTGTACCAATACAGTAAGATAAAAAATCCGTTTTATTTCAGATCAACACACCTCCAAAAGCATCGACCATTTCTGATGCAACACGCATTGTAAAAATCTGATTTTTGCTCATTTGAATGATCACTGTAATCTCAGCCTTTTAAATTTAGAAAACCGCAATTTTCCCTGCAACAATTCCTGTTCATTTCTGAACATGGCATGGTCACAGCGCAAGATGAGATTTATCATTATTCTTAAGTTCGCGAATAGAAGTTAGAAAATCTTTGTTCATTGTTCATTTCAGTACATAGAATGTAGAACAAAGCAGGACAGTACATTCCCTTCGGCCCACGACAGTGTGCTGACCTTTTATCCTACTCTAAGATCAAACTAACCTCCATAACCTTCATTTTATTATCATCCATGTACCTATCCAAAAGTCTCTTAGAAGTCTCTGATTGATCTGTCTTTCCAAACACCACTGGTAGTGCATTCCACGAACCCATCACTATCTGTAAAGAAACTACCTCCCCGAAAACATTCTCCATTTACCTGAAAATTACTTTTTGTGATCGGCACATCCATCCTGGGAAAAAGTGTCTGGTTATCCACTCTATCTACGCCTTTAATTATCTTATACATCTATATCAACACACCTCTCATCCTCTTTCACTCCAATGAAAAAAGCCCGAGGTCCCTTAACCTTTCTTCATATGACCTGCACTCCAGTCAATAGACAATAGGTGCAGGAGTAGGCCATTCTGCCCTTCGAGCCTGCACCACTATTCAATATGATCATGGCTAATCATCCTTAATCAGTATCCTGTTCCTGCCTTATCACCATAACCCTTGATTCCACTATCCTTGAAAGTTCAATCCAACTCTTTCTTAAATGAATCCAGATACTGGGCCTCCACTGCCCACTGGGGCAGAGCATTCCACATACCCACCACTCTCTTGGTGAAGATGTTTCTCCTCCTCTCTGTCCTAAATGGTCTACCACGTATTTTTAAGCTGTGTCCTCTGGTTTGTCACTCACCCATCAGCGGAAACATGTTTCCTGCCTCCAGAGTGTCCAATCCTTTAATAATCTTATACGTCTCAACCAGATCCCCTCTCAGCCTTGTAAATTCAAGGGTATACAAGCCCAGTTGCTCCAATCTTTCAACATAAGATGGTCCTGCCATTCCAGGAATTGACCTCGTGAACCGACGCTGCACTCCATCAATAGCCAGAATGTATTTCCTCAAATTTGGAGAACAGAACTGCACACAATACTCCAGGTGTGGTCTCAACAGGGACCTGTACAGCTGCAGAAGAACCTCTTGCTTCTATACTCAATCCCTCTTATTATGAAGGCCAGCATGCTATTAGCCTTCTTCACGACCTGCTGTACCTGCATGCTTGCCTTCATTGACTGGTGTACAAAAACACGCAGATCTCTCTGTACTGCTCCTTTACCTAAATTCATTCCATTTAGGTAGTAATCTGCCTTCGTGTTCTTTCCACCAATGTAAATAACCATGCATTTATCCACATTAAACTGCATCTGCCATGGCAGATGTCCTGGCAGCATCTTGGTAAATCTCCTCTGCACCCTTTCAAAAGCTTCCACGTCCTTTCCAAAATGAGGTGAGCAGAACTGAACGCAGTATTCGAAGTGTGGTCTAACCAGGGCTCTTTCGAGCTGCGGCATAACCTCGTGGCTCTTAAACTCAATCCCCCTTCTAATGAAAGCCAACACACCATATGCCTTAATAACAACCTAATTTTCAGTGGCAACTTTGAGGGCACTATGGATATGGTCCCCAAGGTCCCTCTGTTCCTCCACACTGCCAAGAATCCTGCCTTTAACCATGTAGCCTGCATTCAAATTTGAAATTCTTAAATGAATCACTCACACTTTCCCAGGTGGCACTCCTTCCGCCATTTCTCAGCCGAGCTCTGCATCCTGTCAATGTGCTATTACAACCTTCAACAGCCTTCCACACGATCCACCACTCCACAATCCTTTGTGTGAGCGGCAAACTTACTAACCCACACTTCCACTTCCTCATCGAAATTATTTATAAACATCACAAAGAGCAGAGGTCCTAGAACAGAACCTTGCAGAACACCACTCGTCACCAACTTTAAGCTGAATCGTTTCCATCTACTGTCACTCTGTCACCTATGGGCCAGCCAATTTATTATCTGGACAGACAGGTTTCCCTGTATTCCATGTCACCTTACTTTCTGAATGAATCTACCATAGGAACCATATCAAACATCTTGCTAAAATCCATATACAGCACGTCCACTGCTCTGCCTTCAATGTGTTTTGTCACATCTTTAAAGAATTCATTAAGGTTTGTGAGGCATAACCTGCCCCTCACAAAGCCATGCTGACCGTCTCTAATCAAGCTATGCTTTTCCAAATAAGCATTAATCCTGTGTTTCAGAATCCTCTCCAATTATTTGCCCACAACTGATGAAAGACTGACTTAATTTCCAGGATTATCCCCAACCCTTTTTTGAACAAGAGAATAATGTTTTCCACCATCTGGTACAACTCCAGTGGACAGTGAGGATGCAAAGATCATTTCGAAAGGCACAGAAATCCCTTTCCTTGCTTCCCACAACATCCTTAGTTTCATCCCTCCTGGCCCAGGAGACGTATCTATCCCCATGTTTTTCAATATTTTCAGCACATCCTCCATCTTAACAACAACCTGTTGGATCATATCAGCCAGTTTCACGCTGTCCTCTTAAAGGACAAGTTCCCACTCACTGGTGGGTATTGAAACAAAATATTCATCAAGGACCTCCCATAACTCCTCCAACTCCTGGACCAAGTTCCTTTCACTGTCAGGGGTATGAATGTGAAATTATGTCTCAGTACCGAATTAATGTAATGATATTGCAGAGTATAACGTCTCAATTAATGTGAATATCAAATTGTATTTTAACTGAGGAAACAAAGTTGAATTTATTTGGTTATATTTCACTTCATGCTAACAATAAGAGTTTCCTTTCCTCATTCGTAAAACTTACTTAGAATTCATCTCACTTTTATGTACAGAAAGTAGAATTGACATCTGTTTGTTCCTTTCTTTATCAAAGACTGTTCACTTTGAATTTGTAGAAGTTGTACATTCTTGGAAGTAAGAGTAATTGTCTTCAGCTGAATATTCACATTGAATGACCGATGCATTTTTAAAATAAAATGTACAATGATCACGCAGTCAATTTGTCGTTTGAAGAATTGTCATGAGATTCCTGTTCATTTAAGACCAACATTCCTTTATTTTATTATTAATGTAAATTACAGTTTCAATTTCAGTCCATTACACACATAAAATATCTAATTAATTCCCACTCCAATTACTACAATAAACAGCTGATTAGCTTTCATTTCAGTAACCACGTTAAACATGCCATTACGGTCCTGCCCGTCCTGGGTGGGAACATTTTCAAAGGAACTTGTGGAGCTGTGGTAGTGTCTTTACTACAAGACCAGGAGGTACGGTTTCAAATCACACCTTTAACTGAACTGTATCAGAACAACTCCGAATGTTGATTAGAAAATACCTAAGCACAGATTGATTTGCTTTTCAATCCAACATTAGATCTGCTTCTATCTATTATTCGTTGCAATAATCACAAAATCTGATAGTTATTTTTGTCAGATTACCAAGAAATATTTGTGTAGGTATCCCCCACTTTGCAAAAGTTTGCTTTACGCCACTTTGCTTTTACAAAATAATTACCTTAGTAACTGTTTTATCTAGCTGAAAGAAATCCGAAGTGAAATTTTGCTTTTAGGAAAAAGGGGGATTTTTTTTTTCCCAAACAAATTAATGCTTTTCCGATTAATGCCATTTCAGCTCCTGAAAGGTTTCATTGCAATGCTCTACTTTCGGATAGCGGGGGAATACCTGTATCTAATTCCGTTGCTTATAAGTTCCTGAAGAATATTTGAGAGTGTTGCAGAAATGGTGCAGAATTTGGATGGCTCATTGGTGAGCACTGCTGCCTCGCAGCGCCAGGAAACCTAGTTCAGTTCTGTGTGGCAACTGTCTGTGTGGAGTTTGCACATGCTCCCCGTGTCTGAGTGGGTTTTCTCCAGGTGCTCCGGTTTCCTCTCACAGTCCAAAGATATGCAGGTTAGGTAAATTGGGCATTCTAAACATGCGGCAATAGCAAGAGGTAGACCAGCTAGTGGGAAGGATTTTCCTGGGAAGGAACCAAGGGATCAGTTAAAGTGTGTTGGCTTTAACGCAAGGACTATCGGGAATAAAAGTAATGAACTTAGAGCATGAATCAGTACCTGGTGGTATGATGTTGTGGCCAGAATAGAGACATGGGTTTCTCAGGGCCAGGAATGGTTGTTGGATGTTACAGGTTTTAGAGCATTTAGAAAGAATAGGGCGGGGTAAAAGAGAGGGGCTGTAGCACAACTAATCAGAGAGGGTATCACAGCTACAGAATCTTCCATTGTCGAAGAAGATCTGCCTACTGAGTCAGTATGGGTGGAAATTAGGAACAGCAAGGGAGCAGTCACCTCGATAGGGGTTTACTATAGGCCCCCCAATAGCAGCAGGGAGACTAAAGAAACCATAGATCGGCAGATTTTGGAAAAGTGTGGACGTAGTAGGGTTATTGTAATGGATTTTAAAATGTGTTTGAGAGGGGAAGAGCTCAATTGAGATGTGAGGGGTAATATGTTTTCCACAGAGAGTGGTCAGAATCTGGAACATGCTGCCAGGGATGTTGGAGGAGGCAGATATTAGAGGGGTGTTTAAGGTTTTTTTTTGGGTAATCATGTGAATATGCAAGGATATGGAACAAAGATAGGCAGAAAGGATGGGTTTAATTTGGTGTCACATTCAGCACAACATTCTGGGGTGAAGGGCCCGTTCCTGTGCTGTGCTGTTCTTTGTTGTGTTTCTTTTGTTACAACATGACGGTGAATCCCTCTGTTAGTTAAACCAAACACCCAGAAAAGTTCATCTCACCACATAATCTGTTAGAGTCTGCGTGACAGAAAACTCACAAATTCCACTATTTAAAGAAAATAGCATCAATTCATTTTTAACTCGAAATGTGAATATTAAACAACTATTCATAAATCTAAGCTCTCCCTTTCTCTTCACTGCTTACTATCTGCCTCCAGCTCTATAACTATACGTTATTTCTATAAGATTATTAAAATTACATCAACTTTTTTCAAAACTGCACAGCGGCTCTTGTTTTGTGTCTTTCTTTGTCTGTCTGAGGATCTCCCTGTGTCATCGTTGTCTTCTTTTACTCTGAGTATGTTTCATATGAAAAGGTACCCTTGGAGAGACTTTTCTAATTTATTGGCGAGCTAGATGTTAACTCTCCCAGACATCAGTTAGAACATATAACATAGAACAGTACAGCACAGAACAGGCCCTTCAGCCCACGATGTTGTGCCGACCACTGATCCTCATGTATGCACTCTCAAAGTTCTGTGCAAATATGCATGTCCAGTAGTCTCTTAAATGTCCCCAGTAACTTTGCTTCCACAACTGCTGCTGGCAACGCATTCCATGCTCTCAAAACTCTCTGTGTAAAGCACCCGTCTCTGACATCCTCTCTATACTTTCCACCAAGCAGCTTAAAACTATGATCCCTCGTGTTAGTCATTACTGCCCTGGGAAATAATCTCTGGCTATCTACTCTATCTATGCCTCTCATTATCTTGTATACTTCAATTAGGTCCCCTCTCCTCCTTCTTTGCTCCAATGAAAAAAGTCCGACAACAGTCAACCTCTCGTCATAAGACAAGCCCTCCAGTCAAGGCAGCATCCTGGTAAACCTCCTCTGAACCCTCTCCCAAAGCATTCACATCTTTCCTATAATGGGGCGACCAGAACTGGACGCAGTATTCCGAGTGTGGTCTAACCAAAATTTTATAGAGCTGGAACAAGATCTCACGGCACTTAAACTCAATCCCCCTGTTAATGAAAGCCAAAACAACATATGTTTTCTTAACAACCCTGTCCACTTTGGTAGCCATTTTAAGGGTTCTATGTACCTGCACCCCAAGATCCCTCTGTTCCTCCACACTGCCCAGAATCCGATCCTTAATCCTGCACTAGCTTTCAAATTCGATCTTCCAATATGCATCAACTCGTTTATCCAGGTTGAACTCCATCTGCCACGACTCAGCCCATCTCAGAATCCTGTCAATGTCCCGCTGCAGCCGACAACAGCCCTCTATACTGTCAACGACACCACCAACCTTTGTGTCGTCTGCAAACTTGCTGACCCATCCTTCAATCTCCTCATCCAAGTCATTAATAAAAATTACAAACAGTAGAGGCCCAAGGACAGACGCCAGTGGAGCACCACCCACCACAGACTTCCAGGCAGAATAATTTCCGTCTACTACCACTCGCTGTTTTCTGTTGGCCAGCCAATTCTGTATCCAGACAGCTATGTTCCCTGTATGGTTATGGCCTGAGGGGAGTCTGTACCGTTGAGGGATTGTGTCCCACAGCAGGATGGGTAAGGCTCAAGATCAGACTTTACCGGGGAGGAGATCTGTCCCACAGCAGGATGGGTAAGACATAAGGGGAGTCTGTACCAGGGAGGAGTTCGCTCCCAATCTGTGAGAAACAAACTTAATAAAATTTAGACAAGATCACCAAAACTGGAAACAAGACAATTTATTTTACGATCTTGCAAGAAAGGGCATCAAATGCAGAAGCAAGTGAGTAAATTAGAACTTAGGTTAGTGTACAGTTATACTTTTTGAGAGAGTGAGGTCACCTCTCCAGACTCCTAATTGTCCAATCTCTCTTACTTTGCCGTATCACTGCCGAGCTGCGCTCTGTCCTTATTACTTTCCCCTTCCCCAAGCTGGCAAGCTTCCTCTCTGTAAATGCTGACACAGAGATTATTTTGTACATTTAGTACATCAAGATACAAGTTTAACATCTTGTAACATCTTTCATTGTACATTCCATTCATGAACATACATTTTAGCATTGTATCTTTTCTAGCCTAGCTGATGCGTTTCAGCTATCTCAGCTATTTTGCTGAGACCAAATTTTTAAAAGAATTTATTTGCTATAATAATTATACCCTAACGTTAGTACCTTATTAACCACAATTATACACTACAGGTAGAGATACACTTCCCTAACTACCTGCAGAGTTAATAGTTTTCTTGCTGTACCCCTTTTCTGCATGTTTTCTCTTTCTGCAAAAACAACATTTTTCCCCATTTCTGACAACTCCCCATTTCTTTTATTTTACCATTTGTTCTTTTTGCAATTTTTTATTTGCTGCCCTCTTTTCACCCTAAGGTGTATAGGTTCACAATCTTGCCGTTTCTGCTCTCTTAAGTCTGCCCTTTTTCAAACACTATGAATAATCTATTACTCTCTCTTTCTTGTATGCTAAATGTTGTCATGACCATAATTGATTGTTGTCCTCCCAAGGACATTATCAAATTACTCATTATCCACTTTAACACGTTAATTCCTATTATTAGTCCTACTATTATCAGTAGTACACAAATGTCTAAATTAGCCAATCATTTTCCCCAACCGGTCAGTCCCCAATCACCCCATTCCCATTTCTCATCTTTTCGAAGTTTATTCTTAATTTCTTTTATATTCTTTATCTTTTTCTTTACTATTTCTGCCTTATCTTCCACTCGGGAAGTGGCGTCTGGGATGAAGGTGCAACATTCCTTACAAATTATTGCACAGGTTCCTCCTTTTTCGGCCAAGAGATAATCTAGAGAAATTCGATTCTGTAAAGCTGTAAATCTTGTGGCAATCATTTCGGTGGCTATGGCTGATATTTGGGACTGAGTTTCTCCCATTACATCGATGGTATTATTAATTAATTTCTCAAGGGCAGCCGCCAGTTTATGTATTTCTACCCCTGCCCTTGCAGCGCCGTAGTTTGGGAATAGTGTCCACAACAGATGGTCTCCATTACAGACCTCTCGGGCCTTACATCTTATTTCCCCCTCCTTTCTCAGGTTGTGCTCATGTTTTTCTAGGGACTATATAAGCGAGGAAACAGCAGCCATTCCAGTTTTTCTAGTTTTGAGGCAGCGTTTCATCAATGTCAAAATATGCATTTATTCCAATACGTTCGGTCACTCGAACGTATTTTTCCCCGGGAATAAATGGATACGCCTTCAGGCCACATACCCAATATGTTCCGTTTAATAATCGGGGAATGGTCGTGGCAGTGGCTTGGCTGGTGTAGACACAAGATGACTTTCCTAATTGGAAGGGTGCGGCATCATTCTGATTCCCAAAGCAGGTGGTATTTACTACGCCTTTCGGTGGGGAAATTATAAAGCCATCGATAATACCCTTGGTTCTCGGAGCTGGTCTAGGGAACCATCCTGCAAAGTTATATTTATCCTTTCCGTGACTCCAAATTGTATTATTTGAGCCCGAATCAAATTGTTGCACATTGTACACTTCCTTTTTGGTAAACGGTATTACCGTGGTGGGAATCCCAGATTCGTCATGGTGTGGGATCTCTGCACAGACCCAACAATTGGTAAGTCCCATTTGTTCAGCATAATTTTGGCATTGTGTAGTAAAGTGATTTATCCCGTTTCCTTGAATAGTTAGTACTACTAGTGTTATAATACTATACCAATATCCACCCATTTCGAACCACTATGTACCGTCCTGCCAATCTGTCTTATTTCTTTAGGCACCAGGGAGAGGTGAGTCCACACAGTCCTTACAATCATTGACAATATATCAGCAAACTTTAAAAGAGTCTTTTGTCTCAATTCATTCTTTCGTTCTCAGCTTAACTTTCAGAGGGTTGTCTGTAGGATGAGCGTGCCACTCCGCCAATGGGGCGTTCACAGAACCTTTAACGCGAGTGTGATGATTCCACCCTTTCTCAGCAGTCCGGATAGCTGTCTCAGTAGTCAGGAGGGTTAGGAATGGTCCTTCCCAGCTCGGGTGTAGTTTGGTATCTTTCCAGGTCTTGATCAGGATCCAATCACCCGGTTGTATTCGATGTATGGCGGACTTAAGTGGTGGTCTCTGGGTCAACAGACCCTTCTTCCTAAGGACAGACAAAGAAGAGCCCAGCGCCACATTATAGTTCTTTAAAAACTTGTCATTGAACTCTACAGTTGGTCTAGGATATGGAGTTCACAAGTTTGGGCTGACCAGCCGTTAGGCAGTCTTTCAGACTCGATAACGCTTCCTTTTATCCCGTCTACTACAGTATATCCATTGTGCCTTTTATCCTCAATCATCCGGGATGACCCATCGGATAATAACCGCGCTCCCGCATGCAACGGTATGTCTCTTAAGTTCATTTGCACTTTAGTCTAATATTCAGTAATATCAAGGCAGTTATGTTTTGGATTGCCAGGGGCCACCACCTTCTCTCCGCCACAGAAATGCAGCTGGATTGAAGCAACTGTCTGT
Source organism: Chiloscyllium plagiosum (assembly GCF_004010195.1). Taxonomy (NCBI): domain Eukaryota; kingdom Metazoa; phylum Chordata; class Chondrichthyes; order Orectolobiformes; family Hemiscylliidae; genus Chiloscyllium; species Chiloscyllium plagiosum. The sequence continues at coordinate 5,216,521 of NC_057717.1, read as the reverse complement.
GACTAACACAAGGTCATCCTGTTATATTAAGATTGTCTGATATTTCAAGTTCCTAGAGTCTATGAGTCATTGTCCTGCTTTTTGATTTAGTATGGTCCGTACCTGATGTGGGGTGCTGCCTATTAAGGCACCCGCAAAAGTAAGTTTCCGACTCTCCTGTACCATTAAGTCTGTTGCTGCACACACTCTGGCCAGCAATGCAGCTTTCTTTACTTTAAGTAACAATGAATTAATGCAGTTCATATTTTAAATTAACCATGAATCAATATGACAGGTCACTGAGAATGTAGAAGGAATCCTGTCAATTAATATTGATTCAGGCTAACACTATTGATTTATTATAAATAGTAATTATTAATTATACATATTATATAATTCAGGATGGAATCGCAACAAGTGACTAAAACATTAAAAATCTGTAATCAAACAGGTCTGTTTGTTTACCAGCCACTTGTGACTTCTCATTCTGTTTCTGTAATTGTTTTGCTCCAGCACATTCATTTTTAAGAACCTCAACAGATTCCGTAGCACCTTTTGCAGTTAATGCAATCCCCAATTTGGTGGCAATATCTCGTCATGAGCGCAAAACTGATTCTTCGTGCCTCTTGTCACAAAACTGTTGCCATAATCCAATTAACTTTTTTTTGTTCCCATTCCCTTGGGCTTAAAATTTAAGGATGACCTTGCTGCCCCCGTATAAACTAGGAAAACTACGTCCTCTTTGTAAGGTCCCACCTTTAAATTAATCAAGGGTTTCTGGTGGGTTCCCGGGGGCAGGAACCCCTGACACCCGTATTTTCCATCAAGGCTCATAAACGGCACTGCCTTTACTTCCTTTTTCGGATCTGGACACTCTCTCTTAAAGTGACCTGTCTTTCCACAGTAATAACCTCCCGCCTGTGGGGATTTCCACTTTGATCCTTGTTCCTGTCTACCAGACCCCTTCACATCTCCTCCCCGATCCCTTCTCCTCCCTTTATTTTCAACATGCTGCCCGCAACCATTCCGGTTTCATTATCCTTTTAGTTTTGTCCTTTTCTTTATTACCTCATCAACCATGGCTTATCAATATTTTTGCCTTCTGTTTCTGCTTCTCATGTTACGTTGCCAGATCAATTGCTGAGCCAATTTAATCAACTGAACAGCTTTAGGGCCAGCTCATGACCATTCCTCATCACTCAATGTTTTGCTTAGGCGTTGATTTTTAAAGAAATATTGAAATGTTTATTGTTCCCTGTAATCTCAAATATAATTTATCAATTTGTGCTTGTCTCACTTTGAAGCCTGTTCCTAAATATGCATTTAGGAATCTTACTTATAGGTAGATACATACATATATATATATATATATATATATATATATATATAAAATAATATATATATTTATTTATTTTATATATTATAAATTCATTTATTCAGTGTTTAATATTTAAAATATAAAATGCATACAGTTCCCAACTTTGAAATCCACTATAATTAACCGGTTTAAGTCCTTTGATTTAAATCCAAGATTAGTTTTCTTATGTAGGCCTGACCTGTCATTGCTCAATTACAATGCTGTAGGTCGTTAAAAACAAGACTTCTAATGCATGAATAATGGCCGAATCCAAGGTCACTGATTTTAACCATAGGATTTTTTTTATTTATTACATCCTAATGTTGGACTGAGACTTCAACCGTCCTCCACAAATCGCTTTTTTGTAAGGATAAAAAAAAAGTTAGAAACTAATAGTAAGGCAGTCATTACCTGTAAAAAGAGCAGGAGTTAACATTTTATTTCATAATCTGCAAAATCATTAATCTTAAAATAAATCATGTTAAAATTTCCGTAATAGAAATCAGATTCAAAACAGTACCGGATCTCAAGCTCCGGGGAACATCCAATCACCAATAAACAAATGTGCATTCAAACTGAATCACAAAGGGTTAAATTTTCTACTAGCTGCACAGCTATTTTCTCTCTCTCTCTCTCTCTCTTTCTCTCTCTCTCTCTCTCTCTCACACACACACACTGGATGCCTGGCTATAAATTAGTTACGGAGTGTACCCTCAGTAGACCTTCAGCTACTAGCTCTTCTGATACGAAGCATAATCTGATTCCTCCCGACTGTAAGGCTGTTTTCCATTGACATTTTATCTTTTTTTTTATCCTTTCCTCGCAGCCGAGGATTGTACTTCCAATCTCTTACCATTTTTCCTAAAGGACTGTCCGTTGGGATGTGATGCTCGGACATCCCACTGATATCTCCTTCTACACTAAACCCACTATTCTTATTTCCTATTTTAATACTCGGCCGTTTCTTTATGTAATTTAATTAACCTTACTGAGGTCCGGGATCACCTTCTTCCACACCCACTTCAGGGTCCTGACCTTCGCTTGGGGGATTTCCCCTCTTAAAAACCGATCTAAGGCTGGTGGTCGAATCAGGTAGACACCTCACTCGTCAGATTAATCTAGCCAATTAAATACCTTATTTTATATGTTGCCAATTCCTCGTAATTTTCGTACGTACCTGACCACCAAGGCAACACTTAAAGGTCAATTTTCATACCTTGGTCTGTGCACAATACCGTCCCGCGGCAACACCAGACAGCGTTGACCATTGTCAATCCAGGTCGCCCGAAATTTACCTTGACCGGGTCTTATGTACACAAGAGTTACCCAACTGAACCACCACGTATCAACGCACATCGTACCGTAGCGAAACAGCAAATAACTCTGCCAATCCCGGCCACCCGAAAATTACCTTTACTTGGGTCTTATGTACACAAGAGTTTCCCGACCAAACCACCACATCTCAACGCACCTCGTACCGCAGCGAAACAGCAAATACTGCTGCGAATCCCGGCCGCCCGAAATTTACCTTTACCCGGGTCTTAAGTCCATAAGAGTTACCAGACCAACCCGCTGCGTCTGAGTGTGCCTCGTCTGTGGCAAAGACTAACAACAAATGTTGCTGCAAATCTAGATTGGTCTTGTGTACATAAAAGTTACCCGACCAACCCACCATGTCTCAGCGTACCTTGTACCGCGGCGAAACAGCAAGTACTGCCGCTCGAAATTTATCTCTCGGTGCGGATCTCACTCGCCCAAGCCGCCGCTGCAATGGGGGAAACTGGAGACCGCCGAAGACGGCGAGGTGCCCCTTCTCCGTATTGTTCCCCAAAAATGCTGAGCTACCGGACCTTGGGATCCTAGGACGAGCACCCAAATCTGTTAGAAGCACACTTAATAAAATTTAGACGAGACCACCAAAACTGGAAACAAGACAATTTATTCTACGATCTTGCAAGAAAGGGCATCAATTGCAGAAGCAAATCAGCAAGTTATAACTGAGGTTAGTGTACAGTTATACTTTTTGAGTTATGTGAGGTCACCTCTCCAGACTCCTAATTGCCCAATCTCTCTTACTGTGCCATACCACTGCCCAGCTGTGTTCCGCCCTTATTACTTCCCCCTTCCCCAAGCTGGCAAGCTTCCTTTCTGTAAATGCTGATACAGAGATTATTTTGTCGAATAGTACATCAAGATATGGTTTTAACAATGTGTTTCAATTCCCCTTGTACATTCCATTCTCCGTACATTTAATCAATTTTGCATCATTCTGGATAGACCAAGCATTTCGGTTATCTCAGCCTTTTTGCTGAAAACAGAATTTTACTATAATAATTATACACCAAAGTTAGTATTTAATTAACCACAATTATACACTAAAAGGTAGAGATGCACTTCTCCAAATACCTGCAGAGTTAAGAGTTTTCCTGCTGTACCTCTTTTCTGCATTCTTTTTCTATATCTTCAAAAAGAACACTTTTACCCATTTCTAACATCGTGACACAGTAAGTGTAGGGGTGTTAGGGTGATAGTGATGCAGTCAGTGTTGATGTGTAAGGGTGACAGTGATTTAGTAATTGTGAGGGGGCAGAATGATATTGATGCCGTAAATGTGAGGGGGTCAGGGTGATAGTGACGCAGTAAGTGTGAGGTGCCAGGGTGATAGTGATGCAGTAAGTGTGATGGGGCAGGATTATATTGATGCAGTGTGAGGGGATCAGGGTGACAGTGATGCAGTAACTGTGAGGGGGTTCGGGTGATAGTGGCGCAGTAACTGTGAGGGGGTCATGGTGATAGTGACGCAATAATAGTGATGGGGCCAAGGTGATAGTGACAAAGTTAGTGTGAGGGGATCATGGTGATAGTGACATAGTTAGTGTGAGGGGGTCCTGTTGATAGTGAAGCAGTAACTCTGAGGTTTCTCTCTGACTGAATCTCTCTCCCTCCTATCTATCCCTGCGTCTCTCTCTGAGACACGCTGTCTCCCTCGTCCTTCCCTCTCCCTCTGACCCAGAGAGTGGGGGGGGGGGGGGGGATTGGTGGCTGCATGTGGTGGTGTGGGGTTGGAATGAGACATGGGAGGAAGAGAAAATGGGATAGAGACTGAATTGTGGGAGAGAGACAGCGACGGCAGGAGAGTGAGATTGAGCGGGAGGGGGAGAGGGAAGAGTGGAGGCAGGTGGAGAAACCAGTGTTGGGTGTGTGTGTATGAGGGAGGGGGGACGAGGGAGAGTGAAAGGGAGAGGTGGTGAGAAAGAGTGAGTGTGCAGAGAGAGAGGGAGAAATGTGGGGACAGAGTAGGGGAGGGGAAATGCGGAGATCAGGTTGGAGTAGAAGTGAAAGAGAGAGTTAGACCCAGCTCCTGGGCTCAGGGCGCGATTCTCTACCCTTCCCTAAGGACCAGAACTTGGGGCTGAGTATGTCTCTCTCCAGCTCAGCTTCTCCAACACAAAGACACACAACAACATCTTTCACTCTGCTGCTCGGTATGCTTTAATGAACATTTTTAATGTTTACAAATTGAAGTGATGGATACAGTCAGTGGGATGGTTCCTATTCTCACTGGCCCCTGAGTTGCGAGAAACATTGAAATGTTTCCCTGTAACCCCCTTGTGGGATTTGGATGGACAAACCAGCGCTCCCCTCAGTCTGTTACCAAAGCGACGGGTTGCTCCATCACTGAAACACTGAACTGAAATGACGGATTGATTAATGAGGGAATTTGATTGATGGATGGATTTGGGTGAACGGATAATTCAGCAAATTCTTCAGCTGCTGCCTGAACTTAGTCTGGGTCACGGCATAAACCGCGGGGTTTGTGCAGCAACTGAGGAGCTGCAGCATGAAGCCCAATTCCCCCACAAAGCGATGGAGACGCAGAGGGGAATACACAATATAAAACATCCGTCTCCATATAGAATACAGCATGAGCGTTGACCATAACAGGATGAAATTGGCCGAGATCACAAACAGCAAAATGATGGATTTTTTTCGGTTTCTCATTTCAGTGTCAAATTGAGTGTCCCCATTGGTGTGAGCGCGGAGTCTCCTGCGGGCTCTGTTGGTCACTAAAATGTGTCTGACGGTGAGAACATTGAGCAGCAGAATCAGGAGAAATGGGACACAAGGGGTTAGAATGTGGTGGAGAAACTCGATTGTGACCCAGATACTGGAGTAACGAACAGCGAGTGTTACATCACAAAACCAGGGGTTGTTCACCAGCCAATACCGAGCCTTGAGCATAAAATACCACGAAATGTTCTTTAAACAGCTCAGCACAGTCACTGCTCCCAGAACCACAGCCGCCGTTTTCTCACTGCAATATTTACTTTTCAGCTTCTGGCAACAAATGGCCACAAACCGATCAAAGGTGAAAGTGACAGTGAACCAGACCGAGCAGTCAGTGACTGCATAAACTAGGATTGCATGGATATTACACACGGGGACGGAGTCCTTCAGGAAATAAAACTGTTCCCGATAAACAATGGGAATGTGTCTCAGTATCAGGTCGAGGATAATGACCAGGAGATCCGCCGCTGCCATGGCCCCCATGTAACGTCTGACACATGGAGACAATCCACAATCTTTATAAAGCAGGACGTAGATGGTCACTACGTTAACTGTGAGGAAGGAAAACAAACCCATTATCCATCAGCCTGGAGGCAAAGGGACCCGTTTGATCGGGGACCCAGTGAGATTTTCAAATGTGTCCCTGTATTCAGGGATTTATTAAAATAATTGGAGCTGAAAAAACAAATGGGAAGGTCGGAATTAGTGACAAAAATGTGACATAAACCACAAGAAACCCTCCCTCCCCAAACACGCAGAGACACATCCATAAGGACAGATGGTTTCTAGAACATTCCCACACACTCGATCACTCGAGAGCAGACACAGGTCACTCCTTCCCAGTTCCTCGTACGGAGGCTGGAAACGTTGCTGTCCTGAAGGATTCTCTCCCAGTTTCCTGAAGACAAAAGGAGTTTGGGAATCTCTATATTTTGGTATAAATTGTGGTCGATCCTGTATCGTGAAGAAATGTAAACGCAGGGAAAACGTTTTCCCGCCTTTAATTGCCTGAGGGGCCTTCGGAACAGTGTCTCCTTCTCCCTGGAACGGGATTTCTTCCCTCGGGATCTTATCGTTTGTTCAATTCACTGACGTCCGGCCGTTCACAAACAATGTCAGTGACAAAATGTTCCGGGGAATGTCAGTTATAGAATGTCAGGGATAGAACGTTCCGGGGAATGTCAGTTATAGAATGTCGGGGACAGAACGTTCCGGCGAATGTCAGTTATAGAATGTCGGGGATAGAATGTTCCGGGAAGCCCTTGACCTGTCCATCACATTTCCCCCTATCCACCCCACCAACATGATGTACTATGCACAGGCTACATATCTATCCAACACGGGGAGCTGCACTGACCACATCATTGCATGATTTATAAACCTCAACCAGATAGTCTGTTCAGCCCAGCGATCTGTGCAGTGATCACCCATGAATTAATCTTAAGCCAGGAGCATTTACCCACACAGCATGAGGGCTGTGTACCCCACCACAGTGCATTGTTCTGTAAACCAGGAGCAGATACCCTCCCAGCATGTAGGACTGTGTACCCCACCCCAGGGCATTGATCTGTAAACCAGCAGCAGTTACCCTCCCAGCATGTAGGTCTATGTACACCATCCCAGTGCATTGATCTGTAAACCAGGAGCAGATACCCTCCCAGCATGTAGGACTGTGTACCCCACCACAGTGCATTGATCTGTAAACCAGGAGCCGATACCCTCCCAGCATATAGCACTGTGTTTACCAGCACAGTGCATTGATCTGTAACCCAGGAGCAGTTACCCTCCCAACATGTAGGACTGTGTACACCACCCCAGTGCATTGATCTGTTAACCAGGAGCAGTTACCCTCCCAGCATGTAGAGCTGTGTGTACCATCCCAGTGCAGTGTTCCGTTACACTGTGTTAGATCCCTGCGCAGTGTGGGGTAACTTGCAGCCAATGCTGGAAGTGACAGGATGGACAGCTCCCACCCATTTACAGCTCCATATCTCCATTGTGCCGTGACAAGGGGGTGCTGTGGGTGTGAACATCACTGCCAGAGAGAGATAGCGGGGGAATCAGTTTAAATATCACCACATGGGAGGGGTTTGGGAAATAGACAGGGAGGGGGAGACTGAGAGACAGTGTCATGGAAGGATGTGTTCCCAGGTTTCAGAATACTGAAAGGTAGACACTTCGATAGCATCCTGCAACATGAGCCAGTCTTCCCAGGAAAGATGGGAAAAAAAGGATATTGGTGTGAGGCCAGATGAGCATTTGTTCTGCATCTTTGTAACTGGAATTGGTTTCAACAGAATCTATGACTCATTGAGCAGATTCTAACAATACCTTATGTTTGTTTGATTTTCCTTGAGTGTGACAGAGGGATCGTCTGCACGAGGCTGAGCTAGTTTCCTGGTGCTACCGTATCGGACTCACCTCATTAACTACCCACACCACCCCATGATGTCTCTCTCATTCAATATCAGTCCTATTCTCCCACCCATCATGGCGGTTGGTACTCACCATCGCCCGGATGTCCCTGGATATTCCGTAATCCCTGGCACTGGTGCCACCTTTAAAAGGCCAATGGGCACACGGTTGAGCTTTCTCAGTTCGGAGCTGCCCTTCACAGTTTACCTCGAGCATGGCAGATCATGGGCAATTCCATCGCGGTTTGTCGATAGGGAGACGGAGGTGCTGGTGGATGACTTAGTACAGAATGAGACCATTCTCTTTCCAGAGGAGGTCACACCACCAGACCCACCGAGCATGGTCTGAGCCCCCCACCCAGCTCAGTGCAGTATCTGTGGTCTGAAGAAATGCCCAGCAATAAAGGACAAGCTTCAATAACTTTCCCCGCTCTTTCAGGATAAGGGTCACCATATTCTCTCTGCTCCCTCACACTCACTGTATATCTGTTATAGCACCGACCCCGAACAAGGCTCATGCTCCACCACTCTCACTGCTGCATGCAGCACCTTCGCCCCCCCTTCCCTCCACTTTACCCCACTCCCCTACACTAATAATGCTACATGCATACAATACTGTGGACTGACTCCCTCCAGACACCTCACCATGACACCGTCCCTCACCTACACCAGCACTAAGAGTAGGGCCACCCACTCCCATCCTCCCTCTCTCTCTCCCTTTCTCCCATTCCAGGAGAAACAGCCTGGAAGAGGACAGGAAGGGCCAAGCCGGGTGGTTGAGTGCCCGATATCCGTTCCCTCACCCCACCCTCCCCCGCCATGTAGGGAGGACCCTGGTACGAGCCGGAGAGGACCGGGATGCCTCGTGTGGAGATTCTGAAACATCCACGTCCCACCGACCGAGTAAGGAGCAATGTTCAGTGAAGGACAATTCTCACTTTAAACCCATTGGCAGATCCGTTTCCCCCCGGCACAACTTCGAAGCCGTGGCCCTAATGCCATCTCCCATTTGTGTCGAGCTGGTGCAAATGGAATCCCCACGGTCTCGGTGGGCAGGAGGATGGGCTCACAACACATCATCACCACCACCTCCCAGGAAGGGAGCACGGAGACTCCCTCCTACACCTCCACCTGTAAACAGCTCAGATACTGAAACTAATCTGTGATAGTTACTGCTCTCCCCACTTGTCCTGACATCTTCAACAATCTATGCTCATATACACCCATCGCTCTCTGTTCCTGCACCCCCTATTTAACGATACGGCCTGTTTTATATTGTCTTTCATTGTCTTTCCTACCAAAGTGCATCACATCACACTGCTCTGCATTGATCCCCAGCTGCCATAAACCTGAACACTACACCAACGTGTGATTGTACTGTTAGAGTTCCACACTGTCCTCCATAGACTTTACAATTCTTCCAGGTTTGGTGCCATCTACAAATATTGAGATTGTTATAGCGTCACAGTTCCCAGGCAACAACTGAAATTCTGCGACATTCACTAGTGTGAGCAAATGGAATCCTGCTATATTCCCACGGATGGAGTCGAATAATGACATGCTGTCAATGGAGCAACAACAATTTCTGAAGTTGAACCAATGAGATGATCCGACGTTGTGCATATTAAAAATGCAGGCATTTAGAAAATTGTAGACAGAGTAAATGCCATCAATACAGATCCAAGAGATTAGGGAACACTCTCTATCAAAGGTACCTTTTCATATGGAACATATTTGCAGTAAGAAGACAGAAGAGGACCCAGGGAGATCTAAGGCCACAAGAAAACACACAAACAACAGCTGCTGTGTGATTTTGAAATTAAATGAGTGCAATTTTAATAAGTGTCTTATTGAAACAGTATATCATTATAGAGTTGGAATGGGGTAATAAGCAGTTTAGAGAAAGGGGGTCTCAGAATTCAGAATGCTTGATGTAAAATGTTCACTTTCAGATTTAAAAAAATAAATTGATGTTATGATGTAAACAGTGGAATTTAGGAATTCTCTGTCCCTCATATTTTTACAGTTTATGAGGCAAATTGAGCATTTCTTTATGTTTAGTTTAAATTACCAGATGAGCTTCACGCCGCGCCCTGACAATTCCTTTGTGTGTATCTGTGTGTCTCTGTGTGGGGCAGGTCTGGCAGTCTGCGTGGTGCTTAAAATAATGCAATGACACCCTCTTCTGGCCTTCCCACGCCACTGTAAAGGCATTGGCAGAGGGTGAAAACCAACAGAGATTCATCCAGAGAGGAGTAGGGAGAGGGTAGCTGCTCACAGCACCATCCAAACTGATGTCTTATCCATATACTGATCTAAATGTCCTTCAAACATTGTAACTGTCCCTGCTTTCACCACTTGATCTGGGAGTTCATTCCACACATAAGCCAGATTCTGACGAAAATAATTACCTCTCATGACTTCTGTAAATCGTTTTCCTCACACCTTAAAATATCCCTCAGGTTTGAATCCCCAACTGGAGAGAAAAGACATCAGCCCTTCAGCTTATCTGCACCCCTCATTATTTTATAAACCTCTGTAAAGTTACCCCTTAATCTCATACTATCCAGTGAAAAACGTCCCAGCCTATCCAGCCACTCCTTATAGCTCACTCTCTCCATTCCCAACAACATCCAGGTTAATGTCTGCTCAACCTCTCCAGCTTAATAATATCAAGGTCAGTAATGTCAAAGTGAATAATCAAGGTATTTTCTATGGGTGGAGAGACGAAAACTAGACTGTACAGGTTTAAGGCGAGAGGGGAATTCTTAAAAGTGACCTAAGGGGCCGCTTTTTCACCCAGAGAGTGGTGTGCCTATGGAGTGAGCGTGCAGGATGACCAGACAGGACACAGTAAACCAGAAGAGGCCTCACCAATATCCTGTACGTTATCCTCAACATAACGTTCCAATTCAAATACGCAAAGGTCTGACCAATGAAGACAAGTGTGTTAAAAACCTCCTTAACCATACTATCTATCTGAGATGCAAATTCTAAAGAATTATACCTGACGGCCGAGGTCTCTGTTCTCCAACATTGCCAAAGGCCCTGCTTTTAATTGTATATGTCCTGCTCTTATTTGATTTACCAAATCCAATACCTCGCATTAATCCAAATTAAACTCCATCTGACACCCTTCAGCCGAGTGTGTGATATTACCACCCCCCACTCTCCCCCTTTAAAATATCCTCCCCGTCTCCAGGATGGCTGCAAACTCCGGCCTTGAGTTTCACAAAGACCCTGAGCTTGGGTTGCGTTGTGTGGTTAAGGGGAGGAGGGACAGATTGCAGACACAGTCAATAGGGAGGAGAGGCTGGAGAGTAATCAGCGGCCCGGTGTCATGTCATTGTTTTAGGAAGAGGGCAGATAGAGGTGAGTAATATTGATCGGTGTTTTGGGACCAGAAATTATGCTTATTCGTTGTCTGTGGTGTTCAGTGACAAAAATCTATCGAGACCCTTCATTGGGCAGACTGTGAATGCAGGATTTCTTTCCTTAATATTGTAGATTACAGATAATAACGATTGAAGACGTTCATAGTTAATTTCGATAGCACAACACGTACACTCAATATCCTACAGTTGAGACAAATATCTTGCATTTGTTTAAAAATACAAAGTGTTTTGTGTCGTTCAGTAATGGTAACCTGATTATAATAAATCCACACTGAGCTGAAAGCTGGCACTTAAAATATGACCCAAGTCTGGGTATGGAAGTGCAGTGGGTAGTGTCCCTGGCTCTGAACCAGAACTCTGAATTTGATTCCATTTCCTGAACTTGTGTGATAGTGTTCCTAGCTCTGCACTAGTCGGACTGGATTCAAGTCCTGCCTGTTGCAGAGGTATGTCCCAGCATGTCAGAACAGGCTGATGAGCAAACACATAGAAGAATACTGTTACAGCTTTATGGGTATTGCCCAGTGATGCCATTGTCCCTACCTCTGAGCACAAAGGTCACGGTGTAAATCCCACAGAAGTGTCTCACGATACATCTGAACAAACTGATTAAACTGGTTGTAGAAATGTGTCCTGATGGAGAAACACGTGTCAGAATTGAATTTCAGAATTTAGGCCCGGAATGACTGAAAGCACAGCTATTCGTGTTGATTGGAATCACATCTTGCAGCAGTAGAGGTTTATAAAATCAGAATGGTCATGGATAGGGTGAGTAGTTATGGTTTTCCCCCAGGTTAGGGGCGTTCAAAACTAGAGGGCATTGGTTGAAAGTGAGAGGAGAAAGGTTTTGATGAGGCCTAGAGGACACCTTTTCACGCAGAGGGTGGTGTGCGTATGGAATGAGTTGCCAGAGGAAGTGGTGGAGGCTGGTACAACTGCTGCATGTAAAAGGCATCTGGGTACTGACAGGCCTGCTGAGCTTTACCAGCAATTTCTGTATTTCTTTTAAAAAATGCATCCATTTTCACACTGGTATTCTAATTACGTTAGATATTTTATTTTTTAATGACGCAGGGGCATATAAACATATTTTCAAATTGATCAAGACCATTTTCTGCTCAGGGTATCGCTCTGTGCGAGATGCCAACAATAATGCAACGACATGGAACAGGGAATGTGATGGAGACATAGTTTGGACATTATACAAGAGACCTCACATGATCCAGTTTGGGAGAGGATTACATTATTGTGTGATTCAACTCAGAGAGAGAGACAATGTAATCTTCCTGAGAAGGAATGGCCTATTACACACTCTCTCTCTCCCTCATTATTCCTCATCACAGCAATGTATGTGAGCTAAAAAAAAAACCTGTACGGTCATCATTACCATCCTCATTTTTAAAGAATTCATGCAGTGTGGAAACAGGCGCTTCGGCCCAACAAGCCCATACCAAACTTCCAAACAGTAACATTGCCAGGCCCGTTCCCTGAGATTTATTTCTGACTAATGCACCTAACCTAGAAATCCCTGAATCCGACAGACAACTTAACATGATCAACCCACCTACTGTACACAGTTTGAGCTTTGGGAGGGAACTGGAGCACCTATTAGAAGCTCATGCAGTCAAAGCGAGAATGTACAAACCCCACATAGATAGTCGCCCGAGGCTGGAATAGAACCCCTGTTCCTAGTGCTGTGAGGTAGCAGTGCTAACCACTCAGCCACTGTGCTACCCTTTGGGTGATTACTGAAACAGAATTCATTGGAATTTACTCACTGCCTAATGCAAAGGGAATTCAGCCAAATCCAACTGTCCCAGGATGAAATCCTATTGCTATCAGCTTTTGTGAATAGACTATCTTCAGAAGCCGAATCACATTTTGGACAATCTCTCAATTTTTCCTTTTGTCAGAAGTTACACTAATATTTGGACAAAGTTCTTTCAACTTCAAATTGCAGAGATTGTGTGTGTGTGTGTGTGTGTGTGTGTGTGTGTGTGTGTGTGTGTGTGTGTGTGTGTGTGTGTGTGT
>NC_057717.1:5201330-5203228 GCF_004010195.1 Chiloscyllium plagiosum | reverse complement strand
GTGTGTGTGTGTGTGTGTCTGCATTTTAAACAGGGAAATATTGATCACATATATACTATATATATACGATGAATGGCAAGCTGTTTATATATGATCTATCTATAAATATATATATATATAGATAGATCATATATAAACAGCTTGCCATTCATCGTTCCATCATAGTTTGAGTAACGTTGCTCTGGATCATAAACGTGCTATTTGAGCAGATTAAAGAAACTAGCCTGACCTGTTCCTGAAACTGACCCTGACCCAGTCTGAGACCTTTATTATCGGCCACATCACCAATCTGGTCACATTTAACATTTGTTGTGAGCAGTGGAGGAGTGGAACGAGAAAAGGAAACAGTGACCCAAAAGGTCGGGGAACGAGAGACGGGTGAGCCTGATGTCAGCGGTGGGTAAGTTGTTAGAGGGGATTCTGAGAGATAGCATTTACATACATTTCGGATGTCAAGGGTTGATCGGGGTAGACAACGTGTCTTTCTGCATGGGAAATCATGTCACATTAATTTGGTTGAGTTTTATGAAGAGGTAAAAAGGAATTTGGTAATTTGGTAAACTTTGTCTATATGGACTTCAGCAAGGTGTTTATAACATTTCATTTCGTAGACAGATTAAAGGTTCGGTCACATGGGACACAGAAGAAGCTCGTCCCAATTGGCTTGAAGGAAGAGGGATATTTTGCAGACTGGAGGCTTGTGACCAGCAGTGTGCTGCAAGAATCAGTGCTCAGTTCACTGCATTTCATCATTTATGTAAAGAACATAGATGTGGATATCGGGGCCATAGTTAGTAAGTTTACTGATGACATCAGAAATGTGGTGTCGTAGATTACCTCAGAGTTCAACGAGACCACAATTCGATGGGACAAAGGGGCAAGGAGTGACAGATGAAGTTTATTTAGATAAATATAAGGTTTTGCATTTTAGGAAGAAAGTATACACTTAATGGCAATGTCCTGGGGAGTGTTATGGAACAAAGAGACCTAGGGCTGCAGGACATTGTTCCTTGAAAGTGCTGTCGCAGGTAGACAGAGTGGTGTTGAACATATTTGGTACATTTGCCTTAATCAGTCAGAGCATTGAGTATAGGGTTTGTGGTGGCATGTTGCATCTTCCACCGTGTTGGGAAGGCAATTTTAAGAAAACTGCATACAACGCGGTTGTCTGCAGAAAAGATTTACACAGATGTCCCAGGGAGAGGTTGATAAGGTAGAGGTGTTTCTCCCTGGAGTGTCAGAGGCTGAAGGGTGGCATTATAGATGTTTATAAAATCATCAGGAGAATGGATATTCTGAACAGCCACGTTCTGCTCCTCAGGGTACGGGAGACCAGATTCAGAGGCATAGGTTGAAGGGGAGAGGGCGAATGATTGAGAAGGGACCTGAAGATAAATATTTCACACAGAGAGTAGTGTGTGTAAAGAAAGTGCTGTCAGAGGAAGTGCTGAAGGCGGTTACAATCGCACATTTAAAAAGTATCTGAAAGAGGAGGGATATTGGCCAAATGCTGGCAAATGGGACGAGATCAGATTTGATATCTGATCGGAGTGAACAGATTGGACTAACTTATCTGTTTCTGTTCTGCATGACTCTCTGATTCTGTAAGAAGGATTACGAAAAATTCTAAAATGACCTTTCAAGTGGGAATTCTCATCACTGGAAGTTAATCGTGCCTCTATGTTCACATTGATTGAAAGCTGCGTTACTAAATATTTGACAGGGAAGTAAGTCACGGATATTGGGATACAGACAGGAAAGTAAGGCTGAGTCCACAACCTGATCATCTACAATCGTAGTTCCTGGTGGAGAAGGCTCAAAGTATCTAATGACCCACTCCTGCTCCTCAGTTCCATGTTTCTGTGTTCCATTCAGCCCCTCATACCTGCTAGACAGGG
>NC_057717.1:5187688-5201307 GCF_004010195.1 Chiloscyllium plagiosum | reverse complement strand
CTGCAATATTCAGTAATTGCACATTTATGACAATAACACCCACTAACTCTCCAATAACAGATGTGAGAACATCAGAGACAGGGACAGGTCGTTCACTCCCCAAGCCTGCCTTGCCATTCACTACGATCATGACTGATCTGCTCTTGGTCTCAAATCCTCTTTCATACCAATTCTTCATCGCCCTCAACTCTCTGTCAGGTCATTATCCATCTACCTTTTCTTCAAATACTTACAGTCATCTTGCTCCCTAACATTCTTGAGAAGAGAAACCCTGACATTCAATACCATTTGTTTGAAGAAAACACGTGTTGTTCCTATACCATGGCCTATTGATATGGACAAAAGAGGTTGGCTCAAGGGTTCAGGTAAAAATGACGGGCCCTGATACCAAGGCAGTGGTTGGCTTTTGTTGACATCAAGGAGCTTAACAAAACTGGACTTAATGGGAATCAGACTAAACTGTCCAGTGTTTGGACACAAACATGGCACAAAGGATGTTCACCATCTCAGTTCTGGGTCACCTCTCTGGGAGATCCTCAGGGTAGCTTCCTCTTCACAAACAGCTTCAGCTGCTTCATCAATGTCTCCCCGCCCGCACCCTCCGCAACATAAAATCAGAGGTGGGGATGGTCACTGAGGATTCCACAATGTTCAGAACATTTGTCGCCTGTCAGCTCCTGAACCGGTCTCTGTCCATGTGCAGCAAGACCCAGACACCAGTTAGGTTTGTGCTGTTAAATAGTCTGTAATGTTCATGTAACAGCACTGCCTGGCACTGCACATTGCCACAGTAAAACAAGAGTTCATTCAGCACCTCACGCTGGTTTCACGGGACGATGAGGAAGTTATTCAGCCCATTGTCAGTATTAGCGTAGAACAGGGACAGCCCCATTCAGTGCCTCCAGCCTATTACTCAGGAAGAGAAGGAGTCTAGTGTGATGGACCACACCAGAGCCCCTCGAAAATATTTGAAGGCGGTGGCCTTGTCTCTAATGTTTTTGTATTTTAATGGAAATGTAAACTGTCAGTTCCAGATGCAATTTGACTGGTCAAACTGTCAGAATTACCCGAATGACTGGAATAAAGGCATCTCATTATATTGTTTACCATTACAGATGCCCCAAATAAATCTACTCACTTTACTTCCTTTGAGTTAATCTTCGTATATGAAATGAGAGGTCATTTGAAATTAATTAACTATAAACTGACAGGACAGAAATCGGAGATTTCACACTTGTCCTTCTAGATAGACGTAGTCGTGTTTGGGAAGATGGTCTCTGAGGATCGTTGGTGAATCATTTCATTGCAGCATATAGATAGTAAAACACTGCTGCTGCTGCTGAGCGTTGATGGTGGAGCACTGTGGATGAAAGGACAGTCAGACTGGTTGCTTTGTCCTGGATGGTATAAAGCTTCTTGAGTGTTGTTGGAATGCACTCATCCAGGCAAATTGGGAGTCTTCTATCACACTTCTGACTTATGCATTGTAGATTATGGACAGACTTTTGGAAGTCAGGATGTGAGTTACTCGCCGCAGTATTCCTAGCTTCGGACCTGTTCTAAAAGTTATTGTGTTCATGTGGCGAGACCAGTGAGTTTCTGAGCAATGATTACCCACCAGGAATTTGATACTGGGGGATTCAGTGATAGTAACACCATTGAATGCCAAGGGGCAGGTTAGATTGTATTTTATTGGTGATGGTCATGGTCTGGCATTTGTGTGGCCTGAATATTACTTCCCACTTGCCAGCCTGGGTACTGTCCAGACTTTGTCACATTTGAACATGGACTGCTTCAGTATCTGAGGAGCTACAAATGTTTCAGAACATTGTACGATCATTGGCGAACATCCCCACTTCTGACCTTAAAATGGAGGGAAGGTCATTGATGAAGCAGCCCTGAAGAAGTTTTTGGCCACTGCTCGAGGGACTCCTACAGACTTGGAGCTGAGTTGACTGATCTTTATCAACCATGACCATCTTCCTACGTGTCAGGTATGATTCTAACCAGCAGGGAGTTTCCCTCTGATACACATTGATTCCAGTTTTGTTAAGACCCCTTGATACTACACTTGGTAGAAGGCAGTCTCGTTTTAAAGGTTTGTCACTCTCACCCCACATCTGGAATTCAGCTCTTTTGTCCATGTTTGAACCACGGTACTGAGGTCAGGAGCTGAGTGGTCCTGGTGGAGCCCTAACTGGGCGTCATTGACCAGGGTATTGCTGAGCAAGTGCTGCTTAAAAGCACTGA
The DNA here is from genome assembly GCF_004010195.1 of Chiloscyllium plagiosum. Taxonomy (NCBI): domain Eukaryota; kingdom Metazoa; phylum Chordata; class Chondrichthyes; order Orectolobiformes; family Hemiscylliidae; genus Chiloscyllium; species Chiloscyllium plagiosum. The sequence goes on along the minus strand of NC_057717.1, from coordinate 5,199,057 downwards.
GACCTTCCACCACTTTACTGATGATCGAGAGTGGACTGATGAAGTGGTAATTGGCTGGATTGGAGTTGGTCTGCTTTTTATATACAGGAGATACTTGGGGTAATTTTCCACATAATCAGAAAAAGACATTAGTGTAACTGTATTGAAACAGTTTGGCTAGGGGAGTGGCAAGTTATGGAGTACAAGTTTTCAGTACTATTGCCAGAATATTGTCAGATTATGGACCCTATGGAGTATCCAGTATCTCCAATCGTTTCTGGATATCGCGTGGACTGAATCAAATTGGTTGATGACTGGTAACTGAATCGCTGAGGACCACTGGAGGAGTCTGAGATGGATCATCCACTCCGCACTTCTGACTGAAGATTGTTGCGAATGGATCAGCTTTATCTTACACACTGAAGTGCTGGGCTCTTCCATCATGGAGGAAGGGGTCATTTGTGGAATCTCTTCCTCCAGTGAGTTGTTTAATTATCCCCAACGTTTCTCGATTAGATGTGGAAGGACTGCAGAGCTTAGATCTGAACCGTTGCTTGTGGGATCACTTAGCTCTGTCGATCAATCTTATGCTTATGCTGTTTGGCGCACAAGTAGTCTTTTTTTGTGGCTTCACCAGGCTGACACCTCATTTTCAGGTTTTCCTGGTGCTGCTCCTGCCATCCTGCACACTGCATTGAACCAATGTTGATCCTCTGGATTGATGGCATTTGTTGCGAGGGGGATGTGCCAGGCCATGAGGTTATGTGGGAGTACAATTCTTCTGCGACAGATGACCCACAACACCTTCTGGACATCCAGATTTGAGCTGCTAGATCTGTTCAAAGTCTGCCCTATTAAGCACCGTGATAGTACCACCCAAAATGGTGGAGGTTATTCTCAATGTGCAGGTGTGACTTTATCTCCACAATGACTATGTGGTGGTCACTCTTATCGATACTGTCATGGACAGACACTTCTGAAACTGGCAGATTCGTAAGGCTGTGGTCAAGTATGTATTTTCCTCTTGTTGGTTCCTTCACCACCTGCCGCCAGTTATATCCTTTAGGAACCGGCTAGCTCGATCAGTAATGCTGAAGCTGAGATACTGTTGGTGGTGAACATTGAAATCCCCACCCAGAGTGCATCTTGCGTACGTGCTACCCTCAGTGCTTCCTCCAAGTGTTGGTCAGCATGGAGGAGTACTGATTCATCAGTTGAGAGAGGCTGGTACATGAAATCAGCAGGACGTTTCCTTTCACATGTGCAAACTGATGCCATGAGACTTCATGGGATACGGAGTCACTGTTGAGGACTCCAAGAGCAATTCCCTTCCAACTGTCTCCCACTGTACTGCCACTTCTGCTGTGTGCGCCCTGCTGATGAGACAGGAGATATCTGGGGAAGGTAATGGGGAGTCTGGGACATAGTCATACTCACAGAATCATACCTTACAGAAAATGTCAGGCTATTACTTGACGAGTCTGTTTATTTCTATTCACTGTTTCCTGCCAGCTGTCTCATTCTAGAAACATGTCCATATATTAGCCCCAATCTACTCAGATTTGATTTTGCAAATTGGGCTTGGAGCATTACCAACATTTTTCTAAAAATCAACATGTTTTACATCCATTGCTTCTCTTTCATTTGTCTCCCAGTCTGTTTCTCAAACCTAATTCCCATTTCATAAATCTATGTTAGCGTTGTCTATGACCATTACTTTCAGCCACAATAATTTCTGCTAAACCATTTACTTACTATGTTTATTGTTCCATGTACTCTATCATTTTCCCACACCACACTCGGTTTTTCTTGTATTGTTAGAAAGTTTTGTAAAGACACAACTGAAGTAATGGCTTCATAGTTCTGCCATTTCCCTGTTCTCCATTCTCCATTCTCTGGTTTCAAACTGTCAGGAAGCTGCACTTGTTTTCTCATATTTCTCGCATTGACATAATTTAACAAGCTAATACAGTTCACACTTATAACCCTTATGAATATAACTCTTCAGAAATCCATCAATTCCTGCATTAAACTGCTCAATAATTGACCTTCCACACCATACACTCGCAGGGGCATAGACTCTGTGGCAAAAGAAATACAGCACGATCTATACTAGCCCCACTTTCCGACACCAGGCCCATAGCCTGGAATGTTATGACACTTCCAATTGCTCGTCCAAGTACTTTTTAACGATTGTGAGTTGATCATTCCCCTCTCAGGAAGTAATCCCACAACCACACACCGCGAGGTGAAAAAATGTTTAAATCATCTCTGAACCTCAAACTCTTCACTTTAGAAGTGTGCTCCTTTGTTCTTGACCCTCTCACTAAAAGGAACATCTGCTGCCTATCCACCCTGTCCGTGCCGCTTGCAATCTTATCCTTCTGAATCACTGACGCCTCAGCTTTCTCTGCTCCAAAGTAAACAACATGAGCTTATCCAGCCTCTATCCATAGCTGATATGCTCCATCCCAGGGACCATCCTGGTGAATCCCCTCTGCACCCTCTCCAGTACAATCACATCCTTCCTGGAATGTGGTTCCCGGAACTACATACAGTACTACATTTTGGCCGAACCAAAGCCCTGTATTGCTCTTATAATCTACACCCTGATTAGGAGACGCTACACACAAGGTCCAATTCTTAATTAGTCCATTAACCGGTCCAGGAGTAAGTGAGGAATGCAGATGCTGGAGATCAGAGCTAAAAAATGTGTTGCTGGAAAAGCGCAGCAGGTCAGGCAGCATCAAAGGAGCAGCAGAATCGACGTTTCGGGCATAAGCCTTCTTCAGCAATGTGCCAGAAACATCGAATATCATGTTCTTTAATGTTGCCTTACCTTCTGTGCTTTCCAGTAACACATTTTTAAGCATTCACCTGTCCAGTCACATTCAGGGATGTGTGGAGTAGCACAATCTGAGCTTCCCAGTGAGCTGCCATTCATTGGGTCCTCCCCTGCCTGGTTCCATCTCCCAAAGTGCATCACCTTATTTATCAGGGTTACATTCCATCTGCCATTGATGTGCCCATCTGACCATTCCATCTGCATCTTCCTGTAACGTAACGCCTTCCTCCACGCTGCAAACCACCCAGCAAATCTTTATGTCAAACATACACTTACCTATCACACCTTCCCCACTCTCCACCTAGCACCCCTCCACATTCAGATCTATAATTTGTTATGAATAACACAAACAATATGGGACACGACACTGATCTCTGTGGTACATCAGGGGACACTAGTCTCCAGTCACACAAACAGCCTTCTCCCACCACCCTCTGTCTCCTGCTACTAAGACAATTTTCGTTGTAACTTGTCAAGTTATCCATCATATTGTGAGATTTTACTTTATTTTTCAGTTTCCCAGGTAGACATTTGTCAAATGCCTTCCTACAAAACTAAATGATCGACCTCCTCAAACTAATTCAACCAAATCCATAGGATGTGACTTCCTCCTGATAACGTCATGTTGATTATCCCTGATCAAACCTTGCGACTCTGATTGGAGTTCAATTTTCTCCTTCCCTATTTTCTCCTGTAGTTTCCTTAACAATGATCTAATACTCGCTCGTCTATAGTTCCCTGATCTATCTCTCCCACCCTTACTGTGAAGTGGAATCGTATTAGCAGTTCTCCAGTTCTCTAGCACCTCCCCTATGGCCAGATTCTAATTGAAATATTCAGTCAGGGTCTTTCCTCCTTTGACCCCAACAGCCGCCTGTGATACAACTCATTCAGACATGGAGATTGGTTCAAATTTGGACAGAACAAAGCCTCAAATCCCTGCTCGTATTTTACGTCAATCTGTTCAAGAGCTTCCCAGTCCATCTTCTTGAATTCTGTACCTGCATCCTCCTTCTCCCAAGTAAAATAGATGTGAAGGTCTCATGTAACAATCCATCAATGTTCTCCAGCTTGACACACAGATTGCCCCTTTGGTTTCTAATGGACACTAACTGTTTGCTGATTATTCTGTTCGACTTGTCCGTGTAGAATATCGTGGGATTCTCCTAGATCTCGCCTACTTGTACTTCTTCATGTCCCTCTGTTATTCAGTCCTTTCGATGTTTCTGAGCTGCACGACAATCAACTCTCATGTTTTGAAACTCGAGATTACAGGCTGAGGTTCCCAGTCAGACAATCTTGCCATTTTACGGATTAATCTGGATAATACCTTTCGCAGTTCCTCTGTAGTCAATATATTCTTTTTGAGATTGGGACTCCGAACGATACACAATACTCTAAGTTTAGTCTCACCAAACTCAATGCAACTGGTGCACGACATCCTCTATCATCCAATTACATTCACATGAATGTAAACCTAATTTTTACTTTCCCAGTGGCATATGTTCTTCCCAATACCTCTCGGTTTAATTTTTCTTATGAACTTGCTGTGTGTATTCTTTAGAAAAAGCTCATGAATATCTAACTATACGTTATCCATTGGTTCATCATTCCTTATGTCCACAAGAATCATCTTCAAACCATTCCAAAACAATGTTTGCCACTTCTGGTTTTCCTTCCATCGGTACATTCTCGCACTGCCCAGTTATGTTATTACCTTCTAAATATCTAGTAGCATGTTCTTGGTTATCGAGTCCAACAGATGCCTGACTGCGGATGACAAGATAACTGGTCTGTAGTTCACCATTCTCCAAAACGTGCACCAACTGTTCCACATTTGGCCTTGTTTTTATTTTTTTTTTCAGACATTGGTAGACGCTTTTAGCAGTCTTTATGTTTTTCTTTCATTTGCACGCTTTTTCTCTTTGTGATTTTCTTCTCAGTTTCTTGGTCATCCTTTGCTGGTCCTACATTTCTCTGAATCCACTGGCTTACTGCAACACTAAGCTGCCTCCTTTCATCTAATAGGTAGATGAAGGTGGGGTTGAAAGTGATAGTCGGAGAGGAGGGTGGACCAGATTGATAGGAAGGAAGGTGGACACATAGGAACATTCAAAAGGGCTGACTTGGAAGGTTGGAGTGGGATAAGGTGGGTTAAGGGGAAATGGGGAAATCCACTATGATCCCCTGTGGTTGGAGGGTCCCAAGGCAGAAGGTGAGGTTTTCTTTCTCAAGGCTTCTGGTGGCTCCGGTTTGGTGACGGAGCAGGCCCAGGACCCTCATGTCCTTGGCAGAGTGGGAAGGGGAGTTAAAGTGCTCAGCCACAAGGCGATGGAGTTGTTCAATATGTCTGTCCCAGAGATGTTCTCTGAAATGATCCACAAGTTGACCTCCTGCCTCGCCAATGTAGAGAAGACCACATTGGGTTTAATGGATGCAGTAGATGAGGCGTTCTGTCGCCCTTTGTCACCTATCACTTTCGACCTCACCTTCATCTACCTATCACAATCACAAATACCTCCCCCCTGCCGCACCCCCTTCTCATAATTATCTCTGAGCCCCCTTGGCCCATAAGCTTCATTCCTGATGAAGGGCGTATGCCCGAAACGTCGATTTATCTGCTCTTAGTATGCTGCCTGACTGTGATTTCCCAGCACCATACTCTTCATCTCTGATCTCCAGCATTTGTAGTCCCCACTTGCTCTCACACCTTCAGGGCTTGCATGACTCTGATTTATAACGGTTACTTCAAATAAAACAAAAACTGTCGTGTACTCAAACAGCATAAAAGAAAACCAATACATTGTGGACACTGTTCCCAAAAGGTCCTTTCCAGCAAAATTGTCAATTAGCTCTTCTGATCATCCAACACCAATTCCTAAATAACCTGATTCTCGAGCTCAGTGCTCGACATAATGTTCATGTAAACCATCTCAAACGTGGTCATGAAATCCATTTTTCCCAGCATGAGCATTCAATTGGGTTAACACAGTTTAGATATAATTTGAGCAGTACATTATTACTGCAGTACTCACAAATGTGTATATCTCATTTCCTGTTTTATAACATGTCCAGCATTTGTATTGCAGCTTTCACTTTGATATATAACTCCCATCAATGTTTGCTCCTCCTTGCTGTTTTTGTGCTCCACCTTTATAGATTCTGTGGAATTGGAGCGACGTGGGCTCTGGGGAGATTAATGGCAGAGATAAACTCGCCACATCATTTATGATCTTCTCAAACTTTAATTTCTCCAGATCTCCCGTTTTGCTGATGGAGTAGAGAAGGATAATGATCTTCCAACAATTCCCTTTATTCCCCCAGAGAGCGGAGACAGCTCTAAGCTGGGTGGGAACCTTACAGCAGGCTGGTAATGTGTTGCTGCTGCTGTACAGTGAGATCACATCTGGAGTAGTGTGTACAGAGTTAGCCTCTTCTATGAAGATAGGATGTTGTTATATTGGAAGCAGCTCAGAGATGGTTCCCTCAACTGATTCCTGCAATGAAGGTGCTTGCTTTTAACGAAAGGGTGATCAGGTTGACCCAGTAGCCATTGGAGTTTACAAAAATCAAAGATGAACTTATTTGAACATAGATGACAGAAGGAGTTAATAAGTGAAGCGAATTACACAGATAGTGGAGGAATCCATTCCGATCTCCAGCCTGTTACACAGGAACAACAGGAGGATATTCAGACCTTCGACCCTGTTACACCAAAACAGGACAAAGCTATTCAGCCCCTGGAGCCTGACATATATTTACAGAACGAGGCCAATCAGCCACTCGAGCCTGTAACACTGGACCCAGAGTAGTCCATGCTGCACCAGTATCCTGTTAAACAGCAACATGATCAGTCCATTCAGCCTCCTCAAGTCTGTAACATAGGAACTGGCAGAGGTCACACAGTGACTGGAGATTGTTACACTGGGATAACAGCAGGCCATTCAGACCCGCCGAGCTTATTGCAAGGGAATTGGATAAGGATAAAAACTATCTGCGACTTCTTTCATGAGAAAGGAAGAGGTAATTTAGACACGTGTCTGTTGTATGGGAACAAAAGAAGACCAATCAATCCCTCGGTCCCACCTCCGGGATACATGAGGAGACCGTTCAGTATATCCACCTGTTATGGAGAAGTATGAGAAGACCCATAAGCCTCTCAAAATATTACACAGCAACATGAAGATTCCATAATCTCCCAATCCTCTAAAGCATCAACAGGAGGTGGTCATTCTGGTCATGAAGATGGTAACATGGCGACACCAGAAAGACGTCAGCCCATCGATATTGTACACCAGCAGGATGATGAGTCCATTCAGCCACACATGGCTGTTACTCAGCAATTGGAGCAGACCTCTTAAAGCCTTGTGTCCATTAAACAGGAATTCAAAGAAAACATGAAGGTTTTCCAAAGGGAAGAACGTGTAATAATGTTATACATCAGGGACTAATATGTAACAATAAACTATTGTAATTTAAGGCAAATTTTTAGAGTCCATTATTCAGGACATTTGCAAACTCAAACCACAATTCGTCAGAGTCAACATAGTTTTACGAAGGCTAAATCGTGTTTGAATTGTTTGCTTGAGTTATTTGAAGATGTCACAAACAAGGTGGATCATGGGAATCCTGGAGATAGAACATATCTGGTCTTCCTGAAGGCATCGAATATGTCGCTTCTCCAAAGAGTAAATTGTAAGATCAGACAACATGGGTTTAGGAGTAATTTATTAGCTTAGATGGAGGATTGGTTATCCAACAAAATATAGTCAGGTGGAATAAATGTGCCATTTTCCTTTGTCAAATGCAGTTTGCGCCATTGACTTCAGTACTCATGCCTCAACCATTTGCAATCGATGGTATTACTGTACTCGGTTGACGGGAGAGAACATACAATGCCACATTTTCAGATGACACTAACATAGGTGGGAAATTACTTCGGAATGATGATGCAAGAGATTTTAAAACATATGGATAGGTTGGGTGAATGGGCCAACATTTAGCAAGGAAAATTAAAGTGAATAAATATGGGGCTATTCAAGTTGGCCAGTATAATAGAAAGACAAATTATTATCTAAATGGAGAGAACGTTCAAAGTGCTTAGGTGCAGAGGGATCTGAGTGTCTGCTTGCATATCACAGAAATCCTGCCTGCGGGTACTGCAAGTAATGAGAAATGCAAGCATAATTTCTGTGTTTATTTTTAAAAGGATAGAGTAGAAAGGTAGGGAGTGTTGGTGTAGCTGTGCAAGGCATTACTGAGGCGGCAACTGGAGTACAGTTTAGGTGTCCTGTGGAATGAGGTATTTCCATTGGAGGCAATTCAAAAGAGCTTCATTAGATTCATTCCATATTTGAAGTGTTTGTCTTATGAAGAGCAATTGAGCAGTTTAGGCCCATACTCTCGAGTTTATAAAAATGAAAGGAGACCTCATTGAGATCTGTAAAATGCTAAAAGTAATTGAAAGTTTAGATGTGGAGTAGATTTTTTTCATGTGGCGCAATCTACTTCAATGGACTGGAGTTTTAGGATGGAGAGATAGCAGGAAAGTGGAACAGAGGCCGCGTTGACATCAGCTTCATCAAGGGGTTGTATTCCTCACATATGCTCCTTATTCCTATTCAACTCTTCGACTGTGTTGCCCAGGAATGGGGGAGGACTGGGTATCATACAGGAAGCAGACACTCAGGATAAATCATTTAGAGAGAACGTAGTCAGTAGGGTCTGACAGTGACCAGCGCTGGGTTCTCAACTATCTACAGTCTATATTAATGATCAGGAGGATGGAACAGATATACAGATGCTGAGTTTGGTGATGTCCATTAGACCGTAAGGCATAGGGGTGGCAGTAAGGCCATTCGGCCCATCGAGTCCACTCCGCCATTTAATCATGGCTGGTGGGCATTTCAACTCCACTTACCCGCATTCTCCCTGTAGCCCTTAATTCCTTGTGACATCAATAATTTGTCAATCTCTGCCTTGAAGACATTTAGCGTCCCGGCCTCTACTGCACTCCGCAGCACTGAATTCCACAGGCCCACCATTTTCTGTTCTGAATTGACCTCCTCTAATTCTAAGGCTGTGCCCAAGGTTCTAGTCTCCTCGCCTAACGGAAACAACTTCTTAGCGTCCACCCTTTCGAAGTCATGTATTATCTTGTAAGTTTCTATTTGATTTCCCCTTACCCTTCTAAACTCTAATGAATACAATCCCAGGATCCTCAGTCGTTCCTTGTACATTAGACCTGTCATTCCAGGGATCATCCGTGTGAATCTCCGCTGGACACGCTCCAGTGCCAGTATGTCCTTCCTGAGGTGTGGGGCCCAAAACTGGACATAGTTCTCCAAATGGGGCCTAACCAGAACTTTATAAATTCTCAGTAGCACATCACTGCTTTTATATTCCAATCCTTCTGTGATAAATGACAACATTGCATTCGCTTTCTTAATCACGGACTCAACCTGCATGTTTAACTTTAGAGAATCCTCGACTAGCACTCCCAGATCCCTTTGTACTTTGGCTTTATGAATTTTCTCACCATTTAGAAAGTAGTCCATGCTTGTATTCTTTTTTCAAAGTGCAAGACCTCGCATTTGCTCACATTGAATTCCATCAGCTATTTCCTGGACCACTCCTCCAAACTGTCTAGATCGTTCTACAGCCTCCCCACTTCCTCAGTGCTACCTGCCTGTCCACCTAAATTCGTATAATCGGCAAACTTCGCTAGAATGCCCCCAGTCCCTTCATCCAGATCATTAATATATAATGTGAACAGCTGCGGCCCCAACACTGAACTTTTCTTCTCTCCCTCTCTCTCTTTCTTCTTCATTTCCTTCCCTTTTATTTCTACTTCTCATCATAATTCAAACTGTTTCAATTCCTTCTCATGGTAAAAGTGCCTCATTTGAAATTGAATTCTCGCCATTTCCAAAGAGTCTGATGGCGTTTCCACAAAACGCAATTGCCGACCTATAGCTGCAATTATCTGTCATTTTCTCACAGACAAACACAACCCCAACTCCAGATTGTCTGTGAATTCCTACAGCTTTGCTTTCATTATCTTTTGTAAAACTCCAAATTTCACTTCTTCCACACCCAGAAAACTCTTAGTGACTGAAAGAATCTTTATACACAAAACACTGTTTAAACCAACCGAATTCAACATCTGGAACAAAAGACGTTAACAGCTACCATACGCGACCTTTGAACCCAATAGCCTCCCGTTGCATACTCTCCAGTGTCTGCATGGGCTTATTCTGGATTAGCTTGTTTCCTCTCACAACCCAAAGATATGCATGTCAGGTGAATTGGCCATGCTAAATTGTTTGTAGTTTTCAGGGATGTGTGGGTTAGGAGCCTTTGTTAGGGTAAATGTGTAATAATAGGGTAGAGGCATGGGTCTGGGTAGGTTACTCCTCGGAGGGTCGTTGTGGACTTGTTGGGTCGAATGGCCTGTTTGCACACTTTAGGGATTGTAATTCTAAACCCAATTTGGTATTTAGAACCAGACAAGCGCCCCCAGTTTGCAATGGACCAACCAGACTGCCTCAAACTAGTTTAAGAGGGTAGCTTGGATGCCAACCTTTCCTTATTTTAAAGGTAGATGTGAAGTGGGCGTTCCAGATGTGATGCTACTTGTCACACCACTCACCATTAGCAAAACACAACATACTCAAACACTCTAATGAAAATCCATACAAAATGAAGAGGAATTTAGAATAATTTAACTATTGGAAACCATGACCGAATAATGGATACAGTACCTTCTACAAATGAACTGTTCCAATACACCAACATCCCATAAACACACGCCTTGGCAAAATGGAACATTCAGACATACATTCTTGCACACAGTTCTCCAATCCAGGAGGAATCAACATCAAGTCAGGTTTCAGAGAGAGGAGCAGCTAGGGATAAGTTATAGGCCATTGTTACTACTAATTAGGAAAAACCGTAAAAGCGTCGTAAGTTATTTACTTGAGCCGTTTTCAGTAGGCAGTTTGGCCTTTAAGATCTCTCATATGAAACAAAGAGAAATTAATATTTTTTTTAAAAGTGACAGCATTGTCACACACTTTAGATGCCTGGTCCTTTACTTAAGGGGCTTCCTCGATCGCAGGATCACCTGAGAGGGCCAAATACAGGTAAAGACCAAGTTACAAGGATGTATCTCATAACTTCTGAAATACCCCTGTCCATGGACCATCACATGGGACATACCAGGAAGTGAACAACAGCCTGAGACACACCATTTCACTGTTTTTGAACTTCACAACGTCAGCACTCGATACACTAGGGAGCCAAAAACAAAGGCCAGGGAAAGATACAGAGGGACAGAAAGAGTCACATGAAAGAAAGAAAGAGACAGTTAATTAACTGAAAAGATGTGGAAATATTTGGAAAAAGACAGGGCAGTGAGACTAACTGGAGAAGTGAGATCTTCAAGAGTAAAATTACAAGAATGAGAACATTGAATAAAGGCATTGTCAGATCAGCTGAAATGGTTTGTTACATCAAATTCTGAACCTGCTTGAGAGAAAAAAAA
>NC_057717.1:5181011-5187486 GCF_004010195.1 Chiloscyllium plagiosum | reverse complement strand
GCTGAAATTGTTTGTTACATCAAATTCTGAATCTGCTTGACAGAAACAAAAAACCATAAACAACATAAACTGGGACAAGATGACAGCCCAGCATGGAGAGCTGTGCAGAGCATGCTAGTGTGTTGCTCATTAAACTGCACTATCTGACCAGCATAGAGAGTGTTGCAAACCTTACTATCATATGCTATCTATACTCGCATCAGATTACTATAATGTTTACAATGAGAAGATTTGCTGTGTGTGTGTTCATCAAAGGCTGAGAGAGAGTCCGTTTGTGCGCACGATAGGCGTGATTGAATGCAAAACTCATTGTTTGAGAAGGAACGCACATGGAGGAAATTATTTTAAATATGAACAACTGGCAGGCATTTTGTTAATCAACAGAGAGAATGAGGGAGGTTTCATGGACAAATGAGGTAAAGTATTTGAGAATGTTAAAATAAAGGCATTGCCAGACACAATAGCAATATACATCGGCGTGCACATGAATGACAGATGGATAGGAGTTTGGTGTGAGGTCGAATCAGATTTGCTTTGGCAGGTTTGAAGCCGGGAGTGTGAGAGCAGATTATTGGCTTCATTAAGACTGTATTTCATAGCTCAAGATTCAAATAGCAGATGGACTAAACCAATGAGATACATTCTGGGGTGGTGAGCATTTCAAGTTAGAAATGGTCAGGATATGGTGTCATGACTCAGCTCATGGTCAAAGGGACTTGTCTGCTTCAGTGGCTGATATTGGCCAGAGATGAGATGGAAACAGTGGAAGGAAGTGGAGTTTGTAACCAGAACAGTAGAGAGTGACCTCCCTGCTCTTAATATTAAAATAACAAAGGCAATGATACAGTAAATTGTAGTTCTCCGCTCGAACTGAGTAGGTCAACATAGAGAGTAACAATGCCAGCTCAGAGAGGGACACAGTCATTGAACACATTCATTGATGTAGATAGTTGTGTTCTGTAGAGTGAATGTCTGGAGTGAAAGTCTCAACAGAAACATAATAGTGACAAGAAGTGTAGACTATATAAAAGAACAGTAATACTGTCATAACCGGTTTATAGAACAAAAAAATCTGGACAGTGACACTTACCAGGAACGCCAACGATAGCCAGGAAAGGATAACAAAAATATTGAATAATGAGAAGAGCGGAATAGATCCGCGATGATAATGGTAACCAATAAAGTGCAGAAAGACGCCAAGCATAAATGTATAAACTCCTGTCTATTGTTGGAACATGCCAGTCTAATGTTCTCAGATTCTGATTCATTTTTGTAACATTCCAGTCTAATGTTCCCAGATTCTGATCTCTCCTCCCCCACTCTCTGGGTCTGCTGATCCCTGTCAGTGCTGTCGGGTTGTGCCCCCACTAATGTTATGGGATAACACATTGAACGGCGCCCATTTATCATTAAAAGATGGAAACCCTCCACTGGGATAATTAGAATCCATGGATATTGGCATTAAGCACAGTCACTGAACAAACACTGGGAAAATTAGCAAAGGCTACGACAACGGATGAATGGGCACTGCACAACAATCAACAGACAGGAGGGTTCCCTCCCAGTTGGGGAACACTTCAGTGGTCACGGACATTCAACCTCGGACCTTCTGGTGACCATCCTTCAAGGCAGACTTCAGGACAGGCAGCAGCGAAAAGTGGCCGAGCAGAGGCTGATTCCAAATTTCGGTACCCATAGGGAGGGCTTCAACTGGGGCCTTGGGTTCATGTCACATTGCAGGTGACCACCATTGCACTATACACACACACACACAAACACACAGACACTCCTATACACACCCATACATAGGGACACATATGTACACAGACACGCACACAGACACACACACCCTTACAGACACACACACTCTCACAGGCATCCGCTCAGAGACTTCGACCACTCTACACTCATGCATACACATATACATTCTCTCTTTCAAAATATTGTCTCACTAACACTCGTTGTTACTGCTAACCTGAGAATGCAACTTTAAAAGAAACAGGTTTTGTAATTTACACATGAAAGAAATGAAACTATCATGATATTCGTGAAAGACTCAACAGACAATCAAGTTTTTTTTCAATGTATAATTTCAGTTACATCACACTGTAAATTTTTGCGATAAATTCTGTGCTTTGGAAGTGTGTCCTCCACTATCACCTAATGAAGGAGCAGCGCTCTGAAAGCTAGTGTGCTTCCAATTAAACCTGTTGGACGAAAACCTGGTGTTGTGTGATTTTTAACTTTGTACACCCCAGTCCAACACCGCCATCTCCAAATCATGATTAAACAAACAGGCTCAGTTAACCAGTTCCACACTTCACTTTTCATATCACTATAAAAGGGAACATTTACTGGGTTTGAAAGGAAGGGATGAGGGTTGCTGAGGGATGGACCATAAAATCTTTAAACCTTTTGAATCTTTTTTTAAAACTTGTATATGTGAGTATTAAAAGGCACTGCAGTGGTCTATATGTGTTCCACTCTGTTTATCAAAGGAGGCAGTTATAAAATAACAGATCGGATGCATAAAAAAGTCGGGTGGGCAAATTTCTAGATACCTTACCCCAAAGTATAATACTTATTGACCAGTGTGAGGCTCCTCCTGGTTTTAAGTTCCCTGTTATCAAATCCTTTCATAACCTTGGGACAGAGCATTGAGATTGCTGCTCAGCAACAGGCCGAAGCAATTCTGTCCCTATGGACCTCTTTCAGAGGGATAAGAGAAACCATTCAACCCATATTAGCCTGTTGCTACTTGAAAAGGTGGAAATCTAAAATATTGGCACATTTTTCCAACAGAATCATTCATAACGAAGAGATATGTCGCTGCAGCTGTACGAAGTGCTACTGAGAGGGCATCTGGAGTAAGTACATTTGTGCTTCTGGAACTGAGAAGTGTTGGACCGACATCAGATATAGTTTAATGGCTGCTCGTAATCCATGGGTTGCTGTGTTATTTAATGTCTCGGGTCTGTTACACAGGGACAGGAGGAGGCCATTCAGCCTTTCCAGTCTATTACAGAGAGCCACGAGGAACCCATTCAGCCTCTCGAGCCTGTTACAGAGGGGCAGGAAGTGTTTATGTAACTTTCAAGTCTGTTACGCATAAATATTAGTTTTAAATTAGTTTTGGAATAGGAAAGACCTGATGTAAGCATTACAGTTCTAACTTTGAACAACGCCATCTTTGAAAGTGTTACGTGAGCCCTGTAAAAGGCTGATTGGAATACCCTATTCACAGGTAAAGGGATGGTTGGAAAACGCAAGGCCATCAAAACTTGGCTTTAGAGAGTCCAGAGCCAAAGTGTTCCCATTAGTGAGAGGGGCAAGGCTGGTGGGTGCAGGGAGTGCTGGATGGCTAGATATATTGATGCTCTGGTCAAGGTAAGGAAGGAGGCATATGTCAGACAAACAGAGTTGAGAATCAAGTGACTCCCGAGAGGTGTGTCAGGGCAGCATGTGTACAGTCAATGGGGAAACCGGGCCAGAAAAATGTGGACAAGAGATGGCTTTAGAAATACGGTAAACGAGGCATTGAAGAAATTATACAAATCCTTTAATGTCAAAAGATTAACTAGGGAGAGAATAGGGCCCCTTAAAGTTCAGTAAGGCTACCTATGTCTGGAACCACAGTAGATTGGAGGGATACTAAACAAGTATTTCTTCTCAGTATTTAATGTGGAAGAGGGTACAAGTGCGAGAGAATGAAGAAATATATAGTGATACCTTGAAAGTGTCTATATTACAAGGAGATGTTGGACATTTTAAAACACATAAAGGTGAACAAATCCCTGGGACCTGATCAGTTGTATCCCAGATGTTTGTGGGAAGCTAAGAAAGAGATTGCTCAGCATTTTGGTGATATATTTGTAACATTGATTTCCACGGGTGAGGTGTCAAAAGACTGGAGGGCTGCTAATATAGTGTCATTATTTAAGAAATTAAGGAAAAAACAGGTAACCATAGATCGGGTGAGCCTGACGTCAATGGTGACTAAATTGTTGGAGGGGATTTCGACGAAAAAGATCGATATACATTTGGAAAGACAAGGTCTGAAGAGGGCTTTGTACATTGGAGATAACGTCTCACTGACTCGGTGTAATCTTTTGAGGAACTGATGAAGATGATTGATGTCGGCAGGATAGTGGATGTTGTCTTTATGGAATTCAGTAAGAAAACCAAAATGTTCTACATGGTAGACTGGTTATCAAGGTTAGACTGCCTGGAATACAGGGAGAGCTCGCCATTTAGATCCAACATTTTCTTAACTATTGGAAACAGGGAGTAACAGTGGACATTTGTTCTTTAAACTTGGAGACCTGTGACCAGTGGCGTGCCGCAAAGATCAATAGTGCGTCCACTGCCTTTTGTCACTTATACAAATCATTTGCATTTTAGTATATGAAGTGTGGTCAGTAAGTTTGTAGATAATACCAAATTTGGTGGTGTCGTCGACAGTGAAGAATGAACTCTCAGACTATAATGGGACTTTGCTTAGGTGAACCGAGGAGTGGCAGATGGAGTTTATTTAGTTAAATGTGAGGTGTTGCATTTTGGCAAAACAAATCAATGCAAGACATGTTGGTATGCTCCTGTCGAAAGCTTCCAATCAAGGAGAACTCCATCGAAGTTATCGAATCCCTACAGTGAGGAAACAGCCTATTCTCCCCATCGAGGCCACACCGACCCACTAAAAAGTATCCCATTGGACAAACCCCTACTCTATCACTCTGAGCCTGCATTTTCCATGGCTATTCCATCTCGCCTACACATCCCTGGGTACTATATACAATTGAGCATGGCCAATCTACCCTTATCCGTATATCTTTATACAGTCGGAGGAAAACATAACATCCAGAGGAAACTCAGGCAGACACGGGGAGAATGTGCAAACTCCACACAGGCAGTCGTTCAAGGATGGAATTAAACCCAGATCGCTGCGCTCTGAAGCAGCAATGCTAGTCTCTGAGGTGCTGTGTCATCTTGTGGTGCAGGTTCTCCATTCCTTGAAAGTGCCATCACAGGTAGACAGTGCAGTGAAGAAGGCACTTGGTGATTTTCGCTTTATTGGTCCGTGCTTTGAGTCTAAACATTTTCATGACGTGTTGCATCTGTACAGGACATTGGTTTGGCCACAGTAATATTGCCTTTTATTCTGGTCTCCCTGCTGTCGGAAAGATGTTGTCAAACTTGAAAGGGTGCAGAAGAGACTTAAAATAATGTTGCAGGTGTTGGAGGGTTGGAGTTACAGAGAGAGATTGAATTGGCTGGGACTATTTTCAAGTGTTAAGGCTGAGGGGTGACGTTAAAGGGTTTTATAAAATCATGACAGGAATACATAAGGTAAGCAGTCAACGTCTTTTACCCATGATAGGCGAGTCCAAAATTAGAAGTCAAAGGTTTAAGGTGAGAGTGGAAAGATTTAAAAAGGAACATGAGGGACAACATTTTCATACACAAACTGCTGTGTGTATGGATTGAACAGCCAAAAGAGGTGGTGGAGGCAGGTACAGTTACACCATTTAAAAGGCATTTGGATGGATACATGCATGGGAAGTGTTTAGAGGGAGATGGGCCAAGTGCTGGCAAGGGGAATGAGATTTATTTAGGATATTTGGTCGGTATGGGCGATTAGACCGAAAGGTATTTTTCCATGCTGTACATCTCTGAAACTCTATTGCCTCTTCAGTGTATAACACAGGAGCAGGAGGAGACTATTCAGCTTCTGAATTCTGTCAGGCAACTTGTTTGTTCAATTGCTGAGAGTAACATACAAAAATACATCATTCAGATTTTGATGGTGTTTTACAAAAACAGGAGAAAGGCTTTTAGTCAAGAGAAACTGTAAGGAATGTGAAGAATCCATTCAGGCCCTCGACTCTTTTCCACAGGAGCAGCAGGTGAGCACAGAGCCATTGGAACCTGTTAGTCAGTAGTAGGAGGAGGACATTTACTTTCGCAAACCATGGATCAGGAGGCAGTCACACAGCTGCTCAGGATTGGGACATATAACAGGACGCAGTCATTCAACTGCTTGAGACTGCGACACAGGGACAGGAGGGCGTCACTCAGAGCACGAAACTGGGGCACAGGGAAATCTGGAGGTTAGTGAGGCCCCAGCATCCTGTTATGGAAGAGACAGCAGGAGGTGACTCACTCCCTAACCAGTATGGACGCTGGGAGAGAAGGGGAAATTTCTTGGAACAGAAATATATGAATAGGTTGCATTAGTGGTCCATTCAAACCTGCCCCAACATTCAATAAGACTCCTCTCTCTGCAGCCTCTGCTCGGTTTCTTGGTCATGTTGCAGACTCAGATGCTGCAACACCACTCACCATGACTCATCCAGACGGATGGGTCTAACAGGATAATTCAGGATTTGAGGGGTCCAATGACAAAAATGAAAACACAAAATAAAGGTATTGTCAGATGTTTCATATTCTCACATTCGCAATCCAACTCGCATAACTA
>NC_057717.1:5180153-5180511 GCF_004010195.1 Chiloscyllium plagiosum | reverse complement strand
TCACCGTATCTGTCAACCCCCTCTGCCTTGCTTTCTCACTCACAGTATCTCTCTTTCACAGACATGTTGCCTCTCTTTCTCTCACTGACTTGTTCTGTTCCTCTTTCTTGCTCCCCATGTCTTTCTCACTATCTCTCTCTCTCCTCGTGAATCTCTCTGTTTCTATTCTGTCTCTGACTTGCTCTTTCTTTCACTCTATCTCTCTCGATCGCTGTCCTTCATGGTATCTCTCTCTCCCTCTCACGTGCACACACATTCTCTGTCACTCTTTCTTTCTCTGTAACTCTCCGTTTCTCTCTCAATGCCTCTCCTCTATTCCTGTTTCCCATTGTCTGTCTCATTCTCCCTCTATCCCAGT
>NC_057717.1:5167374-5179434 GCF_004010195.1 Chiloscyllium plagiosum | reverse complement strand
CACACACCCACAAACTGTCTTTCTGTCTCATTTTCTCTGCGTCTCCTTCTCTCACTATTTCTCTATGCGTCTGTTTTTCTCTCACACACTGTTTTTTTGTCAGCTTGTCTCTCTCTGTCTGAAACATGTAGTTGAAGTTAGAACGGTATATGTACAACTACCAGATTTCACAAGGTAATGATTGGACAAGGTTCCCTACAGTGTGGAAACAAGCCCTTCGGCCCAACAAGTCCACAGCGACCCTCTGAAGAGTAACACAGCCACATACATTTGCTACATTTACTCTGACTAATGTATCTAACACGATGGGCAATTTAGTATGGCCAATTCACATTACCTGCATATCTTTGAATTGTGAGGGGAAACCGGAGCACCCGGAGGAACGTGTAAACTCCACACAGACAGTCGCCCGAGGCTCGAATGAAACTTGGGTCCCTGGCGCTGAGGCAGCAGTGCTAACCACTGAAACACTGTGCCGCCCCCGGTCCTGTTTAATCCGATGAATTCTAATTCTTCAATAACAATATTATTTGGATGGATGGTAAGTGATATTTTCCAGCTATACTCTGGGTAGGTTGGTACATACCTGCGTGATCCATACCAACATCACACAGACCAAATGCCTGCAGGTCAAGGAACAACAGCTCAGTGCTAGTGTAATGGAGCCTGAAATTTGTTCATTCTTATGTATCATTGAGGGGGTGATTATCTGAAAATTGTGTTCCAGGAGGCATAAACCTAAGCTTGATTTGCAGTTTGGAAGTATCTGTGCTCAGAGACACTACGGTGTCTGCAGGGGAGTGCAGTTTTCGAACCTCCGAGTTCGCAGTGGAAAAACCTCAGCTTTCACACGCTGGTGTATTCACTGGCTAGAACAACCACCATTATCCATCCCTAACTGTCTTTGAAATGGATATGGTGAACCGCGAATCACTGGCAGCAACTGTGGGAAGCAACCAGATTTAATGCTTTGAGTCTGTTTCCCCTTCATCACAACTGATAGCAGCAGAGAATAAGGAATATTTAGAGTGTGGTGTGGGGGAAGGTTATAGGTGAGCGGATAGGTGGAGATGGAGCAGAGAGAAAGAGAGAGAGAGAGAGAGAGAGAGCTGTGTGTGATAACATGCGCAAGGTGAGCGGATAGGTGGAGATGGAGCAGAGAGAAAGAGAGAGAGAGAGAGAGAGAGCTGTGTGTGATAACATGCGCCTTGAAGAGGGTATGGTTATGTTCTATTTCTCTTCAAAGAGATGTGTTCTCAAGAAGAAGCAGAGTACGTAGCTTTTTTTTTTGTTTTGGGTCTGGGCCAGAACCCCTCAAAATGTTTTAAGAAGGTAGCCGAGACTCTAACTTCTTCCTATTTTAAAGGCAGATGTAAAGTGGATATTCCCGGTTTAATGCAATTGGTCAAACCATGCGGCTTTAAGTAGAACAGAAGTTAATTAAACACTACAATTGAAACACGAACTAAAGAAAGCGAAATTTAAAATAAACTAACTATGGAACACATTAACAGACCCGATACAGTAACTACTACTAAGTAACTGTTCCAATACAACCTTTATTGTTTTCCGTGTTTTCTAACTGTGGGGTAAGAATGAAGTGTCTTTTGCTTAAATGCGAGTCGATTGACCAATCGAACCACATCTGCAATGCAACACCAAACACTCAGGTTAGGGTCTAGGCTATGTCCTTGATAGTTTTTAGAGAGTTTGGACTGTTCCATAATATATGAAATGGGCGGGCAGATCAGAAGCTGAATATGTGATAATAAATGCTAAGAATGGGCGATGGGAGAAAGGATGAAGTTCCCATCAGCGCTGCTCCACCTTCCGATATGATCCTGGCTGACCCTTTATCACAAAGTCCCAAACCTGTTTTTTTTTTCTCAGACCCACTGACACTTTTAGATTCTGGAAATCTACATGTTTCTTTCTTTAAAGAAAAAACACAATGACTTTGCCTCCAGAGACCTTTGTGGAGAACGTCTCCAGATTGTCACCATTGCCTGAGTGAAGACATTTCTCAGCATCCCAGTCGGAACTGGCGTCCCGTGTGAATCCTGAGACCCTGGCCCCTTTCTGTGGACTCCCAGGCCAGAGAAAACATCATCATTGCATCCTGAGTCCTTTAATAATTCTATACACATCAGCGGGGCATTTCACCTTCATGCATTATCCAGTGAATGCAGGCGGGCATAAATCTACCAAGTTAGAAAACCACCCAACCCAACAGAACGATCCTTCCTGCAGCTCATCGCAGCACCACCCGCCCCATCTCTAACACTGACACAACGCCTCCCTGTGAGGCAACTGACCCCCTGAAGCCACAATCCTAAACCCTCAATAACCACCAAATGCTGCAGTTCCAAGCTTTTCTCGTCATTTTCAGACTGACTTTCGACCATTGACACTCTTTACTCTTAACCATCCCCATCGATCTCGAACCCATCAGCGAGCCAATTCCTCAAACCCAGCTTCCACCTGACGTGCGTCTCTAGCCCCGCAACATATGCCACCAGAACACTTCACGCACACATTGTATATACTCCTGCTCTCTGTATCTCTGAAAATACGAGGAAGCAGAACAAGGGAGACAGAAAGGGGCATGACTAAGACTTCCAACACAGTCTTGTCTAGTGATAATAAGCTCTGATTGAAAATATATTCTGCAGAATGATTGATTCAGAGATCTGTGCCTGAAACGAAGAGCTTCTTCAGGACATACGAATTAAAGTTATTGCCATTTCACACAAGTTTTGGTTTAACAGATTGTACTTTGGAATTAAAAGCACAACTTCTAAATTTGAGGACAGCTTCGAAGCATGCAACAGTAAATTAGGTGAACTTTTTAAACAAAATGTGGAAAATTGACAAACAAATTTCAAATTAAGTTCAATACACATAATTCTATGACTGCATGTTTTGTTGCATGGCATGGAGATCCAGCCCTTATGAGTTCTGAAAATGTCAAACCAGACTCAAAACATTAACTCTGTTTCTCGCTCCATAGATTCTGTCAGACTTTTTGAGTTTCTGCAGAATTTATTTGGGGCTGTCCTACATCGCTTAGTCCAACTACATTCTACTCTCCATTTAATAACATTCTGCTTTCCTGCTTACCCAACGAATTGGAGAATCAACCACTTTGCCATATTTTATTCCACCTGCTAAATATCTGCCTCCCGCGAAATTCTCTCCGTGCCTGCCTCACAGCGCTGGAGACCAGAGTTCAATTCCTGCCTCAGGCGACTGACTGTGTGGAGTTTGCACATTCTCCCGTGTCTGTGTGGGTTTTCTCCGGGTGCTCCGGTTTCCTCCCACAGTCCAAAGATGTGCAGGTCAGGTGAATTGGCCATGCTAAATGTTAGGTAAGGGGTAAATGTAGGGGTATGGGTGGGTTGCGCTTCGGCGGTTCTGTATGGACTTGTTGGGCTGAATGGCCTGTTTCCACACTGTAATGTAATCTAATAATCGATATATCCGTAGATTTGACTTAAAAAGGCTCTCTTCATTCATTATGTCACCGCTTTTGCTGATAGACAGATAATGTTCCATGTTCATTCACTGCGGCATTCCACGCATTGAAACTTGCCAATTTAGAAGTTATCTGTTCATCCCAACTCCCTATTTCCTATTAGTTCGCTCGCTCTCTATTTCCGCTGATATGCAACTCCATCAGTGTGAGCTCTTGTGTCTTTCATCTCTCACAATTTTGAACATTTTTAGATACCTAAACACAATACTATCCTGCTTCCTACGAGTTCTAATCTGTAGTTATATCCTCAAAACCGTTTGAACAAATGCAATTTCCTTTCAGAAAACGATGTTGATCGACCTTGCTTTTCGTGTAATATTTAAAGGTGCTGTTATTCTTTATTTTCCATATCGCACACGGTTATCTTGAAAGTCCGACATTCTCGACCACTGCCTGTTCCTGAGGTATGGTGACCCCTATGGTTAACCTTGACATAACGTCTGTGTCCACTGAGAGAGTGGAAACCCATGGTCCTCAGGCATTTTGTGACCTTACTTAATATTTGTGCTGAAATGGATTCCACCAGGGGAAGCCACAGGTGAGGATCTAACGGAGTTGAGAGTAGCCATTGTTATCCCATTGTTTAAGGAAGGCCACAGTTATTTGTATAGAAATTACAGACCTGTGAGCCTCACACTGGTTGTAGAGAAACGATGGGAAAAGATTCTCAGAGACAATATCTGTAGGCATTTAGAAGCAAATGGACTTCTGAGGGATAGACTCAACATATTTATGTGGGGAAGGTCACATTTCACGAAATTGATCGTTTTTTTATTCGGGGGTGAGAAAGATAATAGACAAGGGAATAAATGTTGATGCTGTCGACATGGACTTCAGTAAAAGCTTTGATAAGGTCCCTCAAGGCAGATTGGTACAAAAGGTAAAGTCACACTGTCTCAGGGGTGAACTGGTAAGACAGAAACAGACCTTGCTTCGTTGTAGAAGAACGACGGTTTTTGTGGATGATTCACAATTTATTTCAAAATGGTGGGTTCTGACAAGTGGAATTCCACAGGATTCAGTGGTTTGACATCTGTCGTTTGTGATCTACATAACTGATTTGGAGGAAAACATGGCTGGGCAAATTAGTAAGTTTATGGACGACAAGGATTGGTGGTTTTGTGGACAGTGAGGATGACCTTCGGAGGAGATAGCAGGATATAAATGAGTCACTGCATGGGCAGAAAAATGGCAGGTGGAGTTGAGCTCGAAAGAAAGTCAGTTGATGCATTAAGGAAGGTCAAGTACAGATGAATATTATATAGTGAATGGAAGAATCATTAGGAGAGTTAGTATGGAGAGAGATCTGGGTTTCTGGATCCGCAGATCATGGAAGGCAGCAGCGCAGGTAGATAGGTAATTAAAGAAATGCGTTTCGCATGCTTGGCTTCATTGAAATTGCAGAAAATGTAAGGGTGGAGAGACTATGCTTCAGCTTTACCGAACTCTATTGAAGGCCTTACTCAGCATATTGTTCACAGTTCTGTTCGCCACACTACCAGAAGGATGTCAATGCCATAGAGAGTGTACAGAAAAAGGCTTACCATCATGTTGCCTGGTATGGGGGACACTTTGGCTCTGGCGAAAGGCTGTTGACAATACTGAAATGTAAGTTAAGAGACGAGACAGGACTGAGGTTCACACATAGGAGATGGAGCAATTCTGGAAAGTCTGAAAATAAATACGTCCCCTGGACTGGATGGGATTTATCTTCGGATTTCCTGGGAAACAAGGAGGAGATTTTAGACACTTTGGCTTTTTTCGTTATGTTGACATTGGCTCCGGGAATAGTGCCAGAAGACTGAAGGATAGCAAATGTTCTCGCCTTGTTCAAAAGGTGAGTAGAGACAACTCTGGTAATTATAGACCGGTGAACCTTACCTTGGTTGTGAGTGAAGTGTTGGGACAGGTTATAAGCGACAGGATTTATGATCATCTGGAGAATAATCCGTTGATTAGGGATAGTCAACACGGTTTTGCGCAGGGGAGGCCCATTCCGCACAATTGTTATTGAGTTCTATAAGATGGTGACCAACGAGTTCGATGAGGGTAAAAGAGATTATGCGATGTACATGGATTTCAGTAAGGCTTTTGATAAGGTTCCCCATGGTTGGTTATTCCACAAAGTAAGAAGGCATGGCATTCAGGATGATTTTGTGGTTGAGATCAGAGATTGGCTCGCGAAAAGAAGACAGAGGAGGCGGTTGACGGGAAATGTGTATAGTGGGATTCATTTAGTAATGCGGTAATGCAAGGCTCTGTTTTAGGGCCACTGCTGTTTGTTACTTTTATACATAATATGGATGAGGGCGGACAAGAATATGATAGCAAATTTGCGGGTGACATTATGGTCGGTGGAGTTGTGGATAGTGCTCATGCATGTTACAAGGTACAGAGGGAGAAAGATAATCTGCAGAGCTGGGCTGTGGTGCCAAGTGTAGGTTAACGCGTAAAAGTAACGCGCACTTTGGAGGGGGCAACAGGAATAAAGGTTACTCGGCGAATGGTAAGATTCTTGCTAGTGTAGATGAGCAGAGAGATCTCGGTGTCCATGTACAGAGATCCGTGAACATAGCTATCCAGGTTAAGAAATTTCTTTATAAGGAATACGGCTGTGTTATCTTTTATTGGCAGATGGATTGAGTTTCGGAGCCACGCGGTAATATAGCAGCTGTACAAAACTGTGGGTGTGGCCACATTTCGAATATTGCGTACAGTTCTGCTCACCGAATTGGAGGAAAAATGTTTATGCTTTGGCGAGGGTTCAGTCATGATTTACGTGAATGTTGTCTGGTTTTTAGATTAGATTAGATTACATTATGGATGGAAGGTATTATGAGGAAAGGTTGAGGCACTTGAGGCTGTTTTGGTCAGAGAGAAGAAGGTTGAGAGGTGACTTAATTGAGACATAAGAGATAATCAGAGAGGGAGACAGGGTGGAGACTGACAGCCTTTATTCCTTAAATGTCTAGCAGGACGGGACATCTTTACATTGTGGGGCTGTAGATATAGAACGAATGATGGAGGTAGTTTTTTTTTCCTGAGAGAGTAGAAAGGTTGTGAAACGCACTAATTGCAACAGCAGCTGACACGCCGGTGTTAAGGGCATTCAAATGGTCATTTGGGAAACGTACAGATGAATTTGTTATTGTATAATGGAGATGTGTTTTACTTTTGCTCCAGAGGTCGGTGCAACGAGGGCCGAAGGGTCCGTGCTGTGCTGTAATTTTCTATGTGTTATGTTCATTATTACGGAGACTGGATTTGCTTTTTGGGGTGACCTGTCAGATAATAGGACAAGAATGACATGGATCGAATGGTGAGTAGGAGACTTTTTTCCCAGGGTGGAGGAGTCAGTTACTTTGGGAAACATGCGTAGCAGGCGTGCATTTTAAAAGAGGCAAGCATTTCACACAAAGTGATGTGTGCCGAGAGCGCTTTCTGAAAGAGTTGGTGGAAGCGGACACAATGGCAGTATTCAAGACGTACATGGTCGAAAACAAGAATAGGATAGGAGGTTGAGGGTCATGGTTCCTCTAAGTGAAGACAGTTCATTGGTGACGAGCAATATGTGTCAACACAGGCTTGTAGGGCCGATAGGCCTGTTGCTGTGCGATAACAGTCATTACTCTTTGTTGTATTTTAGGCAATGACATCATATTTCCTAACTTGCATAAATCTTCCAATTTTCTATTCTTCTCCTTTTTGTGAATTGCGCTATTTGCAGATTTCCATCAGGGAAAACAATTCCTGAACCGCAATGATATTTAAAACGTTCAGATGGAATCAGTCAGATCCAATTAAATGCCAGACTTTAATCTCATTTGCTTTCTGAGTAATTGTACCTTCAGTGATCAAGGCAATTCCCTCCCTTTACTTCTTGATTCTGAATCTTTTTGTTTTATTGTTTTTAACATGAAACTGGATATTTGTTCAAACTCCCTGCTACTTTCGTCTTTTCCATTATTCATGAGCAAATCTCACTATCGAAATAATCAATATTTCAGCTAGCTTCTTCCTTTAAATAAGTATTAAAGTCCTTGCTTTCACTTTCTTTTTTTTAATTTGTCATTAACATTCATATTCTTGTTTTCTTCATCAATAGTTGTCATTTGCCAGTTCCTTTTTTTTAATCTCCTAATCGATGTTTGCACAGACGATGATCAATTTCTTTAGACTAGACGTGAATTTGATATTTAGCCATAAATGGTACATTCTTCTCTTATAATCTACACCATTGAATAGTTCCTTGATAAGAATACCTAAATATTACCTTAACCGTATCCCACTGTTTATCCATTCTCTTACCTCACCTTTTTTTCCATCTCCCACTGAGGTAAACGCTGTCATCATTTTCTTGTGCTTGATCTTCTTTCAGTGTGAGGCACTAGCCTGATATCCATGATTTTCTATTTTACATTGCATCTGAAATTCCGGAAAGCTGTGACCACTTTTGTTGAACGAATCATTTACTGGATTATTATTGATGATCCTGTCTCGTTTCATACATACCAGGACGAAAATAGCTTGTTCTCCAGTTGATCCAATAACGTATTCTTCGAAAACTCTTATAATTACACCCCATGAATTCAACCACAAGGTTGTATGTGTCAATTTGATTCATCCAATCAACTTGAAAATTAAAATTTTAATGACTTATTCGATATCTTTCTTACAAAATCCCACTATTCCTTGGTTTGTGCTCTCCATCTACGCTCTTAAGAAACACAGGAATAAGACCCACCAGAGACTTATTTTCCTTTCTCATCACCACACATAATCATCCAGAGAAACATTTCTAACTATTTCACTGATATCCGATGGTTTTAAACATGAAACTGTGCAGCAAAAAAACTAGCCCTTCAGACCACCATGGTTGCGCCTACCATGATGCTTTTCTAATTTAATCTCATCTGATTTCACATGTTCTGTGACCCTCCATATCCTGCCTGTTCATGTGTCTGTCTACATTTCTCTTAACTTCGACATTGCATCTACTTCTAGCACCTCAACTGGCAGCATTTTCCAGGCATGTGCAAGCCTCTGTGTAAAAAAACAGAAATGCTTGGCTCTCGTTTCAACTTTCCCTTTTCACATTGAAGCTTATCAAACGAGCTGGCCAAATTCCCTCTGCCTTGTTCGTTGACTTCTTAAACATGAAGGATTCTTGAATACTCAGTTGAATGGTCCCTTCCGTGCCCATTTTGGAACCACTCCTCTCAAACAACTTTCATGTCATACCCATTGTTTTGTGACTTTTTACATTAACATTTTAAAAATGCTGCACACATTCAATTTCGGAATTCTATCATTAATTCTACCTTTTACTGAGGACACACGAGTTTTTTCAGTTTGATTTTTTTCCCTGTATCTTTCCATTTTGATTGCATTGGTTCAATTTCTTCCTTCCCTTTCAACTCGCGGTTTACATGTCGTCTTCAGATTTTTTTTGCATTGTCTAAAGTGACAGAAGATAACAATATAATATGTCCACCTGTTCTTTATTTCCTGTTGCTAAACGTACAGTCATGCCTTCTGAGGAGTCATTGCTCAATGTAAGGTTGAATGCAATGTAATCATTACGACATGAGCTGTTGACTGATTAAACCTGTGGACCGTGAGTCAAATAACTTTCATCACAAGAAGGCAATTTATGGAAAAGTATGATTTCATTTTACCGTGTTCTTTCCAATAATTGGTTTTAAATTTGAAACGTCATTAATTTGATCAATCTCGTGCTGGAAGATTCCAATCCACTGACAATGCCTCATGTAGGTGAATTACATTAAACTTTCAGCATTATTTGTACAATTTATATTGTTCCTTCTCAGAATAAGGAAACAGCTAACTTGAAAATTACCCACTCCCTGTCTAAGGCCCACTGGTTTTGCCTATTAGGTTGTCCATCATGAACTTCTGGCTCTTTCTGGGCAGTGTGGCGGTATCTATTCTGGCTGCAGCCTCAACAGGCACATTTGATTCGAAATTGGATGAAGACTGGAAAGATTGGAAATCACAACATGGGAACCAGTACACCAAGGTAAAAGGAGAGTCTGTAATGTTAAGCTCACTCAGAATAGGAATGGTCTGCACACAATTGGCAGAGATTGAGAATATGTAGTTGCAGTCAATGAGAGGTATCTGTTGAGTGAAGTGACATTGAGAAAATATTGATCTTGAAATTCAATTGGTATTCTCCAAGTTTCTAACTTCATTAGAGAACTGACCAAACACAAAGTGAATCAGTAGCGACTTGGTGTGTATTAATTTACTAGGGTCCCGCAGCAGTCCTGATGGATTTCCTACAAAGACTCCAAACCTGCCTCCATTTGCTGCGTAAGCCTGCAAGTGTCTCTTTCAAGTGCTCCATTTCTTTCAGTTTCGACAGACTGTAGAGTGTTATTAATTTAGAAGGGCATAACTTGGGTGAAGGCAAAGTTCAATATAATTGGAGGATCTGAAAAATAGACTGGCAGGAGCTGCTTGCCGTAAGTCTACTTTTGCAAAGCATTAATCATTTAAAAGTAGGCAAAAGCGAGCACTGCAGAAATTGAAGATCAGAGTAGAAGATTGTGGCGCTGGAAAAGCACAGACGGTGAGGCAGCATCCGAGTAGCAGGATAATCGATGTTTTCAGCTACAGCTCTTCCTGATGAAGAACTAACACACCAAACTTCGATTCTCCTGCTCCTCAGATGCTGCCTGTGCTTTTCCAGCAATACAATCTCTTAAGAGTACTATCGTGACAATTCAGGGCATATTTTTTTCTCTGATGAAGGGCAAGGTCGACAAACATAGGTTGTCCTGGATAGCAAGAAATTCTGAGACGAGTGTGTGGTGCTGGGAAAGCACTGCAGGTCACGCAGCAGAGGAGAAGCAGGAGAATCAATGTTTCGCGTGAATGCCCTTAAACAGGTAATACGCTTTTGGGCTGGGTGTCTGAGTGATAAATGGAAGGTGAAGGGGTGCGATTGAGGAGAAGGTCGCTTAGACTGCAATGGACAGATGAAGGTGTGGGAAGAGGTGTGAGTTGATAGAGGAGAGTGGAGTGGATAGATGGGAAAGATGATGAACAGGTCAAGAGGACGATACTGAATTGGAAGTTTGGGACTGGGATAAAGTGAGGGGGTAGTGGAAATAAGGAAACTGGTGATATCCACATTAATTCCGTGTGGTTGCAGGGTCCCAACGCAGAAGGTGCGATGTTCCTTTGCCGTTTACACCACCTAAAAGAGACCACACGATGATGGATATATTTGCCTGTCCACGCCTATCAGTTTCAGAGAGAACATACCCTCCACGAATCCCTTGTCAGATTCACGTACCTTACCAGCCCAGACCCCACTCCAAACATCTTTCCCTGCCACCAGAAAAGGACAAAATCTGCGCCCACACCTTTCCCCTCACGCCCGTCCAAGGCCCCAAAGGATCCCACCACATCTGAAACATTTTTACTTGCATTTCCACCAATATAATTTACTGTTGCATCCGATTTATTCTTTTCTGCATCATGGAGACAGGATATGAACTTGCGAAAGATTTGAGAGAATATCTCTGGGGTATCCACGCCAACCAGACAGACAGACACGTGGCTGAATATTTTAACTCCTCCTTCCACTCATGGCTGGAGCATGATCACTTCAATCATTTACTTCAGACAATTTGCCGACAGCGCAAAGTTACTGATCATGTCATGCAGAAAATGTATGTGTCATTTTCAATTATTTATAAAATAGTCAATATGGTCGTTGATGTTCCTGGAAAGAGATCATTTGGAAATCCATTCCTTTTCTCTTTATCTCTGGACTAATTTTTGCGTATTGACAATCGTCGATTTTGCATCTAAATAGAACATAGAACATAGAAGAATACAGCGCAGTACAGGCCCTTTGGCCCTCGATGTTGCGCCGATCCAAGCCCACCTAACCTATACTAACCCACTATCCTCCATATACCTATCCAATGCCCGCTTAAATGCCCATAAAGAGGGAGAGTCCACCACTGCTGCTGGCAGGGCATTCCATGAACTTACGAGGA
The DNA here is from genome assembly GCF_004010195.1 of Chiloscyllium plagiosum. Lineage (NCBI taxonomy): Eukaryota > Metazoa > Chordata > Chondrichthyes > Orectolobiformes > Hemiscylliidae > Chiloscyllium > Chiloscyllium plagiosum. Next base: position 5,167,863 of record NC_057717.1, on the reverse strand, counting down.
AGGGATGAGAGAGAGATGGGCCAAATGCTGACAAATGGGATTTAAATTTATCTAGGATATCTGGTCAGCATGGACAAGTTGGAACAAAGGGTCTGTTTCCATGTTGTACAGCTCTGTGTGATGACTGAGGGAGTGCAAGATTATTGAGGGTGTACAGGAATGTGGAATTGAGGTTGAAATAGATCAGTTGTTGTCTTATTAAATAGTAGATAAGGCTTGAAGGGCCTATTGGCTATGTTCCATCATATATCAGAGGCAAGGATTTGCACTTTATGGGGAAGCAGTATGATAATGCTGATGATGGCCTCATGGTATTATCACTGAACTGTTAATCTATGGATCTGGCTAACATGCTGGGGACCTGAGTTCAAATCCAGCCACAGCTGGATGATGGAGTTTCAGATCAATTCATATCTAGAATGGATCCATTGTTGGGGGGTGGAAACCGATCTGGTTCACTAATGCCCATTAGGGAAGGAAATTGCCATC
>NC_057717.1:5154329-5166618 GCF_004010195.1 Chiloscyllium plagiosum | reverse complement strand
CCCCTCATCATCCTCCTTCGTCACCTTTTCAAAGAATTCAATACGGTTTGTGAGGCACGACCTGCCCTTCACAAAACCATGCTGACTATCCTTGATCACATTATTCCTATCCAGATGTGCATAAATCCTATCCCTTACAATTCTCTCTAAGACTTTGCCCACAACAGAAGTGAGACTCACCGGCCTATAGTTACTAGGGTTATCCCTACTCCCCTTTTTGAACAAGGGAACCACATTTGCTATCCTCCAGTCTTCTGGGACTACTCCTGTAGACAAAGAGGACATACAAATCAAGGCCAATGGCTCTGCAATCTCCTCCCTTGCTTCCCAGAGAATCCTAGGATAAATGCCATCAGGCCCAGGGGACTTATCTATTTTCACCTTTTCCAGGATTTCCAATACCTCTTCTCTACATACCTCAAAGCCATCCATTCTACTTATTTGTGACTCAGTATTCACATCGTCGACAATGCCCTGTTCCTGAGTAAATACTGAAGTAAAGTATTCATTCAGTGTCTCCCCAATCTCTTCAGCCTCCACACGCAACTTCCCACTACTATCCTTGACTGGACCCTTTCCTACCCTAGTCATTCTTTTATTCCTAACATACCTATAGAAAGCCTTAGGGTTTTCCCTAATCCTATCTACTAAGGACCTTTCGTGTCCCCTCCTTGCTGCTTTTAGCTCTCTCTTCAGGTCCTTCCTGGCTACCCTATAACTCTCAATCGCCCCAATTGAACCTTCACGTCTCTCTTCAGGTCCTTCCTGGCTACCCTATAACTCTCAATTGCCCTAATTGAACCTTCACGTCTCATCTTGAGATAGGCCGCCCTCTTCCATTTAACAAGGGATTCCAATTCCTTATTAAACCACGGCTCCCTCGCACGACCCTTTCCTTCCTGCCTGACAGGTACATAATTATCAAGGACACTCAATAGTTGCTCCTTGAACAAGCTCCACATATCATTTACACTCTTGCCTTGGAGTCTACTTTTCCAAGCCACACATCCTAAGTCATGCCTCACCGCATCATAATTTCCCTGACCCCAGCTATAACTCTTGCCCTGTAGTACACACTTATCCCTCTCCATCACGAGAGTAAAAATCACCGAATTATGGTCACTATCCCCAATAATGCGAACATTTCTCAGCTCAAAGTAGCTTTTATTCCATTCCCTGAACATAAAGTGCATTTTTCTCTGCAGATTACATATTTTATTAGTTACTACTTTTGTTGAATAGAGCGTGGTATTCGTTTAGGTAGACATAATGACAATTGGAAGGGGGAATCTATCAATTTCAAGACTATTCATCGGCGATGTTAATCCAGTGCAAACCGACTATGGCCTCTCGTGGTCATGTGTTCCTTCAAAGATCTGATTCTTGCAAAATGCTGAATATATGTCACCAGCCATGGAGTAATACCATGCCAACCCACCATATGTTATGAGGTGTTTCTGTCACTGAACATTCGCACAGAGGCACAGTCACTCATGAGATCGGAAAAAAAATCAGATCTTCATCTAAATCATTGCATACTCTGACTGTTCACTCCATACCTCTCTGTTCCTTTAATGTTTTGTGAATATACTATTTGACGAAGGGTTACGTTTTCCATCGTGGTGGGAATTTTTTTTCTTTTAATTCTTAAATGAGATGAATGTCATTACTATAATGATGAAATTCCATTTATTATTACCTTTTTCTTCAATCGCGTCCAGAACTGTAAAATTAAACTCGTCCATTTCCGCAATGTCTACTTCTGGCACACCATAGCTTCTGCTTGATGGACCTCCTTAACTTCCGTGCAAATCTCAGGTTCTCTGTACCAGTTTCGCACCAAAGTTCACAATGTGCTTTCATGCTGGAGAAATTCTGTACCTGCATCTCTATTCTTCTTTTGACTTCACTATCAAAACGATTACATTCTAAAGACACAAATGTATCTATTTTTTCCAGTTTTATAACGTCTACTTCTACCATTACTTCTCTAGTTTCTTCTCAAGCATTCCTGCAAACTATTTGCATGTGTCTCTCTGTGTGTATATCAGTTTTGTATTCATGCAAAACAACCATTTTCCATATTCACATTATTCTTGCCCCTAAATTTTGAAGGGCTTTCCTTATTCTTGATAGACTTGTTTCTCATAAACTATTCTCAGGTCACAACAACCTTCCTATGCAAGATTTCCTGAACTTTCACAGGTCGTGCAGACTTCGTAATTTGGAACATCTATTTTCGAACATTCCATAAGATATTTCGATGAAGAATTGATGTCTCTCAGGTGCCAGGATCCGGGACGTCGCCAATCAGGTTTACAGGATTCTGCAGGGGGAGGGGGAGCGGCCAGAATTCGTGGTGCACATTCGCACCAATGATCAGGCCAGGAAAGGGACTGAGGATCTGAAAACTGACTACAGAGAGCAAGTTTAGAAGTTGAAATCAGGACGAGTCGAGTAGTGATGTCAGGGTTGCTACAGGTGCCACGAGACAGTGAGGTGAGGAACAGTCAGCGAGTGCAGCATAACACGTGGCTGCGAGGCGGATGCAGGAGGGAAAGCTTCAGATATTTGGACAATTGGGATGTCTTCGGTGTAGGTGAGACGTGTACATGAAGAACGGTTTGCATCTGAACTGGAGGGGCACAAAAGTCCTGGGTGGGTGATTTGTTCGTGTGGTTCGGGAATATTTAAATTAGTTTAGCAGGGTAGTCTGAACGAGACGAACATTCCTGAGAGTGGTGTAGTTGTAGATGGGACAGTGACAGGATGCAGTGACTCTATCAGGAAGGTTTTTCACGTGATGAAACAAAGGGATTGGTTAAAGTGTTTCTGCTTTAACGCAAGAAGTGTCAGAAATAAGAACGATGAACTTAGAGCATGAATCAATACTTAGCACTTTGATGTTGTGGCAATAATGGAGACGTTGGTTTTCCAAGGGAAAGAAATAATTGCGAGATAACGACGAGAGGAGAGGCCATTTTGGACTTGGTGCTCGGCAATGAGCCATTACAGGTGTCAGATCTCGAGGTGGGAGAACATTTTGGTGACAGTGACTACAAATGCCTTACATTTAGCATAGCTTTGGAGAGGGAGAGGATCAGTTACCAAGGGAAGATATTTAATTGCGGAAAAGGGAATTATAACGCTACAAGTTTGGGAGCAATTATTCCACAGAAAGGGCAAAACTGGCATGCGGACACTGTTTAAGGGGCAGTTGTTGCAAGTGATGCACAAATTTGTTCCTCTGAGACAGGTAAGAAGATATAAGATTAAGGACCCTTGGATGGCGAGAACAGAGTATTTTGTCGTCAAAATGAAGAAGACAGATTACATAGCTGAAGGAAGCAAGGACCTAGCACAGCTTTAGAGGATTACATGCTTGCACGGAAGGAGCTCAGAAATGGACTGGCGAGAGCGAGGATGGGGCACGAAAAAGGCTTGGCAGGAATGATAGGGAGAACGCACAGGCCTTTTACTCATACGTGAGGAATAAGAGAATGATGAGGGAGAAGGAAGGGCTGCTCAGGGATAGCGTAGGAAATTTGTACGTGGAGTCTGAGCAGATTGGGGAATCCCGAAATGAGTTTTTTTTTAAGTTCGGTTTTCACTGAGGAAAGGGACCTTGTTGTGAATGAGAACTTTTAGGAGCAGGAAAACAAATTTGAACAGATCAAGATTGATGAAGTTGATATGCTGGTAATTTTGGCAAACATTAAGATTGTTAAGTCCCCAGGCTGCTCCAGGAAGCAAGAAATGTGGCTGCGAAGCCTTTGCAAAGATCTTTGCTTCCTCACTCTCCACAGGAGTCGTACCAGAGGATTGGAGGGAGGGGAATGTTGTTCCTCTTTTCAAGAAGGGGAATCGGGAAATCCCTGGCAACTACAGACCAGTCAGTCTTACACCTGTTGTTAACAAGGTTTTGGAAAGAGTTCTGAGCAATAGGATTTATGATTATTTGGAAGAGCACAGTTAAATTAAAGGCAGTCAGCATGGCTTTGTGCAGTGCAGGTCATGCCTCAAAATCTTATTGAGTTCTTTGAGAAAGTGCCGAGACAGATCGATGAAGGTCGAACATTGTATGTGGTGTATGTGGACTTCAGCAAGGCATTTGATAAGGTTCCCCATGGTAGGGTTATTCATAAAGTCAGGATGTACGGGATACACGGAGATTGGGATGTCTGGATTCAGAAATGGTTGGTTGACAGAAGACAGAGAGTGGTTGGATATAGAAAGTATTCTCACTGGAGGTCAGTGGTGAGTGTTGTCCAGTAGGGATCTGTTCTTGGGTCTCTGTTCTTTGTAGTTTTTATAATTGACTTGGATGAGGATGTTGAGGGGAGAGCTAGTAAATTTGCCAGTGACAAAAAGGTTGGAGGTGCCGTTGATAGTATCAAGGGCTGTTGCAGGTGGCACAACAGCTACAGGATGCAAAGCTTGGCTAAGATATGGCACATGGAGTTCAACATGCATTTTGAAGGTCGAGCTTGTCTGCTGAATATAAGATTAAAGATAGTATTCTTGGCCGTGTGCAGGAAAAGATAGATCTTGATGTTTAAGTATATAGCTCCCTCAATGCTGCAACCCAATTGAATAGGGCTGTTAGAAAACATATGGTGTTTTGGCATTCCTTAATAGGGAGATGGAGTTTAAGAGCCGCGAGGTTTTGCTGCATTTGCACAAGACCCTGGTGAGACCACACGTAGAATATTATGTCCAGTTCTGGTCGCTCTGTTATAGGCAGATACAGAGCGTTTGGAGAGGGGGCAAAGATGGTATACCTAGATGCTGTCTGGACTGAGGGATTGTCTTACGAAGAAAGGTTAACTAAGCTTGGACATTTCTCTCTGGACAGAATGAGGTAGACAGGTGACCTGATCGAGATATACAATGTAATGAGAGGCACGGATAGAGTCAAGAGCCCGAGATGTTTCCCCAGGGCAGGACTGACTGGCCCGATGGTTCATAGTTTTAAGATATTCGGAGGAAGGTATAGAGGAGATGTCAAAGGGAGGTTCTTTATACAGAGAGATGTGAATGCGTGGAATGCGTTATGAGTGGTGGTGGTGGAAGCAGAGAATTAGGGATATTTAAGTGACTGCTGGACATGCGCATGGATAGAAGTGAATTGAGGGACGCGTAGCTTCGGTTGTTATATTTTAGATTAGGAATAATCCTTGGCACAACATCGTCGGCTGAAGTGCCCGTTCTGTGTGGTACTTTTCTGTGTTCTATGTTCTTTGGACAGATTTATATCTTCTTTCATCTTTCAGGCGTCAATTTGTTAATGAGTACGAAGAGTGTTGTTCAGTGAATCGTTGATGCTCTCTACCCAAAAAGCGAGCATGCCTTCGTTCAGTTAGTCTTCAGTAATTTTTTTTTGTCTTTCATTCTATTGCCCCTTTAAATTGCTACTTTCAAATTTGCTTATTTTTCACTTGATAGTAATTGCACTGAAATGCTAATATTGCTTATCTTTTCATATTCCATAGTGCTTTATTTGTACAAGTTTTCAAAACTGTCGAGAATAGTGCCAATAATTCTTTACTTTTCTTGATAAATTGAACACACATAATCATAAGTGTGAGTGAAGACGTTATGATCCTTTGGCCTATTGTGCTATCCCTTGTGGAGTGGTGAAACGTTGGATTTCAGAGTCCACGTACGTTACCCACCAGTATATCATCAGAATTGTTTCGTGACAATAAATTTTCATCAAGGGTGTTTCCTTTCTCTTCTGCAATCTTAGGATTTCTCAAGCCTTGCAGTTCATGTTAAATTTGAAAACCAGTTTTTTTCAGTATCTCATCCCCTGAATAACAGAGTCATGGAGACTCAAAGCATAGGAAAAGGCTCTGTCGCCCATCTTGCCAGAGAAAGGCCACCTCTACCTATTCAAATCCCATTTTCCAACAGCCTTGTATGGACCCACAGCCTTGTATGTCTTAGTACCGCGTGTGCATATCAAAATAGTTCTTGAATGTTATGACGGGTTTTCTTCAAGCGTCTTATATAGAAAAAAAACTAAAGCGTGGATGAAGTTCATTCAGCTCAGAAAATCCCCCACCTAAACTTCTGAAGCATATCTTACAAAGAACTCCCCCCTACCTCTCCTTGCAATTCTGCGTTTCCCATGGCTAACCACTTGGCCTGCACATCCACGAGGGACTAAGAGGTCAGTAGAAAGGAGGCAATCCCAGGGATTCACAAATGGATAGTAGAAGGAAGTCTACAATATTGCACTTCACAATTTCCAGTTGCTTTATTCAACTCTGTTTCACATATATTTTTAAATTCCTGTGCTGTAACATTTCAGAAAGAGATCGCAGACATTACACAGATTCTTTAGTCGAATTTCAACAAGTTAGTTTCACACTGCGCAATATGAGTTGCTTTAGAAGCACATTTATTTGTGCAGCAACTCAGTCGCAGTTCAGCAATCCTTGTCTACTGTCCTACTCATCCATTACTCACTCAAGTGGCAGCTACTCCTTCGCCCTCTTGCATAAATCCCTTCTCCGTGTTGATTCCGAAGATATTTTGAGAACTTCAAACTTTTAAAACACAGGTTAGATATTCTTTTGCTTTCAGCAAACTCTTATGATTGCTTCCTAACCTGACCTGGCACAAATTGACACTGTTTTATTTTTGCAGACATTGGGCATTGTAACCAGTTAGCGTCAGTGTTTGCCCATTAACAATGTACGTTAGCAATCTGTTGCAAAGGCAGTAATAGTACCTTTGTCCTTCAATCCCCATTCTCCTCCATAAATGTCAATTCATTTGAGAACAATATTTTTCACACCAACTCATAACCTGCCTCAATGATATTTGGGCGTTTCTAAGAACTAGGAACACAAGTAGGCAATTCAGTCCCTGTAACCTTCTCTGCCGTTTGATACACTTAGAGATATTCTGAATTTTACTTCCTGCCCTCTCCCCATTGCCCTTCAGACGATTACTAAATTGACTCAATGTCCTAGCATCTGCTGCATTCTATACCAATGAATTCCACGAATTCACAATCCTATGAGTGAATTAATCTCTCATCATTTCTGTTATAATTCTGCTATATCTTTCCCAAAACACTTTTGACCCTCATTCTAGAATCCCTGCCAATCCGAACAAACCTTCTCTGTGTCTACTTTGTCAGTTCCCTTTAACATCTTGCATGGCAGCAAGTCTGAATTAACTGACACCTATGGATCCAGAAAGTATGCCGTTTGATCAAATATTCTGGGCAATCGAAAATACATATAATCGCTGTTTGCAATATTCAAAGCATCAATTACACTCGAAAAGTCAAATTAAAAACATCGATACGACTCCTAATTGCAAAGTAAAAAGCTACAGCGATTAATGGAAATGTAAAGCAGAGCGTGTGTGTGTGTATATAATATATATATATATATATCACTGTTTTATTTGCCGCATAATAAGTCGAGAATTATGGTAAATCATGTTATTCTATATATTGTTAGTTTATAAATGGTGTGGTTTGATGAGGTGCTACGTGAAACTAATTTTGCTGTACCTCAGATCTTCTATCTTATTTTTCTAATCGTCAGAGAGTATTCATTTAAATAGCTTAATCTGTCTTCATTAGACAAACCTTACCTCTGGAATCAACAACATGAACCTCCTCTGACTGTCTCAATTGCAACTGCATCTCTCCTTAAGAAAGGGGACCAAAACTGTGTGAAGTACCCAAGGTGCAGTCTCGCAAACATTAATGAAACAAAATAACTTTCCAATATAAGTAGCTAATTTAATTCACACTTTACACAATATAATATATCACCTGAAAGCCAGGTGTTGGTGGTTTTGAGGTCTTAAATTTGCACTTCCGTTAAACTTTTGCTTGTTTATTAGTTTTCATACCAATGGTTTTAATTACCTTCGTAGTGATTGCGATCAAAGGACTCTTTGTAATACACTCACCATATTGAAGTGAATGACCATTAAATTCTTTTATCACGCTGCTAATTCACGATAAAAACTTCATGGTCAAAAGCTCTGAGGTATTTCAAAATGCGATAGCACACTGAAAGCTCACATTCTGACAGGACAGATTCATATTTATGCATTTTAAGAACAACATTTACTGCAACTTTTCTCCCTTGAATTCTCGGTTACGTTTAATGGTTTTATGAATGGCGAAGGCATGAACAATTTGTTTGAAATAAAACTACAGTTCCGCTACTCCTAAACCAGAGGGACACACTTAAAATGAACTCTTCTTCTCCATTTGTGCCACTGTATTTCTATGTGTGTATGTGTATGTACATATGTGTGTGCGTGTGCGCACGCGCACACGTATGTGTGTCAGTGCCTTTGTGTGCATACGTGTGTTTCTACCTCTAAATATCTCTCTTGAAGTCTGTATACGTGTGATACATACCGGCAAGTGTACGAGTCTAAGAGTGTTTCTGTCTCTGTAACTGTATATGTCTATCTCTGTCGAATTGCCTCTGTATGTTTGTAGCTGTGCGTGCATGAGCTAGTATATCTGAGTGCGTGTATTAGTGTGTGTTACTGCCTGTGTGTATTTGTGCTTGTGTTTCTGTGCAGTGTGCTCTCTGTTGATTTTGGGGTGAATCCAATGAATTGGGGTTAGCCCCGCACACCAATTCTCTCTCTGTGTCGCTGTTGTGTTTAGTGTAACACAATGCTGATAGTCATGGTGACGTTTGTCTACATATGTGTGTCTCAGTGTGTTTGCATCTGCGATTCTATTTTTATCACTCATGGGACGAACTGGAGGGAAGGTTAAAAAGTGATGAATCAAAGACTCAGAAAAGCTCTCTCTATCTCTCTCTCTCTCTCTCTCTCGTTGTTTATAAATTTGAACAATGCCTCTCTCTATTGGCCTCACTACGTCAGTACACAAGTGGTAGATTATTTCTTTGGAGAATGTATCTCAGGTTGTACAATTGCTTCGTTTTACAAACAATGTCTTTGGAGACTCAGAGCCCGTTTTGTTGATCGATGTTGATCCTGAGCTATGAGTAGGAGACAAAATGTGCGGAGAGCGAGAGGGACAATGTGAGTGAGTGCGGGAGGAATGGAGGGAGAGGCAATAGGGGAGATAGATTACTTCTGCTAAGGTTAGTTCGGTATGGAAAATCAAGACAGAGTGACTTCAACCTAACACCTGAGTTCGTCGCTGATGCCATCTTCTTCCTTGAGGACCAGGAATTGGGTTTGAGTCTGTCTCTCTCTGGCTTAGTTTCTTCGACATATAGGCAAACAACAATATAGTTCGTCCGACTTTCGGCACTTTATGATGAAACAGTTATTATGCATAAATTGAAGTTACAAATACAGTAAATGCATTTGTGCCTCACCGGATTGGCCCCAGAGTTGACAGAAACATTGGAATGTGTCCCTGTAACAACCTGGAGGAGAAAGTTGGATAAACAAACACTATCTTCAGTTATTTAACATATCGACAGGCTTCTTCATAGCTGGAATATTGAACTGGAAAGATAAAATCCCGGTTGGATTTATTAGTGTCTTGATTGCATGATGAATTTCGTTAAAGGGGTATTTTAGCACTTTCTTCATCTGTTGTCTGAACTTAGTCTGGGTCACAGCATAAATGGCGGTGTTCGTACAGCAACTGAGGAGTTGCAGCATGAAGCCAAATTCCTGCACAAACCAATCCAGAAACACAGATTTATACCCAAAATCGTACATTCTGCCCCATATGGAATAAACCATTAACGTTCCCTATGACGGGATGAAATTGGTCGAGATCACAAACAATAGAATGATAGATTTCTTTCGATTTCTCATTTCTATGTCACACTGAGCATTCCTATTATTGTGAGCCTGGAGTCTGCTTCGGGCTCTGCTGGCCACTAAAATGTGTCTGACGGTGAAAACGTTGAGCAACAAAATCAGGAAAAATGGGAGAGTCGGGTTTAGAATGTGGTGGAGGTACTCGATTGTGACCCAGAAAGGAGAGTGACGAACATTTTCTGTTACATCACAAAACCAGGGCCGGTTGACCAGCCAATACCACGGTGTGAACATAAAATACGAGAAAATGTTCTTTAAACAGCTCAGCACAATCACTGTTCCTAGAACCAGAGCCGCGGTTTCCTCACTGCAGTAATTAGTTTTCAGCTTCTGGCAATAAATGGCCACAAATCGGTCAAAGGTGAAAGTGACGGTGAACCAGACAGAACAGTCAGTGGCTGCATAAAGCAGAATGGCATGGATATTACAGACTGGGATGTACAAAAAGAAATAAAACTGTTCCCAATAAACAATAGGAATGTGTCTCAATATCAGGTCGAGGATAATGATCAGTAGATCTGCCACTGCCATGGCCCCCAGGTAACGTCTGACACATGGAGACAATCGGCAATCTTTATAAAGCAGAACGGAAATCGTCACCACGTTAACTGTGAGGAATGAAAACAAACAAATTATACATCAGCCTGAAGCAATGTTACCAGTTTGATTGAGGACTCAGTGACTTTTTCAAATGTGTCACTGCATTCAGAGATTTATTGAAATGATTGAAGCTGATGTAACACATATAAAGTTTTGAATTACTCGCAAAAACGTCATAGAAAACATGAAGGTACTCCCTACCCAAACACAGAGACATACATCCCTAAGAACAGGTGGTTTTTAGAACATTCCCACACAGTCACTCACTCGAGAGTAGACACAGGCCACTTCTCTAAGTTGCTAATACGGAGTGTGAAAATGTTGCCAATCCGAAGAATTCTCTCGGGAGTTTGGAAATTTCTGTATTTCAGTCTCAAGTGTGGTCGATCATCTGTCGTGACGAAATGTAAATGCAGGGAAAACACATTAACCCCTTTTACTGCCTGAGGGGACTTCAAAGCGCATATCTTTATCCCTGAAACGAGATCTATTACCTCTGGATCTTATCTGTTATTAAATTAACTGAGGTCCTGCTGTTCACAGATAATGTCAGTTATATCATGTTCCAGGGAATTTTGGTTTCTTAATGTTCCAGGGAATGCCAGGTGTAGACGGCTCCGGATAATGTCAGATATAGAATGTTTTGGGAAATTGTTATTATACAATGTTCAGAGGAAAATCGGTCACAGAATGCTCAGGAGACTGTCCGTTGCAGAATGTTCTTGAGAATGTCACTTAGAAAATGTTTAATTCTGCCAAAATGTCGATCATTGAGCGCACTGGAAAAATTTGGCAATAAAATGCTCCAGGGAATATCTATTGTGGAACTTTTTGGGGAATGTCGTTTATGGAATATTCTGTAGAATGTCAGTTATGGAATGTTAGAGTCATAAAGATCCATATCACCGTTCTGTACATTAAGCCTGTTTGTGATCAATTCAGCCTCATGGTAGAAATCGGTTTCCTGTATCAATTTAACTGGCAGTTTGTACACAAAACAATAATATGCAGCCAATACCACACTTGGCGTAAGAAGCTCTTTCACATTCAAGTCATTCCTTATTTTTTGTTTTTGTATAACACTCACAGCTCTAAAATATTCTGGATATGTAGTTATCAATATCGACGACTCTGCGCCCACATTTATCTAAAGCCGTTTCAATGCATACATTTACCTCAATGTATGCATTGAAAATGTCAATCTCAATTGAGAATACAGCACACATTCAGATAGAGCGCTTATCATTCAGGTTTGTAAGCCATCATACCTTTCTCCATTGTAACATTTATTCTGTATTTTGATTGTTCGAAGTACAGTCTTCTCTCAAAATACTCACAGAATAAGAGATAATGGCTAATGTTTCATGAGATCCCATCACCATCCCTCGATGGATTCTAACTCAACGACAGGCAGACTCACCAGTGATAGTGGCATCGTGGTATAAAGTCTGGAAAGCACTAACCCTGGAATTCCCTGACATTGTGGCCCGGCATGGTGGCTCAGTAGTTCAATTCCCGCCTCGGTCAACTGTCTGTGTGGAGTTTGCACATTCTCCCTGTGTCTGCGTGGGTTTCCTCCAGATTCTCTGGTTTTCTCCCACAGTCCAATGATCTGCTGGTTAGGTAAATTGGCCATGCTAAATTGCACGTACATAGAACATAGAACATAGAAGAATACAGCGCAGTACAGGCCCTTTGGCCCTCGATGTTGCGCCGATCCAAGCCCACCTAACCTATACTAACCCACTATCCTCCATATACCTATCCAATGCCCGCTTAAATGCCCATAAAGAGGGAGAGTCCACCACTGCTACTGGCAGGGCATTCCATGAACCTACGACTCGCTGAGTAAAGAACCTACCCCTAACATCTGTCCTATACCTAC
>NC_057717.1:5139832-5150949 GCF_004010195.1 Chiloscyllium plagiosum | reverse complement strand
GGCTGCAGGGGGTCCCTGCACTGGCTGCTTCCTCCCAGTCCCCCTCACTGTCACCCATCTATCTGCCATCTTTGGAGTTACTACTTCCCTATAACTCTGATCTATGACCCCCTCTTCCTCCCGAATGATCCGAAGTTCATCCAACTCCAGCTCCAGTTCCCTAACACGGTCTTGGAGGAGCTGGAGGTGGGTGCACTTCCTGCAAGTGTAATCGGCAGGGACGTCGATGGCATCCCTCACCTCATACCTGTTGCAGGAGGAACATTGCACTGCCTTCACTGCCATCCCTCTAAAGCTAACTTTTATTTAAAAAAAAACTGGGTCTAAAGCATACAACAAGCAAAATTCAGCACTTACCTACTTACCACAACAGGTGTTATTATTAGGTTAGAGGAGGAGGGCGGGTGGGGGGCACTACCCGTGTAGTGCCTCGGGTTCTTCTCCTTCGCGCTTTTAAAGGGGGAAAAACCTACCCAGGTAAGCTTACACTAACTGCTTCCGGGTCTCGGCTGCCCCTCTGGTCGTCGTCACTTCCCCCTGGTGCTCCAGCTCTTTCTGTTAAGAGAGAGTGAAAGAGAAAAAAAAAACACTGCTGCCCGCTACCGGTAAGCACTTTTAAAACCAAACGGTCTTACCTTCGCTGCTGCTCGCACTGGAAATGACCGACGGCTTCGAAGGGTGAGTATAAATACTCACCGCTTTCCTTCCCGGCTGCCCCTCTGGTCGTCGTCACTTCCCCCTGGTGCTCCCTGTGAAGAGAGAGTGAAAGACAAAAAAAACACCGCTGCCCGCTACCGGTAAGCACTTTTAAAACCAAACGGTCTTACCTTCGCTGCTGCTCGCACTGGAAATGACCGACGGCTTCGAAGGGTGAGTCTAAATACTCACCGCTTTCCTTCCCGGCTGCCCCTCTGGTCGTCGTCACTTCCCCCTGGTGCTCCCGCTCTTTCTGTGAAGAGAGAGTGAAAGAAGAAAAAACACCGCTGCACCACGTAGTGTTAGGTGCATTAGTCAGTGATGAACGTAGGGGAATGGGCCTGAATGGGTTGCTCTTTGGAGGGTCAGTGTGGACTTGTTGGGCCGAAGGGCCTGTTTCCACACTGCAGGGAATCTAATCTAATCTTGATTCGGGAGCCCAAGAAATTTCATCATTAAAGACCAACATTAGTCAAATAAATCACCTGATGATGGACATCTGCCGCCCTCCGCACAACGCCTCGGTGATAATTTGGTTCTCCTTCATGTTGGAAACAGATAGAATGAAGTACTGATGGTGGCAAGGATACAGAATGTATTCTGGTTTTGATACTTCAATGTCTATCACCAAAGGTTTCTCCAAAGGCCCACCTTTGAGCAGGGCGAAGCCTCAAACACATACCAGCCAGTCAAATGGGAACTGATGAGTGAAATAACATTCTCAATAAACTACTTGTCATAGATGTATTTGTCCCTAAACGTGTCTGTAGGAACACTCAGGAAACAATCCCGATGCAAATAAAGTCTCAAGCCTCATATCGAACAAACTTCACACTGTATTATGTGGTATAACCTCCTGTGAAGTAGATTATTCTTCTAAAGGACAAAGAATCGAAACTGGGCATCTATGAGACACTGTCGGCCACCAGCAGCTGCATAATCAATTCCCTTCCCTCCATCAGAAAGCCAGAAGTGGGCTGTTCACTGACTACGACAACTCTGTTGAACCAGTCTATTTAACCTATCACGAGTTTTAGTACAGAGACAGAATGAGGCCAGTCAGTCATTCGAGCCTGCTACTCAGAAATTGGAGCAGATCTTTGAAACTCTCATGTCTTTCAGACACGAAATGGAAGGAAATTTTCAGCCTTTCAAAACTGCTAGACAGTAATACGGGGAGCATTGGATAATGAGCTGGACACAGGGTAAAGTATCCAGAAATTAGTTTTTTTTTCATTTAAACAGAAAATAACACTGAAGTGACAAATGCCATGTCCTCACTATTTGCAAAATAGATGATGCATTTGAATGGAACAAATGGGTTCTAACTAAATATGTCAATTATGTTAAAATAGACAGAAGGCGAAGCTATCAAGAAGAAGTAGAGAACCTGCAAATTGACATGCAATGGATAACAATTTTACATGAAGAGTAAAATGCTGTGAATACGATAAATGGAGAGAGATTCCAGGAATTAGTGTTACAGTGCATACAGGAGGGTTCACTCTGACCCGTTCAGACACTGAAAGTGTTGCTTCATCTTACTAATGTTCCCACTGTCCCCATCGATCACAGTACACACCTTTATCAGTACATTTTTTCTACGTGGAAACATGAAGACAATGGGCATGGCTGACTACTTCTCAATGAAGAGGCTGTGGTTGCTGCCAGGACAATGGCATTCACCAAATAATATACTGTGCACGGTCTCACTGCAACATTAATGGAGTGAGCGACAGAGGGTCAAGTCCAGTCATAAGAATGAGAACATAAAATAAAGCTTTGTCAGATCAGTGAAAATTGTTAGTTATTTAATATTTTCCATCCACCTCTCAGAATCAACTAAGATACCATAAATCTGGAGTAGATAGCTATTCAGCACACAGTATAGCACGGACCAAGTTCTGCTCGCTCCAACAGGGCAATCTGCTCAGAGTGAAAAACCATACAGATGACACAAAGCACTGCTGTATAAACCTATAAACCCCAAAAAACCTGTCCAGCGCCAGGAGCAATGCAACGCACAGACCATTAGATCTGGACAAGGTAAATATCCAGTCTGGGGTAGCAGGGCAGGTGACCCAACTGCGTTGAGCTATAAACCCGAATTAGATATCTTTTCAACATGGGCAGCTGTGAAAACCACACTAGTGCATTCATCTATAAATACAATGCCTCTTGTTCTGTATCTCTTTCGAGAAAAAAAAGATCGCCCAGGAGGAGAAACACCTTCTCAACAGTTATATTTACAAGCTCCTCTGCGTCTTATACGTTTCAGTAACATCACCTCTCATTCATTTCAAATACAATGGGCAGTTACCTCGCCATTTTACACATTCTTGAAATGTCAACACTTTCATTTTTTGCAGCATCAGTGGGAGAGCTGAGAGCACTGCTGGGTCGGTAAATTAATCCTTGAAACGTTACCTTGGGGGATCAGCAGCTTCCATTTTTGCATCAGCAGCGCGAGTGGTGGAAGCAAGGACCGGGGTGGGGGGTGAGGGGTGGGAGAGCTGCCAGGAATGTACATGTAGTTCTTTAAAAATTGTCTCGTGTGATCAGTGACCTCCGTGTCTGGCTGGTCAGTGACACATCGCCTCAATAATAAGTATACAGTTTTGGATATTGCTGGGGGTATCAACTTGCCGGGGAGAACCACAGTGGCCAGGTATCTGACACTGATCCCGGCTCTGTGGCTCAGATGGGAAGGGGAAAGAGTAGAAAACCGCTCGTGGGAGGACTCTCAAGAGGAAGTGGAATGGACAGGGCATTCTGTGGTTTCAAACGGGATTCCCAGAATGTGTGTTGCCTACCAGATGCCAGCGTATGATATGTCTCTGAATGAGTCTACAAGATTCTGAAGGAGGACAAGAAAAGGGATGGGGATCTAATAAGTGATTTCAGGGAGTTAGTTTGGAAGTGAAAAAGTAGGAAGACGAGATTCGTAACCGCTGGATGACTACCAGTGCCGCGTGCTACTGAAGCGAAGAACAGAGAGCAAGTGCAACTAAACAGGTAGCAACAGTGCTGGTGTCTGAGGGAAGGCTTCAGATATGTAGCTCATTGGGTAATTTCTGGCGAAGGAGAAACCTGTACATGACGGAAAGTTGGCACTTAAACTGGAGAGGCACCAATGTCCTGGGCGATAGATTTGACAAACGACTTCATGAGGATTTAAACTAGATTGCCAGATGGATGGAACCAATGGTACAGAACAGAGGAGAAGGTAATTGATCAACAGGCAGAAACACGATTCAGAATCTGTTCGTAAGAAATACATTTGACTCGGCAAAAGGATGGGTTAAAGTGTGTCTTAAATAATGCAAGAACTTTCAGGACTAAGAGTGATGAACTCAGAGCCATGGATCGGTACTTGGAATGGCGAAGTTCTGAACATAATGGAGACATGGATTTCACAGGGGAAGGGATGGTTGCTGGATGTTCCAGCGTTGATATCTCTTAAAACGATCAGAGATGGTGATAAAAAAAGGAGGGAGTGTAGCGTCGGGAATTAGAGCGTGCAACACAGCTGCACAAAAGAAGGTTGTTGAGGAGCGGTTGTCTACTAAGTCAGTATGGGTGAAAATCAGTAACAGGAAAGGAGCAGTCCCTTTATTGGCTGTCTTGCATAGGCCCTGTAATAGCAGCAGAGAGATTGAAGAACAGATTCCACAACAGATCTTGGAAAGGCGCAGATGTAACTGATTTTATGGGTGACTTCAACCTTCACAGAATTGATTGGAACCTTCTTCGTGCAGATGGTCTGCATGGAGCTGATGTTGTCAGGTGTGTCCATGTGGGTTTGCTGACTCAATAGGTAGATAGGCCGACCAGGGGAAGGCCATTTTGTATTTGGTGCATAGCAACGAGCCACGCCATGTGTCAGATCCGTCAATGGGAGAGAGCTTCAGCGATAATAACTATGACCCCCTTATGTTTGCCATTACCATGGAGAGGGAGAGGAACAGACAGCATGGGAAAGTGTTTATTTGGGAGAGGGGGAATTATATTTCTATTTGAATGGAACAGTGGAGTAGAAATTGGGAACAATTGTTCTAAGACAAATTCTCATCAGAAAAATAGAGGATGTTGAAGGAGCATGTGTTGTGAGTGATGGATATCTTTGTGCCACTGAGACAGGCAAGGATAGTGAGGCGAAGGTGCATTGGATGACGAGAAAAGAAAATCTTCTCGTCAAAATGAAGAAGGAAGCTGACTTAAGTTGAAAGAAGCAAGCATTAGGTACAGCGTTAGAGGATTTCAGGGTATCTCATAAGGAACTCAAATATGAACGATGGAGAGCTAAGTAGAGCATGGAAAAGCATTGATGGGAAGGATAAGGGAAAACCTTAAAAACATTCTATACATACGTGAGGAATAAGAGAATAATCAGAGAAAGAGTGGTTTCTGGCAATTGTACCTGGAATCTGAGGAGGTAAGGGTGGCCCTAAATGAGTTTTTTTTTTCTGTGTTCATTGGAGAGAGGGACTTTGTTGTTAGTGACCATGTCGTGGACCAACTAAATAGGATTGAACAGATTGATATGGAGGAATTGCATGTGCATTAAATTCTGGGAATTACCAAAATAGATACGTCCCCAAAGCAGAAGCAGATATATCCAAGTTTATTCCTGGAAGGGAGGAATGTGATTGCTGCGCCAGTGGCAATGATCTTTGCATCCACACTCTCTGCAGGAGTACTATCAGCTGCTTGGGGGGAGACAAATAGTGTTCTCATGGTCTAGAAAGGAAATACAGAAATCCCAGGGAATTACAAAGCAGTCATTCTTACGTCTGAGGTAAACCACATACAGGAAAGGATTCTGAGAGTTAGGATTTATGACTTTTTGGAAAAAAAAACATAATTTGATTAAAGATAGTCAACATGGCTTTCTTAGGCACAAGTCATGCCTCACAAGTCTTATTGACTTATTTGAAGATGTGCCGATACAAGTTGACGAAGGTCGAGCAGTGAATGTGGTGCATACGTATTTCAGTAGGTAATTGATAAGATTAGTCGCGGTAGGTTTATTCAGAAAGTTAGGAGGTGTGGAATAAATGAAATTTTGGCTATCTGGATGAAGAAATGGCAGGCTGAAACAAGACAGGGAGTGGTACTGAATGGGAAGTATTCCGCCTGCAGCTCACTGACCAGTGGTGTCCCACAGACATCTGTTCTTCGGCCTCTGATATTTGTAGTTTCTACAATCGACTTGGATGAAGAAGCGGAAGGATGGGTTGGTAAGCTTGCTGATGGTAAAAGGTAAGTGATGTTGTAGATAATGTCGAGGGTTGTTGGACGCTACTACAAGACTTTAACAGGATGCAGAACTCGGCTGAGAAAAGGCAAATGGAGTTCAACAGGGATAAATGAGAAGTAATTGTTTTTGGAAGATCGAATTTGAATGCTGAATACAACATGAAAGACAGGATTCCTGGCAGTGTGAGGGAACAGCAGGAGTTTGCGGTCCACACACATAAATCCCTCAAAGTTGCCACCAAAGTTGATCGGCTTGGTAAGAAGGCGTTTGGCGTTTTGGAGTTCCTTAAGAGGGTGATTGAGTTTATGAGTCGCGATATTTTGCTGCTGTTCTACAAAACCCTGGTTAGAACACATTTGGAATATTGCACCCAATTCTGGTGGTCTTATTATAGGAAGGATGCAAATGCTTTTGGGAGGTGCAGAGGAGATTTACCAGGATGCTGCCTCTATTGGAAGGCTTCTTTTACGAAGAAAGGTCGAGTGAGATAATGCTTTTCACACTGGAGACAAGAAGGAAGAGAGATGACTTGATCGAGATGCACAAGGTAATGAGAGATAAAGATAGAGTAGATAGCCAGAAATGTTTGCCCAGGGCAGAAATGGCTGTCACGACCGCTCATAGTTTTAAGATGATGGGAGAATGGCGTAGGTAGATGTCAGAGGTAGGTTCTTTATGCAGAAAATGGTGGGTGCGAGGAATGCTCTGTCAGTGGCGATATCAGAGTCAGACAAGTTAGAGACATTTAAGCGACTGATGGACAAGCACATAGACGGCAGTAAATTGAGGGCTGTATAGATTAGGTTGATCTTAAATTAAAATAAATGCTCGGCACAACAGCGTGGGCCAAAGGGCTTATACTGTGCTGTACTGTTATAAGTTCTATCCCAGGAATCATCCCAATGAATTCAAAGAGTTACTTGCTGCACCAGCATATTGACTTTATATTTTAGAAGCAGGAACACCCCAATATTTAGGACTGCACGTTTTTACGACGTGCTTTTGTTTCTCAGTGCCAATGCGCATGAACTCACACTTCATTAGAAGGAGCACAAGGTAATGAGAGATAAAGATAGAGTAGATAGCCAGAAATCTTTGCCCAGGGCAGAAATGGCTGTCACGACCGCTCATAGTTTTAAGATGATGGGAGAATGGCATAGGAAGATGTCAGAGGTAGGTTCTTTATGCAGAAAATGGTGGGTGCGAGGAATGCTCTGTCAGTGGCGATATCAAAGTCAGACAAGTTAGAGACATTTAAGCGACTGATGGACAAGCACATGGACGGCAGTAAATTCATCCCAATGAATTAAAAGAGTTACTTGCTGCACCAGCATACTGACTTTATATTTTAGAAGCAGGAGCACCCCAATATTTAGGACTGCACGTTTTTACGACGTGCTTTTGTTTCTCAGTGCCAATGCGCATGAACTCACACTTCATTAGAAGGAGCTCACCTCCCAATTATTCACACACTCGGTGACGTTAATATTTCCCTTTCATATTCCTTATACCCTTATTGCGGCGTGCTCCTAAACCTATCTTTGTGTCAACCCATAAACTCAGATATGCACTGCACATAGCCTCCGACTTCAAGCCATCAATATAGATTTGAAGTAACTGAAGACATGGGACTAATATTCCTGATATTCCAGGAGTTACAAATTGATAAAGTGCCATCCATCCCTATTCTCAGTTTTCTGCATTTTCATCAAAACTCATTTCATACTAATATATTTTTGTCATCGTCTGAGCTCCTAGTCTTGTGTAAGACCCTTTATTTCGTGGTATATTCTATGAAAAATCTTGGAAAAGCGAAATGCTTGTCCCGTACTCAGGGAACTCCAGTAAAGGTTTGCTTGATTTTACATGGCAGAACATGTGTTATCTGCAGACCTCACTTTCTCCCCTTTATTTCGTGGTATATTCTATTAAAAATCTTGGAAAGGCGAAATGCACGTGTTATGAATTTTCCTTTATCACTCCTGCTTGTCCCGTACTCAGGGAACTCCAGTAAAAGTTTGCTTGATTTTACATGGCAGAACATATCTTCTGTTTCACAAAACCAGTTTGATTCTGATTCAATGATGCTTTTAGAAATGTCCTGCACTCCTTTCCACAATAATGTTGTCCAACAGATTCCCAAAAGTAAATATTAGGCTAACTGTTGTTTGCTTTGTTGAAGACAGGTGCTATCGAGTCCGAGAGCCATACAGCATGAAAACAGACTATTCGGTCCAACTGACTCTCAAAGGAAAGTAAAATGCAGCCTATTCCGCTTGTCCTGAGCTAATATTCAAATTTAACTTTATCCTCCCAATAGCAGCGAGACGAAAAGTATATGCAGTATTCCAAAAGTGGCCTGACTAATGTCCTGTACAGCTGTAACATTTAGTACCAACTCCTGAACTCATTACACTGACCAATGTCACAAAAGAGGTTTTTCAGTTTCGTGGACCATTCCTGGGATCCAGAAAGTTGAGGAATATTGCAAACAAAATCATTAATCATTAACTCTGTAACCTCTTATTTTAAAACTGTGTATCGGTTGCTGCTGGTGTATCAACTTATCGACTTATTTGCTGGTCAGAAGCATTGTTCCTTGAGTTCGAGGCAGTTCGAAAACTTACCTTTCATTACAATCTTTCCATTATCTTTTTTTTACTTGTCGTGACATCCTTTATGAGGATCAATGCAAAACACTGAATTAAATTACCTGCTGTTTTCTCTAACCAACTCACAAGTCATATCCTCCAAGTGTCCCATACATATTCTTATGAATTGCTTTCTTCGAAGTGCCAAGTATTCCTCTTGAAAGATTTTTAATATACACGAAAAGTTGTTTCTGCTTGATCCTACGTTTCTTGGCAGTTTTCCTTCATAATATGTTTTCACTTAAAACCATCTACCTCTAATTCCAAAAAAAGCAGCCTAAATCTGCCCTGATGTAATTCTCGCCACTTTGAATTCTTTAGTTACGTTTGGATACTTTTCTTGATCGCCTGTGGGAATGATATGCAGTTCGTCTTCCAATCAAGTTCTTCCATTTTGACGAGTGAACCATTACTCAGCATTATGGAATGTTTGCTTAAATGTCTGTCGCTGAACTGCCACTAAACTTTACCCGAATCTATTATCACATTTTGATTTCAAAAACATGTAATACAAAAAGTTGCAATTGAGCTGCCTGCTGCTTTACAATTATTCAGAAGAACTTCTGCGTGTAGATTAGATTAGATTACATTACAGTGTGGAAACAGGTCCTTTGGCCCAGCATGTCCACACCGACCCGCCAAAGCGCAACCCACCCATACCCCTACATTTACCCCTTACCTAACACTACGGGCAATTTAGCATGGCCAATTCACCTGACCTGCACATTTTTGGACTGTGGGAGGAAACCGGAGCACCCGGAGGAAACCCACGCAGACACGGGGAGAATGTGCAAACTCCACACAGTCAGTCGCCTGAGGCGGGAATTGAACCCGGGTCTCTGGCGCTGTGAGGCAGCAGTGCTAAGCACTGTGCCACCGTGCCGCCCACAAATGTACTGAACACATTATCATTGGGGTGTGATTGCATTTTCCCATTTTCTGCATCTCCATCACAAATGCAACAATGTGTTCCAAATTCCAAAGTGAAGCCACCGAAATAGCCTCATTTTCCTGCAAACGAGTAATTCTCACAACTTTAATAGGCAGGACCCTCAGCTATCAGTGACCCATCATCAGCGCTTCCGTCTTAACTGTTCCCCTTCCTTTCCAGAAAAAAATGATACAGACCCCTTGTTTTCAGTTTTCAATGCACGGGAATCACATTCACAGACTCATTCTCCCCCACTTCCAGCAGTTCCAGCAAGACAGCACGGACAAACGTTTATTTTTTCCCTCCAGTCCACTGTCATAATTTCACAGGGACCTCTCCTTCTTTGACGCTTCTATCATCTCAAACACTTACCCACTTCCCACTGCAGCTTCGCATGCATTTACATAAGGTGCAACGTTAGCTTATTCAACTCTTCCTTTCTTTCTTGCTAACATTTCGGTCATGCACCGCTGATATGTTCCAATTGTGCACAACTCAAACTAGAGTTAATTTCACTTTATTAATTGGTACTTTACAGCCTGTAAGACTTAATGTTAACTACCACAACTTGACATCCAGACCTTACTTTCTCCGTTTTGGCAATTTTTCATGTGATCTCCACCCTAATCTCCATATGACCTTGTCTTGTTTGACTCTTATTTATCTTGCGCTCAATAGTTAAAATTTAATTCCCTCATTCACACCTTCATTAACACGCATTTTACATGTGTTTCTCTTTCACAACAAGCATGTCTTTTGTACTGCCCTTCCACACCCTCTGTATCCTATCACCATCTCCTCCACCGATGTAAAAGGATTAAAAACGAATTTTCCAACTCTTCTCAGTTCTGAACAAGTGTCACGCTGAACTTGAAACATTAACTGTGTTTCTTTGTCTCCACAAGTGCTACCAGACCTACGGATTTTTTTTTCAGAACTGAAGAGGCAGAGAAGAAATTTTCAATTAAACAAAGAACTGGCGATGATGGAAGTCAGAAGCAAGAACAAAAAATTCTGCAGAAACAGGAAGCTTTGAAGAAGAGTCGCTAGACCCGAAGTATTAGCTGCTTTCACTCGACAGATGCTGCCACAGCTTCTGAGTTTCTCCAGCAATTTTTATTATCTACAAAGTATCAAAGAGATGTGTTAAAATCATTCAAACAGAATGTCCAATATGGAGCAACATAGACAAGTTATTGAACGATAGTGCATAAATTCATTGGTCGAAAACTATTTAGGTGGGCGTCACTGAAACCAGTGACTGTTCATCCAGATCAGGGAGAAATACAGAGGGGAGCGCTCTGACGATGGCACAGACGTTGGCACGACTGGAAGAGAAAAAAAACACATGACTATGTTAAAGGGTTTTGAGGAATGTGACAACTGGGAGGCATAACATCAAAGAGAGATCCTCACAGGAACGAAAGCATTAAAATGGAAGTGGATATACATCAGAAAACAAAGTAGATAACTGTGTACAGGGGTGAAGGGTAAATGGATCTCGGTGTGAATTGGGAGACCAGTAGCATTGGAGATATTGCAGCTCCAAAATGGGAATACAATTGATGCGGTGGACCAG
>NC_057717.1:5132021-5139332 GCF_004010195.1 Chiloscyllium plagiosum | reverse complement strand
ACACTAACATCGGTGGGAAATTACTTCGGAATGATGATGCAAGAGATTTTAAAACATATGGATAGGTTGAGTGAATGGGCCAACATTTAGCAAGGAAAATTAAAGTGAATAAATATGGGGCTATTCAAGTTGGCCAGTATAATAGAAAGACAAATTATTATCTAAATGGAGAGAAAGTTCAAAGTGCTTAGGTGCAAAGGGATCTGGGTATCTGCTTGCATATCACAGAAAATCTGCCTCCGGGTACTGCAAGTGTTTATTTATAAAAGGATATCGTAGAAAGGTAGGGAGTGTTGGTGTAACTATGCAAGGCATTAGTGAGGCTGCAACTGGAGTACAGTTTGGGTGTCCTGCAGAATGAGGTATTTCCATTGGAGGCAATTCAAAAGAGCTTCATTAGATTGATTCCATATTTGAAGTATTTGTCTTATGAAGAGTAATTGAGAAGTTTATGCCGATACTCTCGAGTTTATAAGAATGAAAGGAGATCTCATTGAGGTCTGTAAAATGCTAAAAGTAATTGAAAGTAGAGAGATGGAGTGGATTTTTTTTCATGTGGCGCAATCTACAACAAGAGATTAGAGTTTTATGATGGAGAGATGGCAGGAAAGTGGAACAGAGGCGGCGTTGACATCAGCCTTGACATCAGCCTCATCAAGGGGTTGGATACCTCACAGATGCTCCTTGTTCTTATTCAACTCTTCTCCTGTGTTGTCCAGGAATGGGGCAGGACTGGGTATCATACAGGATCAGGCACTCAGGATAAATCATTGAGAGAGAACATAGCCAGTAGGGTCACACAGTGACCAGCGCTGGGTTCTCAACTATCTGCAGTCTATATTAATGATCAGGAGGATGGAACAGATATACAGATGCTGTGTTTGGTGATGTCCATAAGACCATAAGACATAGGGGTCGAAGTAAGGCCATTCGGCCCATCGAGTCCACTCCGCCATTTAATCATGGCTGGTGGGCATTTCAACTCCACTTGCTTGCATTCTCCCCGTAGCCCTTAATTCCTTGTGACATCAAGAATTTGTCAATCTCTGCCTTGAAGACACTTAGCATCCCGACCTCTACTGCACTCCGCGGCAATGAATTCCACAGGCCCACCACTCTCTGGCTGAAGATGTGTCTCCGCATTTCTGTTCTGAATTGACCCCTTCTACTGCAAAGGCTGTGCCCACGGGGCCTCGTCTCCTCGCCTAACAGAAACAACTTCCTTGCGTCCATCTTTTCCAAGCCATGTATTATCTTGTAAGTTTCTATTAGATCTCCCCTTAACATTCTAAACTCTAATGAATACAATCCCAGGATCCTCAGCCGTTCCTCGTACGATAGACCTACCATTCCATGGATAATCCGTGTGAATCTCTCCTGGACACGCTCCAGTGCCAGTATGTCCTTCCTGAGGTGTGGGGCCCAAAACTGGACACAGTATTCCAAATGGGGCCTAACCAGAGCTTTATAAATTCTCAGTAGCACATCGCTGCTTTTATATTCCAATCATTTTGAGATAAATGACAACATTGCATTCGCTTTCTTAATCACGGACTCAACCTGCATGTTTACCTTAAGAGAATCCTCGACGAGCACTCCCAGATCCCTTTGTACTTTGGCTTTATGAATTTTCTCACCATTTAAAAAGTAGTCCATGCTTGCATTCATTTTTCCAAAGTGCAAGACCTCGCATTTGCTCACATTGACTTCCATCAGCCATTTCCTGGACCACTCTCCCAAACTGCCTAGATCCTTCTACAGCCTCCCCACCTCAGGACTACCTGCCTGTCCACCTAACTTTGTATCATCGGCAAACTTCGCTAGAATGCCCCCAGTCCCTTCATCCAGATCATTAATATATAATGTGAACAGCTGCGGCCCCAACACTGAACCCTGCGGGACACCGCTTGTCACCGCTGGTCACCGCTGCCATTCCGAAAATGAACCTTTTATCCCAACTCTCTGCCTTCTGTCAGACAGCCAATCCTCAATCCATACCAGTAGCTCACCTCGAACACCATGGGCCCTCACCTTACTTAGCAGCCTCCTGTGTGGCACCTTATCAAAGGCCTTTTGAAAGTCTAGGTAGACCACATCCACTGAGTTTCCCTGGTCTAACCTAATTGTCACCTCTTCAAAGAACTCCAACAGGTTTGTCAGACACAGCCTCCCCTTACTAAATCCATGTTGACTTGTTCTAATCCGACCCTGCTCTTCCAAGAATTTAGAAACCTCATCCTTAATGATGGATTCTAGAATTTTACCAACAACCGAGGTTAAGCTGATTGGCCTATAATTTTCCATCTTTCGCCTTGATCCTTTCTTGAACAAGGGGGTTACAACAGCCATCTTCCAATCATCCGGGACCTTCCCTGACTCCAGTGACTCTTGAAAGATCTAAAGTATATTCAGTGCCAATTTCCCTCACCCTGATGAAACAAAACAACCTTATATTATACCAGTTTATTGTACTGCCAGTTCTCCATTAATCCTTAATCTGAAGTATAGTCGGAGCTAGTGGGTGAAAATTACTTCTCACCTGAACCTGTCTACTTGCACACAACATTGTTGATGTGAGCTATTACAACTTTTCACTGTACTCATTTGAGTACATGTGACAATAAAGCTAATTCAATTCAATACTAGCTCTCTGATGTTTGTAAATATGCATTTTAAGAGCTGAATTGTTTGCCAGATGATATGTCAATGAGTGTGAAATGCATGTGTACAGTAATATGCTATAAATTATATGGCCATTAATTTAGAAAAACTATGTCAATTATTGAACATCTTTAACAATTGTGTTGCTTGTGTTAAGCACTAGACACTAAAGGTTCTTAGACAGGCTCCAGGCATATATTTTTCTGGCCAGAGTTTTATTCAACTTATATATCACAAATCTCCACACACCAATGATGCATTTTCAGTCTGTCAAGTGCTTAACCAATTAACCTCTAATTAACATGTTGCCATCACTTCTTCCTGAGTTCCTGACTGGTGTCAGGCATCACTGCCAGGGCTTGCTAGGTGATAACAACTTGGATAATTTCTTTGGTCTTTTTGCTTGCCTTCAATTACTGCTTAAGATTCAGCTCAATCTTGGTGCAGGTCCTCTATTTCCTTTAACCACAGCACTAAGAGCACTAACAAATTTGAGAGAAATAAAGGCGACCTTATGGAGAGATGCCAGCCTAATCAGGGTGCACGTCAATTTAGCTATCGAAGTACATCGCCCGAACTGAATGCACTGACTGACTCGTTGATGGTTTTCCCAGCCCCCTGGAGGAGAAAATTGCAGGCAGCTGCAGGTAGTAATGGAGAAACTGCAGGGGAGCAGCACATCTCTCTGGAGGTGACGGTGCTCTCCATCATGATGCTGGCTGTGATGAAGTCTGTTACAAATGAATGATTCTGAGATCATTGTGGTGAACGATTTTGAGAATGCACTTCCAGGATGTTGGGGCAGACCAGCACAGAGCCCGTTGTCACCATCAACAAATGTGGAGGAAGCTAACTGCAGGCATTCATTAACCTGGTATCAGCAAGGGTCAAGTAGCACCCACTGCCTTGTGGGTCCAATTCAAGCAAGTCAAAGACACTGGAGTGGTATCATATAAGCTGTCCCTCCTGCAATCAAGAGGGCTTCAGACGTAGGGGCAACTGCCCTTCCCCTAGATTCAGTCTATAGGGCCAGGAGGGAGATGCAGATGTTGGGCAAGTCTGTAGCTACAAATCAAACACAGTTTGTATGGCCACTTCCAACCCTTCTGGGACCCCGAGCAGCTTCTGAATGCTGCAGGTAAAAACTAAATGAGAAACCCTGGTTTGGGAGAGCTGGCTACTGCCCTTCCCTTGTTATCACCGTTTTAATGAAACCTAAAGGCTTTCTCAGTTATTTACTTGGGGTGTTTTCAGACAGCAGTTCTTCACCTCTGCCTTTAAAACCTCTCTTTAAAAAAAAAACCCAAGAGAAAATAACCTTTTTACAGTGATAGTATTCTCACAATTCCATCTTTAATTAAATCATCCATCAATATACAAAGGTGGATTCATTTTAGACATCCTAATCTTCCTCTATTCGTAGACTGAAATGCATATACATTACATTGACTGTGAGCATACAAATGTTCGCAACTAGTTTCGATTTCAGTCATTTTACTCCTGCCACAGAATGCCTTTGTCTTTCTTCATCCAAGTCTCCACAACGTGTCAAAACGTAGGGTTTCTCGCCCTGTCACCTGTATAATTTCAAACTGAATGGCAGCAATAATAATCTCAATC
The DNA here is from genome assembly GCF_004010195.1 of Chiloscyllium plagiosum. Classification (NCBI taxonomy): domain Eukaryota; kingdom Metazoa; phylum Chordata; class Chondrichthyes; order Orectolobiformes; family Hemiscylliidae; genus Chiloscyllium; species Chiloscyllium plagiosum. Next base: position 5,135,051 of record NC_057717.1, on the reverse strand, counting down.
GAAACAGACTGGTATTTTTCTCCCTAACCTTCTCCAAAACCTTTCAGGGGTCACGATCAGTGCTCAAGATTTGTCTCATGTATGTTATTCACAATTTAAATGTGGAAATGTTGTAACGCCAATCCCAAGCTCAAGGCTTCCTTACCCATTGTGGAATAAGTCTGTTGATGTTTCCACTGGACACTCCAACCACACGTTACATAATGGAGCACTTCTCATCTCTCCAATAGTCCCTCTGAATGGCATAGCTCCTCATGTCTCAGGATAAAAGAGTTACATACTTCTGTACCTCTTAATGTTCTAACCTGCTACTCCTGGCCTATGCCAGTAAACCTTACTCTCACGGGTATATGTTTTAAGAAGATCTCGCACATTCTTAGCAATCTCTCACAGAAACTAAATTTTGATTTCTGAACACAATCATCATCATCAGCTAGTTCAGCTTCTAAGTTTGCCATTGTTTCTCTCTGCTCTTCCACACTAGTTCTCACGACTGCAGGAAGTGAATTGTTGAACTTCTCCAAAATAAGAATCTCTCTAACAGTGTCATAGGTTTGCTCTGTTTTTAAATACCCTTACCCACCTTTCAAAATTACTTTGTTTGATCATTTCAAACTCAATGTGCGTTTAACCAGCGACCCTTTTTTAGATTCCTGAAATGCTGTCTGTCAGCTTCTGGCCCAAGCTCATATGCACTTCAGATGGCTTTCATCACATCCTCATATTCCCCAGATACCTCATCCGATAGGGATGCAAATACCTATCAGCTTTGTTTGGACCAACTAAATCTACATGATCACTTGCCACTGCATTAGTCACTTTCTCAAATGAAATTCAAAAGGTTTCTCCACCTTTCACATCAAATTTAGATAATGCCTAGAAGTATTTAAATAGAACCCCATTAGTGAATTGGTTACAATAGGGTTGCTCAACCTCACTATCCTTCTCATCCAGCCGACCCTCTACCTTCATCACCGCCCTCTATGTCAACTTTCCTCTCTAATTGTTAACTGTTTAAGTTGAAACTCTCTGCTTTTCTTCTCTCCTTTCCTCTCTTTCGTCTTCATTTCCTTTTCTTTTATATCTACTTTTCATCATAATTTAAACTGTTTCAATTCCTTCTCATGTTAAAAGTGCCTCATTTGAAATTGAATTCTCGCCATTTCCAAAGAGTCTGATGGTGTTTCCACAAAACGCAATTGCCGAGCTATAGCTGTAATTGTCTGTCATTTTCTCACAGACAAACGCAACCACAACTCCAGCTTGTCTGCCAAATCCTACAGCTTTGCCTTCATTACCTTTTGTAAAACACCCAACTTCACTTCTTCCACACCGAGAGATCTTAGTGACTGAAAGAATCTTTATACACAAAACACTGTTTAAACCAACCGAATTCAACATCTGGAACAAAAGACGCTAACAGCTACCATACGCGACCTTTGAACCCAATAGCCTCCCGTTGCCTACTCTCCAGTGTCTGTATGGGCTTATTCTGGATTATCTGGTTTCTTCCCACAACCCAAAGATATGCATGTCAGGTGAATTGGCCATGCTAAATTGTTTGTAGTTTTCAGGGATGTGTGGGTTAGGAGCCTTTGTTAGGATAAATGTGTAATAATGGGGTAGAGGAATGGGTCTGGGTAGGTTACTCCTCGCAGGTTTGGACTTGTTGGGTCGAATGGCCTGTTGCACACTTTAGGGATTGTAATTCTGAACACAATTTGGTATTATCGATTTAAAACCAGACAAGAGTCTCCAATTTGCTATCGACCAACTAGACTGCCTCAAACTATTTTAAGATGGTAGCTTGGATGCCAACTTTTCTTATTTTAAAGGTAGATGTGAGTTGGATGTTCCAGATGTCAAACTATTTAAACCACTCACCATTAGAAAAACACAACATACTCAAACACTCTAATGAAAATCCATACAAAATGAAGAAGAATTAAGAATAATTTAACTATTGGAAACCATGACCGAATAATGGATACAGTATCTTCTACAAATGTACTGTTCCAATACACCAACATCCCATAAACACACCGCTTGGCAAAATGGAACATTGAGACATAGATTCCTGCATACAATTCTCCAATTCAGGAGGAAACAGCATCAACTCAGATTTCAGAGAGAGTAGCAGCTATGAATAAGTTATAGGCCATTGTTACTACTATTTATCAAAAACTGTAAAAGCGTCGTAAGTTATTTACTTGAGCCGTTTTCAGTAGGCAGTTTGGCCTTTAAGATCTCTTATATGAAAAAAAAAGAGAAAATAATCTTTTTTTAAAAAAGTGACAGCATTGTCACACACTTTAGATGCCTGGTCCTTTACTTAAGGGGCTTCCTCGATCGCAAGATCACCTGAGAGGGACAAATACAGGTACAGACCAAGTTACAAGGATGCACCTCATAACTTCTGAAACACGCCTGTCCATGGACCATCACATGGGGCATACCGGGAAGTGAACAACAGCCTGACACACAACATTTCACTGTTTTTGAGCTTCACAATGCCAGCACTCGATACACTTGGGAGCCAAAAACAAATGCCAGGGAAAGATACGGAGGGACAGAAAGAGTTACATTAAAGAAAGAAAGAGATAGTTAATTAACTGAAAAGATGTGGAAATATTTGGAAAAAGACAGGACAGTGAGACTAACTGGAGAAGTGAGATCTTCAAGAGTAAAATTACAAGAATGAGAACATTGAATAAAGGCATTGTCAGATCAGCTGAAATTGTTTGTTACATCAAATTCTGAATCTGCTTGACAAAAAAAAACCATAAACAACATAAACTGGGACAAGATGACAGCCCAGCATGGAGAGCTGTGCAGAGCATGCTAGTGTGTTGCTCAGTAAACTGCACTATCTGACCAGCATAGAGAATATTGCAAACTTTACTATAATGTGATAACTGTACTCGCATCAGATTACTATAATGTTTACAATGAGAAGATTTGCTGTGTGTGTGTTCATCAAAGACTGAAAGAGAGTCCGTTTGTGCGCGCGATTGGCGTGGTTGAATGTGA
>NC_057717.1:5129515-5131107 GCF_004010195.1 Chiloscyllium plagiosum | reverse complement strand
ATAATTAGAATCCATGGAGATTGGCATTAAGCACAGTCACTGAAAAAAACACTGGGAAAATTAGCAAAGGCTACGACAACGGATGAATGGGCACTGCACAATAATCAACAGACAGGAGGGTTCCCTACCAGTTGGTGAACACTTCAGTGGTCCAGGATATTCAACCTCGGACCTTCTGGTGACCATCCTTCAAGGCGGACTTCAGGACAGGCAGCAGCGAAAAGTGGCTGAGCAGAGGCTGATTATAAATTTCGGTACCCATTGGGAGGGCTTCAACTGGGGCCTTGGGTTCATGTCACATTGCAGGTGACCACCATTGCGCTACACGCACACACACACACACACTCCTATACACACACATATATAGGGACACGTACGTACACAGACACGCACACAGACACACACACCCCCCTTACAGACACACACACTCTCACAGGCATCCGCTCAGAGACTTAGACCACTCTACACTCATGCATACACATATACACTCTCTCTCACTGATATTCAAACCCCCACCGAAGACACACACACACTCCCACACTCACACATGCACCCCCTCACAGACGTAAGACACTCTCCATCACTACACACACATATACACTCCCTCTCACACTCACAACCCCCAACCAAGACAAACACACACATACAAACAGACAAAGGCCCACATGCACACATATATTTTGTGGGGCGAATTTGTACTTGCAGAGTTACATTGTACTTTGCTCAAAAACTGCATGCATTCATGTAGAACTCTGAGCTCCTAAACTACATGAATTCATGTAAAACACTATCACCTAATAAAGGAGCAGCGCTCTGAAAGCTAGTGTCCTTCCAATTAAACCTGTTGGACGAAAACCTGGTGTTGTGTGATTTTTAACTTTGTACACCCCAGTCCAACACCGTCATCTCCAAATCATGATTAAACAAACAGGTTCAGTTAACCAGTTCCACACATCACTTTTCATATCACCATAAAAGGGAACATTTACTGGGTTTGAAATGAATGGATGAGGGTTGCTGAGGGATGGACCATAAATCTTTAAATCTTTAGAAACTTTTTTTAAAACTTGTATATGAGAGTATTAAAAGACACTGCAGTGGTCTATATGTGCTCCACTCTGTTTATGAAAGGAGGCAGTTATAAAATAACAGATCGGTTGCATAAAAAAGTCGGCTGGGCATGTTTATAGATACCTTACCCCAAAGTATAATACTTATTGACCAGTGTGAGGCTACTCCTGGTTTTAAGTGCCCTGTTATCAAATCCTTTCATAACCTTGAGACAGTGCATTGAGATTGCTGCTCAGCAACAGGCTGAAGCAATTCTGTCCCTATGGGCCTCTTGCAAAGGGATAAGAGAAGACCATTCAGCCCATATTAGCCTGTTGCTACTTGAAAAGGTGGAAATCTAAAATATTGGCACATTTTGCCAACAGAATCATTCAAAACGAAGATATATGCCGCTGCAGCTGTATGAAGTACTACTGGGAGGGCACCTGGAGTAAGTACATTGTGTTGTTTGTGCTTCTGGAACTGAGAAGGGTTGGACCGACATCAGATACAGTTTAATGGCTGCTCGTAATCCACGGGTT
>NC_057717.1:5125008-5128237 GCF_004010195.1 Chiloscyllium plagiosum | reverse complement strand
ACTAGGGAGAGGATAGGGCCCCTTAAAGATCAGTAAGGCTACCTATGTGTGGAACCACAGGAGATTGGAGGGATACTAAACAAGTATTTCTTCTCAGTATTTAATGTGGAGGAGGTTACAAGAGAGAATGAAGAAATATATAGTGATACCTTGAAAGTGTCTATATTACAAGGAGATGTTGGACATTTTAAAACACAGAAAGGTGAACAAATCCCTGGGACCTGACCAGTTGTATCCCAGATGTTTGTGGGAAGCTAAGAAAGAGATTGCTCAGCATTTTGGTGATATATTTGTAATATTGATTTCCACTGGTGAGGTGTCAAAAAACTGGAGGGCTGCTAACATAGTGTCATTATTTAAGAAATTAAGGAAAAAACAGGTTACCATAGATCGGGTGAGCCTGACGTCAATGATGACTAAATTGTTGGAGGGGATTTCGAGGAAAAAGATCGATATGCATTTGGAAAGATAAGGTCTGAAGAGGGCTTTGTCCATTGGAGATCACATCCCACTGACTGGGTGGAATTTTTTGAGGAAGTGATGAAGATGATTGATGACGGCAGGACAGTGGATGTTGTCTTTATGGAATTCAGTAAGAAAACCAAAATGTTCTACATGGTAGACTGGTTAACAAGGTTAGACTGCCTGGGATCCAGGGAGAGCTCACCTGTTATATCCAAAATTTTCTTAACTATTGGAAACAGAGAGTGACAGTGGACATTTGTTCTTTAAGCTTGGAGACCAATGACCAGTGGCGTGCCGCAAAGATCAACAGTGGGTCCACTGCCTTTTGTTACTTATACATATCATTTGCATTTGAGTATATGAAGTGTGGTCAGTAAGTTTGTAGATAATACCAAATTTGGTGGTGTAGTCGACAGTGAAGAATGAACTCTCAGACTATAATGGGACTTTGCTTAGGTGAACCGAGGAGTGGCAGTTGGAGTTTATTTAGTTAAATGTGAGGTGTTGCATTTTGGCAAGACAAATCAATGCAAGACATGTAAGTATGCTCCTGTCTAAAGCTTCCAATCAAGGAGAACACCATAGAGGTTATCAAATCCCTTCACTGAGGAAACAACCTATTCTCCCCATCGAGGCCACACTGACCCTCTAAAAAGTATCCAATTGGACAAATCCCTACTCTATCACTCTGAGCCTGCATTTCCCCTGGCTAATCCACCTCACCTACACATCCTTGGGTACTTTACGCAAGTTAGAATGGCCAATCTACCCTTACCTGTATATCTTTATACAGTCGGAGGAAAACATAACATCCGGAGGAAATTCATGCAGACACGGGGAGAATGTGCAAAGGATGGAATTAAACCCAGATCGCTGCGCTCTGAAGCAGCAATGCTAGTCACTGAGCTACTGTGTCACCTTGAGCTGCAAGTTCTCCGTTCCTTGGAAGTGCCGTCACAGGTAGACAGCGCAGTGAAGAAGGCACTTGGTGATCTTCCCTTTATTGGTGCGTGCTTTGTGTTTAAACATTTTCATGACGTGTTGCATCTGTACAGGACATTGGTTTGGCCACTTTTGTAATATTGCTTTTAATTCTGGTCTCCCTGCTGTCGGAAAGATGTTGTCAAACTTGAAAGGGTGCATAAGAGACTTAAAATACTGTTGCAGGTGTTGGAGGGTTAGAATTACAGGGAGAGGTTGAATAGGTTGGGAATATTTTCAAGTGTTAAGGCTGAGGGGTGACGTTAAAGAGTTTTATAAAATCAGGAGGGGCATACATAAGGTAAACAGTCAACGTCTTTTACCCATGATAGGCGAGTCCAAAATTAGAAGACAAAGGTTTAAGGTGAGAGTGGTAAGATTTAAAAAGGAACATGAGGGACAACATTTTCACACAGAAACTGCTGTGTGTCTGGATTGAACAGCCAAAAGAGGTGGTGGAGGCAGGTAGAGTTAACACCATTTAAAAGGCATTTGGAAGGATACGTGCATGGAAAGTGTTTAGAGGGAGATGGGCCAAGTGATGGCAAGGGGAACGAGATTTATTTAGGTTATTTGGTCGGTATGGGCGATCAGACCGAAAGGTATTTTTCCGTGCTGTACATCTCTGAAACTCTATTGCCACTTGAGTGTATAACACAGGAACAGGAGGAGACTATTCAGCTTCTGAATTCTGTCAGGCAACTTGTTTGATCAATTGCTGAGAGTGAAATACAAAAATACATCATTCAGATTTTTATGGTGCTTTACAAAAACAGGAGAAAGGCTTTTAGTCAAGAGAAGCTGTAAGGAATGTGAAGAGGCCATTCAGGCCCTCGACTCCATTCCCCAGGAGCAGCACTTGAGCTCAAAGCTATTGGAGCCTGTCAGTCAGTAGTAGGAGGAGGACGTCTACTTTCGCAAACCATGGATAGGTGGCAGTCACGCAGCTGCTCAAGATTGGGACACAGAACAGGACGCAGTCATTCAACTGCTTGAGACTGTGACACAGGGAGAGGAGGGAGTCATTCAACTGCTTGAGACAGTGACAAAGGACCTGAGAGAGTCACTCAGAGCTCTAAACTGGGGCACAGGGAAATCTGGAGGTTAGTGAGGCCCAGCATCCTGTTATGCAAGGACAGCAGAAGGTGACTCACTCCCCACCAGTATGGGACACTGGCAGAGAAGGGGAGTTTGCTTGGAACAAACAGAAATATATGAACAGGTTGCATTAGTGGTCCATTCAATCCTGCCTCAACTTTCACTAAGACCACGGCTGATCTGATTGTGATTCCCTCATTCCATTTTACGGAGACTCCCCTCTCTGCAGCCTCTGCTCCGTTTCTTGGTCATGTTGCAGACTCAGACTCTGCAACAACACTCACCACGACTCATCCAGAAGGATGGGTCTAACAGGATAAATCAGGATTTGAGGGGTCTAATGACAAGAATGAAAACACAAAATAAAGGCATTGCCAGACATTTTGTACTCTCACATTCGCAATCCAACTCGCATAAGCAGCCCATCCATTGCATATTCAGGATGTAGCACTGTGTAGATCCGGCTAGTGTACAGCTGTATGCAACCCAGCAATGTCCAGTGTGAAACTCTGTGCAGCCCACACCAATGCTTGATCAATAATCCTGGGCTAAATGTCCAGCGTGGGGAGCTGTGCACTCCGCACTGGTTCATTCATATATAAACCCAGACTGTTGCATTGTTCGGTAACACTGTTAGATCACTGCCCAGTGTGGTGAAAAATGTAACCAATGCTGGAAGTGACAG
>NC_057717.1:5116831-5124266 GCF_004010195.1 Chiloscyllium plagiosum | reverse complement strand
GACGCCTTACAATCCAAAATGGGCACGCATGTGTAAAACCTCAAGAGATGGGTGAGGTCCTCAATTACCCCTCTGTGTTTACCATGAAGAAAGACATGAAGACCTGTGTCCTTTGGGAGGTTAGTTGTGATATCTTGGTGCATTCCATATCACAGTAGAGGTGCTGATGGACATATTAGAATGCATAAAGTCAGATAAATCTCTTGGTCCTGACCAGATATATCCAAGAGCACTGCAGGTAGCGAGCCAAGACAGTTCAGGGGCCAAGGACCCGGAAGACTGGGCTGTAACAAATGTGCCCATATTCAAGAATGGTTGCAAAGAAAAGCCTGGGAAATATAGAACAGTAAGCTTCATATCTGTTTTCGGTAAACCGCTTGAGAAGGTTCTGAGATATAAGATATGCATGCATTTGGAAAAACAGAGTTTGAATTGGAGCAGTCAGCATAGCTTTGTGCGTGGCAGATCATGCCTTAGAATTTTTGTTAGACTTTTTGAGGAAGTGACCATAAAGGATGACAAGGGCAGGGTGGTGGACATAGTCTATATGGATTTCAGTAAGGCCTTTGATAAGGTTCCACATGGTAAGTCGCTCTGGAAGGTTAGCTCGCATGGACTCCAATGTAAATTGGCAAATTGGTGACACAATTGGCTTGATGTTATGAAGCAAATGGCTATGGTGGAGGTATGCTTGTCGGACCGGAGGCCTGCGACTAATGGAGTGCCTCACTGGTCGCTCCTGGGCCCATTGCTGTTTGTTAACTTACACCAATGATTTGGACCAGAGTGCACAACGCAAGGTTAGTAAGTTTGCAGATGACTCTAAATTAGGAGGCATCATTTACAATGAGAAACATTATCAGAAATTGCAGCAGTACCTTGGTCAGCTGAGGAAGTGGGCTCAGAAACAGCAATTTGAGTTTAATACAGATAAGTGCATTTTGGAAAGTCAAATTCAGGTGGGAGTTTAATGATAAATGAGAGGGTCTTAAGGAGTGCAGTGGAACAAAAGGACGTTGGAGATCAGGTGCACAGTTGTCTGAAATTTGAGTCACAGATACACAGGACAGTGAAGAAGGCTGTTGGCACACTGGTCTTCATCAGCACATTGAGTATAGAAGTTGGGACGTTGTGTTGCAGTTGTACAGGATGCTGGTAAGGCTGCAGTTGGAGTATTGCGTTCAGTTTTGTTCACCTTGCTCTAGAAAGGATATTATTGAACAAGAAAGAGTGTAGAACAAATTTACAAAGATGTTTCCTGGGCTAAAGGCTCTAAGTTATAGGCAGAGGTTGGACAGGTTAGAACTTATTTCTTTACAGCGTAAGAAACTGAGAGGGTTCTTATAGAAGTGGAACTCTTATAAAATCATGAGAGGCGGGCATGGGGTGAATACTTCAATTTTTTTCCTAAGGTTGTGGAATCGAGGACGAGAGGACATCCATTAATGTTTGGAAAGGATAAAAAATATAAAAAGGAAACTGAGGGGCAACTTTTTTACACATAGAGTGTGGTACATATATGGACTGAGCTGTCAGTGGAAGTGATTGAGGTGGGTACAATAACAATATTGAAAAGGCATTTGGACAAATACACAGATAGGAAAGGATGAGAGGGATACAGTGAAAGTGCAGGGAAATGGAGTGAGTGTGGATGGACATTTTGGTTGGCATGGACCAGCTGGGCCAAGTGGCCAGTCATACTGGAAGTCTCGTGCAGTATGACTGTAAATGAGTGTGATTAGGAGTGGATGCAGAGTGGGGGAGACTGAGAACAATGTCATGGAAAGATATGTTCACAGGTTCAGAATGCTGAAATAAAGACATTTCGATAGTATCATGCAACACGGGTCAGTATTAAGAAGAATTATGAGTGAAAGGAATATTGCTGTGAGTTCAGGCGATGGAGAGTTTTGGATGAGCATTTGTTCTGCGGTTTTGTAACTGGGAGTGAGAACTGCAGAGTTTTTGCCTCACTGGGCTGAATCTAACAAAAATCTGTCTCAGTGACATTTCTTTGAGTGTGACAGAGGGGTTGTCTGCACGAGGTTGAGCTGGAATCCTGGTGCTATCGTACCAAACACATCTCATTAACTACCCACCCCACTCCATGGTGTCCCTCTCATACAATGCCAGCCCGATTCTCCCACCCATCATGACTGGAGGTACTCAAAATCGCCCGGATGAACCTGGATATTCCATTACCCCTGACACTGGGGCCAACTTTAAAAGGCCAAGGGGCACATGGTTGAGCTTTCTCAGTTTGGAGCTGCCCTGCACAGTTTACCCCGAGCATGGCAGATAAGGGGAAATGTCATCACGGTTTGTCGACAGGGGCACGGAGGTCCTGGTGGATGAGCTAGTACAGAGGGGGACCATTCTTTTCCCAGAGGGATCACACGACTAGACACACCGAGCATGGTCTGAGCTCACCACCCTCCTCAGTGCAGTATCTGCAGTCTGAAGATATCTACAGCAAAACAGGACAAGCTTCAATAACCGTCCCCACTCTGTTAGGATAAGGGTCACCATATTCACTCTGCTCCCTCACACTCACTGTATGTCTGTTATAGCACCGGTTCCTGAACAAGGCTCATGGTCTACCACTCTCACTACTGCATACAGCACCTTCCTTCTCTTTCTCCCTTGCATCTCTAATACCCCTCCCCCCCCCACCCCACACACACACACACACACACACACACACACACACACACACACGGTTATAGAATATTCTGGACAATTTCAATTATGGAATTTTCCAGATCATGTTCCAACTTATTCCCAGTTTCAGTAAAGCGGCAGTAAAGTGCCCCTATGTGTGACATGTAAGAGGATGGAGTAGAGATGTACATTTGTCAAGTCACACACAATTAAAATCCATCATGAGGCCATTCAGCACTTCAAATAATTTCCTACATTCATTACGTTTGGAGGTGATCTGATTGTTTTCTCGTTCATTCAACCCCCAGCTTCCTGTTCCCGAGCAGACGATTCTCAGAAATATTTTACCCCGTGTTTCTTCTAGCATGTGTTCCGAAGGCATTTTCCATGGGGACAGACTCTCCTAAAAATATATTTCATCTGCTTTATAAATTCATACAACAGTCAGCATGCTTTCCACAGACCAATCAAAAGCATGCACTTATTTTATGGTTATCGATATCCAATCACAATTAGTCAATCTGGTTATTTCACTTGTCTCACCTTATTGTATTCAGCCAAAGATAGCTTCCAAACACGCGTCTCAATATAAAATACAATTTCTCGCAGAGAACATTTTTATCCTCAGAGGTTATCATGATCGTTATCTCAAATATACCTTTTTCCTTGTCATGAAAGTTTCTCTTGCCCTTTGTCTGTGACTGATTCTGTGTGGAACAGTTACACAGTCTCCCACTCAGTTGGCTGGATGGTTTGGGATGCAGAGGGTGGCCACCAGCGCAGGTTCAATTCCCCACACAGACTGAGGTTACCATGAAGGGGATGCTCTCTCAACTCACCCCATCACCCGAAGTGTGGTGAAATTCAGCATAAACCACCATTAGTGGTCTAGCTAATGAGAGCTCTTTGGGACTCTATTCTATTAATGTTAGCATTTTAATTTTTTAAACAATTTTTTTACTGAAAAATAGATTTTTATTAATAAACATACCAACTCAAACAACTGAACAATATTTCACCCATGTGCATGTACATACAAAACAAGTTAAAGTCTATAAACGGACAGAAGAAAAACAATAATAAACAATAAATAATAAATAAATAATACGGTTGAGAATAACAAAACGATCGCTCTTGTTCAGCATTAACTGATACACATTCATATGTTCATAACTTTTCATATTAGATTCTTTAGACAATATCGTCATAGCTATATAAAAGCCCTTTTCAGAGTGGCAGATAAGCCTAATCGTGGTAATCCAAAAAAGGTTGCTATATCTTATATAAATCTCTGCTTTCTGGTGGACCATACAGGTGAAAACGTCCAAATGGATATTCTCCATGACGAGCTTACGACGAGCCAACAGACCGGGGTTGGGGCGGTGGGGGTGAGGTGTTTCAGACATCCAACACAAAAGAATACTTTTCCTGGCACAGGAAGTGTGGGGGAGATGCTAAACGAGTATTTTGCATCAGTATTTACTGTGGAAAAGGATATAGAAGATATAACATGTAGGAAAATAGATAGTGACACCTTGCAAAATGTCCATACTGCAGAGGAGGAAGTGCTGGATGTCTTAAAACGGGTAAAGGTGGATAAATCCTCAGGACCTGATTAGGTGTACCCTCGAACTCTGTGTGAAGCTAGAGAGGTGTTTGCTGGGCCTCTTGCTGAGATAGTTGTAATATGAATAGTCACTGGTGAGGTGCCGGAAGACTGGAGGTGGCTAACGTGCTGCCACTGTTTAAGAAGGGTGGTAAGGACAAGCCAGGGAACTATAGACCAATGAGCCTGACGTTGGTGGTGGCCAAGTTTTTGGAGGGAATCCTGAGGCACAGGATGTGCATGTATTTGGAAAGGCAAGGACTGATTAGTGATAGTCAACATGGCTTTGTGCGTGTGCAATCATGTCTCACAAACTTGATTGATTTTTTGAGGAAGTATCAAAGAGTATTAATGAGGGCAGAGGGATAGATGTGATTTATATCGACTTGAGTAAGGCTTTTGACAAGGTTCCCCTTGGGAGGCTGATTAGCAAGGTTAGAACTCATGGAATACAGGGAGAACTAGCCATTTGGATACAGAATTAGGTCATAGGTAGAAGACAGAGGGTGGTGGTGGACGGTTGTTTTTTAGACTGGAGGCCTCTGACCAGTGGAATGCCACAAGGATGCTGGATTCACTACTTTTTGTCATTGGCATAAATGACTTGGATGCGAGCATAAGAGGTACAGTTAGTAAGTTTGCAGATGACACCAAAATTGGAGGTACAGTGAACAGCGAAGATGCCACCTCAGATTACAACAGGATCTTGCCAAGATGGGCCAATGGGCTGAGAAGTGGCAGATGGAGTTCAATTCAGATAAATGCGAGGTGCTGCATTTTGGGAAAGCAAATCATAGCAGGACTTATGCACTTAATGGTAAGGTCCCAGGGAGTTTTGCTGAACAAAGAGGCCTTGGAGTGCAGGTTCATAGCTCCTTGAAAGTGGAGTCGCAAGTAGATACGATAGTGAAGAAGGCGTTTGGTATGCTTTCCTTTATTGGTCAGAGTATTGAGTACAGGACTTGGGAGGTCATGTTGCAGCTGTACAGGATATTGGTTAGGCCAATGTTGGAATGTTGCGTGCAATTCTGCTTTCCTTCCTATCGGAAAAATGTTGAGAAACTTGAAAGGTTTCAGAAAAGATTTATAAGGCTTGGAGCATTTGACCTATAGAGGGAGGCTGAATAGGCTGGGGCTGTTTTCGCTGGAGCTTGGGATGCTGAGGGATGACATTATAGAGGATTTCAAAAGTATAAGGGGTATATAGGGTATATAGGGATAGTCCTTTCCCTGGGGTCAGGGAGTCCAGAAGTGGAGGGCATAATTTTATGGTGAGAGGGGTAAGATATAAAAGAGAACTACAGGGCAACTATTTCACACAGAGGGTGGTACGTGTACGTGATGAGCTGCCAGGTGAAGTGGGGGAGGCTGGTACAAGTGCAAGATTTAAGAGGCATTGGGATGAGTATATTGAATAGGAGGGTTATGGGCCGGGAGCTGGCTGGTGGGACAAGAATGTATTGGGATATGTGGTCGGCATGGAGGGGTTGGACCGAAGGGTCTGTTTCCATGCTGAACATCTCTATGACTCTATGACTTATATTAATCTCTGTTTTTTGGTGCACCAGACTGGTGAGAAAGTCCAAAGGGATATTCTCCATGATGAGCTTACAAAGACCCAACACATCCTGGGAGTTTCAGACATCCAACACAACAGAATATTATTTCCTAGCACAGAAAGTAAGGATATTTTTTCCCATGTTCCTCTGCGGAAGATACTCTGGGCAGGCGCAGGAAAAGAGAAACCGTGTCCATCTCCAATTCGGTTCCAAGACCCATTCTACCACACTGAACACAGTGATCCAATATACAAAGCCTGCAGCAGGACCACATGCAATGAGTAAGAGAGCCTGTAGTCATTCTGTATTTAGGACATGCTGAAGATAATCCCACATTGAATTTTGAGAGAAAATCTGGCGTCAGATAGACCCTATGAAGAATTTGCAACTACATGGAATGGGTCCTATTACAGATCAAAATCCTTCAAGCATTTTCACAAATATCCTTCCATGTCTCCAAAGAGATCTAAACCCCCCAACTCTCTCGCACAGACGTAACGAAGCTGCACAGTCATGACTCAGGGGACACTCTCCAACAAATGATAAAGGGTACTGACAAAGAGTGTATGCTTAGCAATAAGTACCCGCTTCTCTGTATCGGATCTGTAAGAGTCTGCTAAAAGTGTGTGTTTTTAAAATCAAATCCCTAATCTGGAAAAAGAAACAGAAGAAATCTCTACTAGGTAGTCCATACTTACGAGCTATTTGATCAAATGATATCATTGTTTCTCCCTCAAGTAACACGTGGTGGCTCAGTGGTTTGCACTGCTGACTCACCGCACCAGGGTCACGGGTTTGGTTCCAGCCTTGGGTGACTGGCTGTGTGGAGTTAGTATCTTCTCAACTGTGACTGCGAAGGTTTCCTCCCACAGTCACAAAGATGTGCAGGTTAGATGACTTGGCCATTGCTAAATCACTCAAAGTATCCAAGGATCTGTAAGTTCAGACATTAGTCAGGATAAAATTAGAATAGTAAGAGAATGGGTCTGGGTGGGTTACCCCTCAGAGGGTTGAAGTTGACTTGCTGGGCCCAAGGGCTTGTATCCACACTGTAGGGATTCTACTAATTCTAAATCACCCAAGCAAGGTACCCCCATCGCTGCCCACAGTATAAACCTGGAATCCATTATCCCTGGTTGACAACCTGGTATACCAATTAAAGGGGTAAGAAACGTGGGTTTGGCTGTATTGCCCTCGATCTGAAACATTGTTCTTCAAGTTTTAACAGTATTGATAACCATTAGTTTTTGACAATACTCCATAAAGGTTGTCATTTTATCTAAGAACAACAGACTAATAAAGGTTCACTTTGTCTGAGAGGGCTCAATTTCTAGCCGTATTGATGCCGAGTCCTCAGGGGCCCAGGCACTAACATCGGATGATTAAAAAAAAAAGCTTAATTGATTGCTTTTAATCTGGGAGATCTACCCCTCACAATCTGTGAGGCAGTTGCAATTTTGTTAGCTTGATAAGGAATCGCTTATGGTGCCAAATAAAAGAGCTAAACCAGCCATTCTGTTTCCTAAGTATCTGTCTGGGAAACATCAAAGAAAGCATTCACACGGGTTCTAGGAAATGAGGAAGGATGGGTGAGCAAGTATGCGGATGA
>NC_057717.1:5111577-5116079 GCF_004010195.1 Chiloscyllium plagiosum | reverse complement strand
AAGAGATCCGGCCACTCAACCCAATCAAATGCCTTCTCTCATCTAAAGAGATCAATAATCCCTGGACAGATTGTTGTTGACACTCTTGGATCATATTGAGTAAACTCTTCACATTGTAGGAAGATCTGCGGCCCTTTATAAAACATGTTTGGTTCTCTTTGGTAACGGAAGGCAGCAAAGTTTCCACCTTAATGCACGGATCTCAGACAGCATTTTGAGACCAACATTTAAAAGTGAGATTGCAGGGTAAGAAGCACAATCCTTCAGGGTCTTCCTTTCTGCAGCATCAAAGAGATATGAGCCTCTCTTAAGGATGCAGGGAGGGGTTCCTGACGGTATGAGCGACGGGCCGTGTTAAATATCAGCCCTGACAATAGGTTTATAACGTATTTATAACATTCTCTAGGAAATCCGTCAGGACCGTGCCCCTTTACATTCTGAAGCTGCTTCACACTCTCCTGCGCTGACAATGATGCATAAAGACACAACACTTATTCAGGGGTTACTCCTGAAAGACCCAGGTTCTTGAAACATGACTCCATCTTAATCCATCTATCCTCAAAATGTTCAGTCTGAAATAATTCGGAGAAAAATCTCGGACAGGGGGCATTAATAATTTTGGAATTGAAGGTAAGGATCCCAGTACCTTCCCTAATTGAGGTAATGGCTTGAGGGGACGCTCGGTTTCCTGGCAAGATAGATTAAATACTTGCCTGGCTTATCACCATGTTCAAACAGCCTTTGTTTATCAAAAGTAAGTTCCTTCTTGGCTGTCTGTGTGAGCGTGGAATTCACCGTAGACCGAAACGTTGTGATCCTCTGCAGCTGACCCACTGAGTGTCTATCACAGTATGCACTCTCGGCTGCCCTCAGCTGTGCCTCAAGCCAGCGTTCCTGCTTCCCCTTCTGCTGCATCCTGAGGAATAATTATTCCCTTGGCATAAGCCTTAACAATTTCCCATAGAGTGGATGGTTTACTGGTTGAATCTGAATGAATGGCTAAGGAAGTTTTGAATTCATCGCAGTGCGTGGCACGGTAGCACAATGGTTAGCACTGCTGCCTCACAGTGCCAGAGACCCGGGTTCAATTCTTCGCCTCAGGTGACTGACTGTGTACAGCTTTCATATTCTCCCCGTGTCTGCATGGCTTTCCTCCGCGTGCTCCGGTTTCCTCCCACAGTCCGAAAATGTGCAGGTTAGGTGAATTGGCCATGCTAAATTGCCCGGGGTAAATATGTGAAGGGGTAAATGTCGGGGAATGGGTCTGGGTGGGTTGCACTTCGGCGGGTCGGTGTGGACTTGTTGGGCCTGCTTCTACACTGTAAGTAATCTAATCTAAATGAACTAGCTAGTCTTCAGAATAGAGGGATACCTTCGCTAGTGTCTCGAATCTGTTACATTGCCTTTAATCTTAATCAATAAGAATACTGCTTCATGGTCAGAAATGGTAATATTCCCACCGAATGCCAACGAATCTAAGATTGTGGCAGGGATGGGGAAGATATCAACCCTCGTGTGACATTTCTGCTGGTTAAAGAGGAAAATGAAATCCAGACTTGTGATGTGGATCTGCCTCCAGACATCCATGCTCTAGTTCTGCACACCAATCCACTAATTGCTTACATTATAACGAGGGTATTGGGGCAACTTTGGACATTCTGTCCACCGTAGGATCCATAGGACAGTTGAAATTTTAATGTGCCACGATGCAAGATAACTGAATTGGGAAAATGATTTTAAGAGGGTGCGCCGGGAGGAGGGTGGGCAATAAACATTCAAAATACTGTATTATTTACTATAGTTCAAGGCTTTGGGGATTATGAGCCTTCCGTGAGTGTCACATACAATCTAGTAGATTAAATGGAAGATTTTTTTATCCATTATGGCTTCTCCCCTACTCGTAGTATTAAAAGAGGAGAAATAAGCCCGATGAAACCCGACCTGCTGTAATGTTAAATGTTCCTTGTCATCAAGGTGCATCTCCTGCAATAGGACAACATCCGCCCTCTCTTTTTAAGACTAGAAAGTTTGTTTTCCTCTCTTCTGGACAATGGCTCCCCTAATGTTCCAGGTAGACCATTTAAGCACATCATTACCCAGAACACACTGTTGCAACATTTGAACTGGAGAGAGGAAGAACTTGAATTACTGATCATGAATAAACAAAGTCTCATAGAGCTTAAAAACTGCACAAACTACGACTACTACAACTGTCCACTCTCAAAACCTTCAAAAACTAAGCATTTTAAATAAATGGCTGGCTTGCAGTGGATGAGGGAACCACTTTGCCCGTGCTGTTATGCAGAGCCCAACAAAGCAGACCTTCCAGATCGCCACCATCTTGGATTTCCCCTTAACATTTTATCGGTATTATCATTTCATTTTGCATTATATTCCTGGATGTGCTGGAGCAGTGTGATTTTTTTTACCACTGTCAGCATTTCCCCAACACTGCTCATTCCTGCAATTCCCCGATAATCCTTGACTCCATTATTCTTTATGAACTTTCTGTCTGTCCATCAAACATATTCAATATCTCTGCCTCCAATGATCTGCAGGGAAGAGAGTTCCAAATACTCTCACCATTGAGAAAACAAAAATTAACCTCATTTGTGTGTGAGAGATTATTTTTGTATCCTTACCTGAGAAAGGATATAATTAAATTGGAAGCAGTTCGGAGACGTTTCACTTCATGTATTCCAGGGATGAGGGTCTTATATTATGAAGGCTTTAACAGGTTACTCTTGGAATGAGAGGTGATCTTATTGAAACATACAAAACCTAGAGGAGAGTGGATCAGATAGATACCCCCGGGGTGTTTGTATCGTCCAAACTTTTTGTTATTTTTATAGAAACTCTACAGTGTGGAAGCAGGACGTTCCGTCCATCAAGTCCAGATTGACCCTCGGAATAGGATCCCCCCCCCCCCGGACCTGCCCCCCTACTCTTGCCATGTAACCCTGCATTTCCCATGACTAACCACCTATCTAACCTACACATCCCTGGGAACTATGGGCAATTTAGCATGGCCAATCCGCTCTAAGCTGCACATCTTTGGACTGTGGGAGGAAATCCACACTGACATGGGAAGAATGTTCAAAGTCCACACAGAGGGTTGCCCGAGGTTGGAATTTAACGCAGCTACTTGGTGATGGGAGATAGCAGTGCTAACCACAGATCCACCATGCGCATCCGTTAGTTCTATTAATTACTTGTGGTTGACTAAAGAAATCTGCCTGACTTGTTCCTGTCACTGAACCTAACTCAATCTGTGAACTTTATCATCGGCCATATCACCAACTTGGTTGCATTTAAAATTTCGTGTGAGCAATGGATGAATGGGACGAGGAAAGGAAACAGTGACACCTTCCAACCTCCGTCAGAGCAGGAATTAGGAGAAATTCACAAAGTGGGATTTCAGTCAAGTGGGAATTCTCTTTCCCAGAAATTTGAGATGGCTGGATCTTTATATCATATCGAAGCTGGCTGTGTCTGATTTTCCATGGACAGATGAATCAGGGATAATGGTGCATGGAAAGAAAAGTGCAGCTGGGATCACAATGAGATGATCCATGACCTTATTTACTGGTGGAGTAGTGTCAAAGGGCCGAATGGCCCACTTGTGTCCCTCAGCCCTATGTTATGATGTTCCATTCAGCCCTCGGATCTGCTAAAGAGGGGCCGATCGAGGCCACTCCGATGGTTAGCTGTAGTTTTGGAAATGCACTTGGAAAATCCAGGTTGTGTCAGGAAGTGGCCAACACCCCTACCCCTCAATCCCTGTTTCCAGGCTTACCCTCTCTGTAAGAGATGTCGCTCATGTTGTAGCCCCAGATACGCTAGGAATACAGCCACATACCCCACCCAGGGTTAAAATATCAAATCCTCTGCTCTGCCTGAATGCAATATTGTACAACACGATTTCCAGCAAAATAACCCGTTTCGTTCCAAATGCACAACATGTGAAATTAATAAATAGGAACAGGAGTAGGTCAATCGGCCCCTCAAGCTAAACCTGTCATTTCATAAGAACATGGCTGATCAACTCCAGTGCTCAATCCACTTTCTTCCCGACTCCTTATATCCCTCCACACCTCTCTGAGTTAGGGAATGCCAGACCTTCACTACCTTCGGAGAGAAGACATTACTCTGCATCTCAGATTGAAATCGATGTTCCATATTCGGTATCGAAATCCTTGAGCTCGACACTTTGCACAAGAATGGAAACAACTTCTCAACATCTACCTTCTCCAACCCCTTCTATGTCTTGTATGTTTCAGCAGTACCACTCCTCATTCATTTAAACCCAATGAATAATCGCCTCACCATTTTAGAGATTCTCAATAACTCAACCCTTTCATCCCAGGAAACTGCCGAACGTACCAACCGAGTTACTTGCTGCATCAGCATGCTGAATTTATGTTTCATACACAGGAAGACTCCAAACCCTTTGTACTGTTCCTTTCTGGAAGACCTCTCCATTAAATAACAGCCTGCCTTTT
>NC_057717.1:5109582-5110670 GCF_004010195.1 Chiloscyllium plagiosum | reverse complement strand
TTAAGGGGAGATCTAATAGAAACTTACAAGATAATACATGGCTTGGAAAGGGTGGACGCTCGGAAATTGTTTCCGTTAGGCGAGGAGACTAGGATCCGTGGCCACAGCCTTAGAATTAGAGGGGGTCAATTCAGAACAGAAATGCAGAGACATTTCTTCAGCCAGAGAGTGGTGGGCCTGTGGAATTTATTGCCACGGAGTGCAGTGGAGGCCGGGATGATAAATGTCATCAAAGCAGGGATTGATAAATGCTTGATGTCACAAGGAATTAAGGGCTATGGGGAGAATGCGGGTAAGTGGAGTTGAAATGCCCATCAGCCATGATTAAATGGCGGATTGGCTCGATGGGGCGAATGGCCTTACTTCCACTGCTACGCCTTATGGTCTTATGGTATTATACCATGTGGTCAACATTCTCCCTCCGTATAACTTTGTGTGGTTGTGTCTTCTTTATCTTGCATTCAGTAGAGAGAACCCCTTTCCCCCATTCATACCTTAAATTCGACCCGTTATCCAGAATCTTCTCGTTCACTCCTGCTAAAAGCCCGTTTTTCTTTTGCCACACCCTCTTTTCCCTGCCACCTATCCTCCACTTCTGGCAAGGGATTAAAAGACCATTTTGCAATTGTATTCAGTTTTGATGACTTGTCACACTGGACTGGAACCGCTTACTCTGTTTCTCTGTCTCTGCAGATGTTGACAGACCTGCTGAGTTTCTCCAGAAATGAATAGGCACAGAACAAATCTTCAAATAAACAAATAACAATGGATACTGGAAATAAAAATACAAAAACCTTTGTAGAATGTTCACTGAACCTCAAAATTTAACTCCACATTCACTCCAGAAAATGCTGCAACACTTTTAGCAATTTCTTCAGCAATTTCTGTTTGTTGAACAATTTCCAAAGACATATTATCAAAGATGCTCAAACATCCTGTCCAACATGGTGCGCCGTACACTGGGAACTGAACAGTTACGCATGGTGACAAGTTCCTTGACTCTGGAACTGCATAAGGCCGGCATCACTGACACTGCAGAGCTCTGAATCATGGTCAGGGGAAAAAAAAAAACAGAAGGAAACACGTTC
>NC_057717.1:5087210-5109082 GCF_004010195.1 Chiloscyllium plagiosum | reverse complement strand
GTATGATTTCAGTTACGTCACACTGTAAATTCTTGCTATAAATTATGTGTTACGATTGAGCCCTCCACTATCCCTGATGAAGGAGCGTCGCTACGAAAGCTAGTGTGCTTCCAATTAAACCTGTTGGACGATAACCTGGTGTTGAGTGATTTTTAACTTTGTACCCCCCGGTCCAACACCGGCACCTCCAAACCATCAGAACAGGTCCTTTCTTCCCCAGAAATCAAATGTGTTTATTCAACACAAAATACAGGGACAACACGATTTTCTGGACAAACCAAAATATGAAATGTACAAAGAGATAAGATTGTTAAAATACACTCATGATATCGAGCTATATGAGTGAAATGTGGATTACTAAACGATGGAAGTGGTGTGCAAACTTTTTAAGTCATTACTTGACCCACAGCTGAGATGCTGATTTGCCCTCTGACAGTGATCCCCCTCACTGTGACTCTCTGGCTCAGTCTCTCGCACAGTGACTCAGGAGGTTATCGGTTCCTGTTACGATTAACACAGTCCATTTAAATTAATCCACCTTCTCTCTGGAGGCAGTCAATTAGTCTATTGGATTCTGTTTAGCTGTCAGCCACTCAACGCTGTGATATTATAGGAGATAAATGATCTAGGATCACAACCAGTATCAGCATAGTGCTCACAGGGTATGGCTCCCAGACAAAGAGCTTGCGGTTCAGGGGAATGTTTAAATAAAACTTCCATCTACTGTCTATTTCTCCTCATGCTGCCTCCTGGTCTGTCTAATTTAATCCTAGTTTCACACCCCTTCATTTCTCACTCAGTGTGGCACTCCGTTCTCCTGTCTGTTTATCTCCCTTCACATTCTCTCTTTATATTTCATTCTCTCTCTCTGTCTATCTCCAATAACTCTCTCTGCTTTCAGATAGTGTAGTTGGAGAGCTCGTGGGTGTACGAAGGACTGAATGGCTTCCGTCTCTGCTCTATTAATTCTGAGGTTCTCCGACCCACAATAAAAACGTTAGGTGCCTGTAGAGACAAGCTGGTTCAGCGAAGGATACAGGGCACAATCATCCATTATCTCTTGCTGTTCTCTGGTATACAGCGACTTCGAAATATCTATCCAAATAAAATAGATAGAAGTTCGAATAGTCAGGAGGACGTTCGCCAGATGATATTGCAATCAGGATTTAATAAACAGTCGCCACACACAAAATGTGGATTTGCCTCATAGCTCATCCTCCCAATTAATACTCCCTAGCTCCTGCCTGATACTGACGTAACTTGCCTTACTCCAATTCCATAGCTTCTCAAAAGGTCCTGACTTATCCATGTTCTTAGCTATCTTAAAACTGAAGGAGTTTCCAAAATGATTCCACAATGCTGTCCCCCTGAAATGTCAGTCACCTGTCCAGGCTCATTACCCAATACGAGGTCCAGTATGGCCATTCCTGTTGTGGATTATCCACATACCGTTTCAAGTAACCCACTTGGATGCATCAGACAAATTCTGCCCCGTCTAATCCAGTTGCTCTAAGTGAGCCCCAGTCAATATTGAGGATGTTGAAGTCATTCACTATGACAACTCTGTTTTTATTACACCTTTCCATAACTGGCCCACACATTTGTTCTCAAAGTCTCGGTGGCTGGCAAAAGGACTATAGTATAATCCGAACAACAGTAATTGCATCAATCTTATTTTTGTGCAGTACTCATATTGCCTCAGTGGATGAGCCCTCCAGTACGAGCTCTCTGAGTGCAAATGCAACATTATTCCTGATTAGTAATACAGCTCCTCCACCTCTTTCACCTTCCTCTCTATCTCGTCTAACACAACAAAATGCTGGGACGTTGAACGCCCAGTCTTGTCCCTCTCTAAACTAAGTGCCTGTAATGGCTACAACATCATGGTCCCATGTATTGAATCAGGCCGTAAGCTCATCTGCCTTACCATTAATAATCATTGCGTTGACATAAACACACTTCAGCCCAATGCCATCAGGTCCTGAGTCAATAGGATATATACAAGAAGCAATCTCCGATATATGGATGATTGGGATTTGCAGGCCGGTAGGATGTATGCAAGAAGGACGGGATGGACTTGAACTGGCAGCGATTTCCTGGCAGGCAGGTTTGCTGTTGTCACTCAGGAGGGTTTAAACTAGTGTGGCCGTTGGGGGGAGGGGGGCGCAGTGGGAAACAGAGCAGTAGATCCACCAGTACACGACTGAGGCGGGGTTGGCGACTCATCCCAGTACAGCTAAGACCAAAAACAAACAGGCAGAGGTTACTGATTACAATGGGCCTGGCAATCTGAAGTTCGCTGATTATAATGTGAGGAGTATGACAGGCAAGACGGATGAACTTGGAGCTTGGGTGAGTATATATAACTGTTATGTTAATATTATAGAGATTTGTTTGAGAGAGGGACTTGGGAATCCCAATGATACACATATCGGAAGTGCTACCTCCTCTACCAGTTCTTTGCCCATGTATTTAACTCTACTATCATCCTATTCCTAACCTCATTGGCACATGGAATAGCCTTGTCGCACCAAAATTTAAATATCATTTCAGCACAACTCCGGCAAGACTTTTTTTTCTTTAATATGGACAGACTTGACAATAAATACTTAAGTGTGAGTTCATTAACTGGGAAAGAGGAGTCATCTGAATCAGTCTAATGATGACAGGATCTGATATTTATCACCTCCATCAAACCTGCTTGACAACGAACTCCATTTTCCCAAAGCGGCGTGGAAAGGAGGAGGAGTGAAGCGAGGCCTGCCGGGAACGTTAGGGCTTAATTTATATCTGGGCAGTGGCTATACCAAGATACTACACGTTTCTCTGCTCAACACCCCCCTCCACTAACCGGAAGAAAAGGTTCCTGTAAGGTAAGGTTTTTATTTCATATCCATCTTTTTCATTTATTTAAGTGCATTGTTTGGTTTTAGTTAGTTCATATAAATTTAAGTTTACAATGGAAGAGGATGTCAGACCCGTGGCATGTGACTATTGTTTGATGGGGGAGCTTAGGAACGTGTCTGACGTTCCTGACTCTTACAACTGCAAGAAGTGTGTCCAGCTGCAGGTGTTGTTTGACCGCATGACGGCTCTGGAGCTAAGGATTGACTCACTGTGGAGCATCCGCGATGCTGAGGACGTTGTGGATAGCACGTTTAGTGAACTGGTCACACCGCAGGTTAGGATTGCTGAGCGAGACAGTGAATGTCTCCAGCTAGCACATGATGCAGAAACAACACATCCCCCGACCCGCCATCGTTATTGTATTTAGCTAGTGCTGGATTTGTTGTTTTTTTACTTTTTAACTGTTTTTATATCTCTGCTCATGCAACTTGTAACCAATAGATGAACAAAATTCAATTTAAGGCAGATTCATATTTCGCAGAGTCCCAATTAGCCAATCAAATCACATCCTTCCTTTGTCAAACTTGCACATTATCATCTGAAAGAATTCTGGCAGACTTGTCAGCGAGTTCTCCCCTTGACAAATCATGCTGACTCAGACCTATTTTACTGTGCACCTCCCAGTACTGCATTACAAGGGCCCAGTTCTTCAGCAAAATATCCCAGGCCAAGCCATCTCCAGCTGCTTCATCAACATCCTTCCCTCTATCAGAAGCTCAAAAGCGTGAATGTTCAATGACAAATGTGCAATTAATACCAAACACAACTCCTCAGTTGAAATTTAACATAGCACAATCAATTAGAGATTGCGCTACTTTAGATTTAGTCCTAAGCAATAAGAAAGTATAATTAATAACGTCACTACAATGGACCCTGTGAGATCTGACTGTGGCGTCGTTCATTCTGGAATGCTGCTGGTTGTCAACCATTATGAGGACTGATGCAAAGCACCTATTCAGTTCATCCTCCAATTCTCTGTTCTCCGTATCTCTGCAGCTGCCCTCGTTTTCAAGTTGTCCAATGTTCACTCTTGCATCTTTTCCTTTTATAGATCTTAACTAAACTCCTTAACTTAACAGTCTCCTTTCATATGAGGAGCTAAATTATGCGTTCCATATTCTCCACCTTATTGTTTATTTTAAATTATCCTCTGCTGCTATAGAAAGGCTTCCCAATCTTACAGAGACTGAGGGAGAATATTCCAGGGAATTGACTGCAGAAGGCAACATGTAACTACACTAACCCTGTTAGCCATCATTGGGTGGCATGGTGACACATCTCTGCTGCCTCACAGTGCCAGGGACTCGGGTTCAATTCCAATCTCTGGAGCCTATCTGTCTGGCGTTAATACAATCTCCCCATGTTTGCATTAGCAGCATTAACCCCTTTCGTCTCTCCACTGTCTGTCTCCGTGTTTATGCCATTGGCAGTATTTCTGCCTCAGGTCGATGAAGAAATGCGGCAAATGCAACCAGTTTTCGTAAAAGCGACCCTGGTGTTCAGGCTGCCCTGGGTAACAGGAGACTTGCCTGGCTACTCGTGTGAGCGCAGTGTCACTGATTTCCAAGCTATCCCTCTCAGTCCCTCAGTCCATCCATCACTGCATGCAGCCTTTCATCAAGCCACTCCTGAGACTCTCCAGAACTCATCGCCTGGCAATGGTTGCTCCCTAACAGGGCTGGCTACACAAAGACACTGGGCACTTTCTGACCCACTAGGGATTCTGGGTGAAGACACAGACATTGAAAGGAACAGAATAACTACAATTCAGTTGAATAGCAAAGGCTGAATGGCATCCAATGGCGTGGTATACATCCTAACCGAGCTTGGACTAGACTACGAAGGGATTGCACATCCAGGGCTGTCAACAGGGCTTTAAACTAAATAGGGTGAGGGTGGGCAAGGTCAGATATTGGCGGAATTAAGAAAACCCGAGTTAAAGGAGGAGGCAAGAGTGCTGAACACAGGAGAAGTTATTAAAATCTCCAACACAGACATAAATATGACAGAGTGTATGGAGAGTGTTAGAAATCAAACTTCAAGCACACTGGACAAACGAATGACAACATGAAGAGGTTAATACAGGACTGAAGGCATTATATCTGAATGTATGCAGTGGAAGGAATAGAGTAAATGAGCCTGTGGCGCAGGTCAGAATTGGCAGGTATGACGTGGCGGGCATCACGGAGACATGGCTTCAAGGGTATCAGGACTGGGAGCTGAATATTGAAGGGTATACATCTTATTGAAAAGATAGGCAGGTGGGTGGAAGAGGTGGAGTTGCCTTATTTATAAGAAATAAAACTAAATCAATAGTAAGAAATTCAGTAGGGTCAGATGATGGGGAATCTGTGTGGATAGAATTGAGGTATCGAAAAGATGAAAAAAAAACATAATTGGAGTCTTGTACAGGCCTCCAAACAGTAGTCAGGAGCTGGGGCACAAGATACACCAGAAGAGAGAAAAGATGTGTATGAAAGGCAAAGTTAGAGTGATCATGGGGATGTTAAAACGAAAGGTTGTTGAGAATGAGGACGGGCTCAGCCAGTTGGAGGATGGTGGTGGTGTTGGGTGCAGTTCAGAACTTTGTTCCAGGAAGAAGCGGAGAGTCCTGAGACCATCCTAATGTGGAAATTCTGAAATTGGTGTAAAGTGTCAGATGAATCACGGATGTATGTGAGCAGGGACTGGACCAGGAGGGATTACTGAGTCAAAGTAGGAAGGGATGAGTTGTTTGTAGCAGGTGCAGACTGAAGCAATGTATCTGCCTGGGCCAAACTGTTTGTGGAAGACTGGAGGATATGGAAACGACCTTTGCTATCAGAGGGCGATCAGCTTGGTGCCATTGGCTGCTGTTTGGGAGGGCAGTGTGGCGAGGGGGTGAAGGAGGGGATCACCAGGAGAAATTAGATCAGTTATCGCAGTTGGTAGAATGGCCTGTTGTGCCATGGTGGGGGTCGTGGTGTAGGAAATGACTTGTTATATGTTTTTCTATCACTTGATTCTTGTTCAGATTGTGCAGCTATTCTGAATTTCTGTATCTCCATCAAGTGTAGACCACATGTATTTTCTCGCCTAGTGTGGCGGCTCAACAGTTCTTCAACATTTTTTTTTACAGTATATGCAACAATGGGCGTTTGTTCTAATAATTTGCTTCCAATTCAAGGAAAACGTGAGAATATGATTTTGAATTCCGGCAGTGTGTCCATTACATGCAATTTAATTGAATCTTTATCCTCATCACACTCACTCTTTCAAACAAACAATGAATGAATCCGTAAATTCTGCAGATTTTTCTTTCAGCCCTGACGATTGTTGGGAGTGTTACAAAGTACACACTTCAGTGTCACGGAAAATATAAATGTTCCAGTGCAAGGTGCCAAATCCTGGTCCATCCTAAATTATTCACAAGCTTTATAAATAAAATATGCAGAGGTGGCAGAGCATACGTAAAAAGAGAGTTCAGCTCTGTGTTCAAAATGCTATTTCTGGCTCCCTCATAAAAGACCTTAACTACATCACTCTGTAAATTCCCCAAAATAAGAACAGCAAGAGACTGTCCCACTATTTGCATCGCTGTGAGCACCGTGTGGTGAGGAACACAATCTCCAAGGTTACACAGCATCCTGGCTTGAATCAATGTCATTGTCCCTTCACTGTCACTTGTTCAGAATCCTGTGGCTCTCTTTGAGACATATCAGTTAGTGTCCCTGCACCGCGAGGATCACTGGAGTTCACCACCATATTCTGAATGGAAATTAGACATAGGCAATAAATGCTGGTCTTGCTAACGGAATTCACCTTACAAGAACAACTGACAGGAATCTGCTCTATTAAAGGCAACCATTCTGACCTATATGATTTCTAACGCAGTTTTACTGAGGATTTTACTTTGACCTAAGCATCTGATCTTTCCATAACTCGATGAAGCTTCCACGAGGTTTTGCAGTGCTGATAAAAAATCAATTTACATGTTGTGCTCATCATTCTGAAAGGGAGAGACTTTGTGCGCTTAAGAATGCGTTCATTATTTGTCAGTATCTAAAGGCAATAGCAACGTAGAAACTAAGATCAGGAGTAAGTGATTGGGCAACTTGAACCAAGTCTGCCATGTGATAAGATCATGGATGATCTGATTGTGGCCAGAAACACACATTCCTGATATGCCCTATAACATTAATTCATGATTCATAGGCGATAAACTGTCTGACTGTGTCTTAAGAATATTCAATGTCTTACCTTCCATCACTCTCTGGGAGGGAAGTTCCCACAGACGCAGAACACTTTGAGATGGTTAAAACAATCACCAACTTCTTCACTAGGATATTCTCCAGTTTCCAGGAGTCCATCCATTTCTGAAAATCTCTCGCACAAATTGAAATATTGTTTCAGCATTCAACTTGAATAGACTACTCAGAATATTATTGGTTTAAACAGGATCATACGCCATTTGCCTAAACCCCAACTGATACAAGGCCATTCTGACAATGCTTCCTTCAGAGATAAATGCTCCTGACAGTAATCAGGTGAGTGAATTTTCTCTGGACTGCTTTTCATGTCATTGGGCCCTCAGCTCTCCTGAAGTAATCTCACCGTACCCTGCAAAACTGTAGGAAATCGTCCCTACTCCTGAATGTATTCTCTTTCAAAAGGTTTGAAAATTTATATTGCATCCCTATGATGTGCACGCAACGTGTTTTTTTTTGCCATCCAGGTGCCTGATTCCTCTGTGCCTCAGATTTGAAATCTCTCCATTGGATTAATGCACTGTTTTTCCATTCAAACCACCAATCTATTCAAACACTGACACACTTTTCCTGCTAAGCCCCATATACCAATATATCATTCACTTGACCCACTTTGAACTCTCTATATTATTATGAAGTGGAGGTCAACATCCATCTGATAATTAAAAACAATGCACCCAGCGAAGATTTCCTCGCCTTCTGATATGGTAAGGGAGTGTGACAAGTGATGTAACCCACCTCCTTTTTGACACCCAGTTTGTTTTCAACGAGTAGTTCAATGAAATGAAATCCTTTCAAGCATTCTGTAATTAACAATTACTATTTGCCTGTCTAGGGGTGACACCGTGGCTCGGGGCTAGCACTGCTTCCTCACAACGCTAAGGACCTAGGTTCGATTCCACCTCTATGTGGAGTTATCACATTCTACTCGTGTCTGCATGGGCTTCAAACACGTGCTCCTGCTTCCTCTCACAATGTGCAGGTTACTTGAATTGGGCATGCTAAATTGCGCACAGTGTTCACGGATGTGTACGTTAGGTGCATTAGCCAGGGGTAAACATAGTTAATAGGGTAGAGAATGCATCTGACTGGTTTATTCTTTGGAATGTCAGTGTGGACCTAGTTCGTCTGAAGGGCCTGTTTCCCTACTCTAGGTATTCTATGATTCTAACTTTAACAGTGAACAAATCACTAACAAACCGAACAATCTCTCTGTAGCTAATTACTTATTATGGAATAAAACAAGATTTTCCTGATATGCGGTTTCATTAATGCGGATTCCACTCATAAATCCATTATGAGTAAGAACAAAATTAAACTTAGTTCTCAAAGATCATCCAGAATGGGCTCTCTTGAAATTTCTGTATCTTATTCCCTCGTCTTTCTCTGTCTGAAATGTCTTCTCAGTTGTTTTCTGGTTTCAAGAATATTTGCTCAGCATGTTGTGCAACTTTATTGATGGATAGAGCTTTTTAGGCAGAGTATGGAGATTTTTTGTGAGACCCCAATATATCTTTCACAGATGACACTTCCCTGTCATCATTTGTTCAGATAGCAGTGGACTCTCCCCCTCTGTCCAATTGCCTCGCTGTTATATATATCTCCTTGACACAAGAAATTCTTATTATATGATTGGTTTCATATTGTTAACACTAAAATGGATCCTTAATCTCCAAGTGCCGTTTTAAGTTAATTGGCAGCATTTGAACTGTTGCCTGGATAAAAATGCTGCTTGGGCCTGATAACTGAACGGGTTTGATCCATTCTGTCAATTTGCGCACCTGCAAACTGCTTACCCACAGACATTCGTTCTTCTGTTTAATCACCGAAAAATACCTTACCTTTTCAAAGGTCATCATGGTATTGCCCCAAATTTTGCAAGTTCGCCGTTTTTACGCACCAATAGACTGATATGCATACCTCCACCTCTATAATAATAGTCCGATCAAAAAATCTTATTTCAAAACCAGCCAGCTATCGATTCTTCTCCATATTCCTGTCTTCTTTTCTTATTCTTGGGGTTTCTGCTTCCCAGGTCTTTGGCTGATAAAGGTACCTGTCAGAGAACAGATCTTTATGCTACTAGTCTGGACTTGTTGGCGGCTTGCTGCTCTTTTCCGCTCTGGCCAACTGTTCAAAATGTTTAATATTTGTACCCCAAAAGATTGGATTGTTTCATTGGGTTTAATATTGTCAAAACACTGAATACAAACTTGATTAGCATTTGGCATCTTGGCACATTATTTAAACTGATTGGCTGAATTTGAATTTGAATTTGTCTCATAGCAACCTAGATACTGCTCGCTGTTTGACCAAATATTACATATCGATTAGATTAGATTAGATTACATTACAGTGTGGAAACAGGCCCTTCGGCCCAACAAGTCCACACCGACCCGCCGAAGCGAAACCCACCCATACCCCTACATTTACCCCTTACCTAACACTACGGGTAATTTAGCATGGCCAATTTACCTGACCCTGCACATCTTTGGACTGTGGGAGGAAACCGGAGCACCCGGAGGAAACCCACGCAGACACGGGGAGAACGTGCAAACTCCACACAGTCAGTCACCTGAGGCGGGAATTGAACCCGGGTCTCAGGCGCTGTGAGGCAGCAGTGCTAACCACTGTGCCACCGTGCCACCCACATTTTTAATTATTTCCAGTACTCTGGGCAGCCTTTCAACTCTCTTGAAGGTATGGTACACTTACAAATTCAGAACACTGTCCACCCTATATAAACCTTTGCTTATCTTATATAGATCAATTCAGACAGGTCTCACCCTTCTTTGCTCGAATGAAAACAGCGGCAACTACCTCAGACTTTCCTTCTAAGACCTTCCCTCCAAATCAGGCAACATGCTCGTAAAACTCTTCTGAACTCTTTCCAAACGTTGTACGTCCTTTCTGTAATGCAGCAAGCAGAAATATAAACAGTACTCCAAGTGTGGTCACAGGGGAGTTTTGTGCACCTGCAGTATGATCGTTTGGCTCCAAAATTCTATCCCTCTTCCAATGTAAGCTAACATACTGTATCCCTTCTTAACAAGCCTATTAACCAGATTGGCAATTTTCAGTGATCTACATACATTGAAACCGAGATCTCTCTGCTCATCGACACTGCCAAGAATCTTGCCTTTGTCCCAGTACTCTTTATTCCTTTTGCTTCTTCCAAAGTGAATCAACTCACACTCTTGCATATTAAACTCAAGTTGCCACCTCTTAGGCCAGCTCTGCAGTTTATCTATGTCCCTCTGTAACCTGCAACATCCTTCAGCACTATCCACACTTCACCAACCTTAGTATCATCATTAAATTTACTAACATATCTTTTTTTATGCCCTCATCGAGGTAATTTATACAAAGGACAAATAGCAGTAATCCCAACAGGTTCCTCTGTAGGAACTACATTTTGTGGTGTCGTCTGTGAAAACGGAAAGCATTGATTTTGTGCCTCTGCCATTTTTGAGTTTTTCATCGTTACCTTGTCAGTTGCAAAGAGCCATCACTTAGTTTCACTCTGCGCTTATTTTTTTATGTACTAGTGAAAGCTACTGGTATCAGTATTTATGTTTCCGTTCATTTCCTGTCATAGCTCCTTTTAATGTTGTGTGTTAACCCTTTGCTGATATTTTTCGTTTGTTTTCATTAATTCACAGGAAGAGGGGATTGCTGCGTAGGCCGGCATTTATTACCTATCCTTGATTTCCCAGAGGGCAGTTAGGAGTTATCTACATTGCGGTGTGTCTGGAGTCACATATCGGTCAGACCAGCGAAGGATGGCAGTTTCCTTTCCCATTGGACATTCGTGAGCTTCTCCTGACAATTTATTCATGTTCACCATCTGTTTGTTAATCCCAAATTTGAATTCAAATTCCACCACCTGCCATGGCAGGATTCGAATCCAGCTCCCTAGAACATTATCTGAGTCTCTCGATGAACAGTTCAGCTATAATGCACTAGGCCACTGCCTTACCCAATCCAGCGGAGTGTGACTAACTTGTGCAATATGATTTGTCCTAGTTTTTGTCCTCATGCTGTCATTGACGTCCTTATCTAGACATGGATACTTTTTCTCTGTCATGCGATTCCTCTTCTCTCACAAATATACTTTAATTGAGAGGTATTTAGTATCCCCTTAAGTATTTGCCAAATTTCTTCATCTGCCTTGCCTTTGACTGTTCCCCCACATCCTAGCAACACCTTCCTTAGGCCACTGTAA
This sequence comes from Chiloscyllium plagiosum, assembly GCF_004010195.1. Lineage (NCBI taxonomy): Eukaryota > Metazoa > Chordata > Chondrichthyes > Orectolobiformes > Hemiscylliidae > Chiloscyllium > Chiloscyllium plagiosum. The sequence goes on along the minus strand of NC_057717.1, from coordinate 5,097,703 downwards.
GTATCATTACCCAATACTAAGGCTCTCGTATGTGACTCTGTTCTCACTCTTTCAATCTGAATTTGAAACTACAGTATGTTGTGGTCATTCTTTCCAAGAGGATCCTTAACTTTAAGATCGTGTTTTCATTCCTTCCTTATATCAAATCTAATGTAGCCTGCTCTCTGGGTGGTTCCTTGACATGCGTTCTCAGAAACAATCCTTCATATACTCTACGATTTGTACCTGGAGCCTACCATTTGCCAAGTTGATTAATTGATTCAATATGCACGTTTATCCAACCGTTGTTAACTTGGCACGAACCCTCATTATTTCCGACCTCAGAAGTACTTCGGGGAGACGGTGGCTGAAAATTACTCTTCCAAAGAGGTTTCTTCAGTTGCTTTTTATTTTCACCTGGACTGATTTTCATTTTGTTGCCACGTGCCAATACTATTTCTTAATATAGCCTTGATATCATCCTTAACCAATACACCAATTTCTCCTCCTTTACCCTCATATCTATCCTTTCGGAATACAGAGTACCCATGGACAGTTCACTGTTCAGTTCTGATCTTCCTGTAACCATGTTTCAATCATTCTTACTAAGTCATACCCATTTATCTCTGTATCTACTTCCAGCTCATCAATTTTATTCCAAATGCTGTATGTTTTTAGGCCTAAGGCTTTTAGATAAATTCTTTTGATTTGTTTTTCCCCTTTACTATTTCCTTGAGTACGAGTTTCCTGATCTCACACACCTCACTCCTTCACTAACCCTGTACATTCCATCTTCATTTGTTAATCTCTGACAAACATCTCTATCATTTATTCCAAATTCCAACTCACCTTTTGGACTGATTTGATTCCTTCTCGCAGCATGGTCATGAGACTGGCCGTGCCTGATGCCCTACTCACCTCTACCTACTGCTCAGTTCTTGACCTGCTGCTTTGTTTCCCAGCCTCCTGGTTTATTAGTTTAAATACCCCCAATTTGCACGAGACAACCTCCCCACTAGGATGTTTGTGCTCGTCCAGTTAAGATGCAATCTCTCCATTTCTTAAAGAGGCGCCAATAATCCAGACATCTGAAGCCATCGCCTGTGAACTAGCTATTTTACCATATGTTAATCGTTACCCAATCCTTACCCCTTTTACACGAGGCACTGGGTGTAATTCAGACATTACAGAAAATTGTTTTCTCCGTCTGCTCTCTGTCTCTCTCTCTCTCTCTCTCTCTCTCTCACACACACACACAGACACACACAGACACACCCTTCATTACTTTGGAGAAGAATACCTGTAACCTTGTAAATAATCAGAATGGTAAGTGAAATGAAGAAATTAGTTATAGGTAGGATGCGAGAAATTAGAGTAATAAAAAAATACTCCTGATTGATCAGAACAGACGAAGATGCAAACTTATTGCAGTAATCAAAATTATGAAAAAAAGGGTAAAATAAGAATACTTCGTTTCTCTTAACTGGCATTGCAGCATCCCAGTTTCAAGATCGTCGGCACAAGACCTCGGAGTGAGATAAAGCAAAAGTTCTTTATGGAGAAAGTTGTTAGGAGTTGGAATGCCCTGTTTGGGAGATTTATGAATGAAGATTCGAGAGGGAACTGGATATATATTTGAAAGTTCCGAAATTAAAAGGCAATAGTGATTGAGGCGGCAAGTGGGAGGATTTGGGAGACATTTCACAAGCTGATGCATACACCGTGGCCCAATAGCCTCCTTGTGTACATTTAAATTCTGTACTCTATCATGTACAAATGCAAGTCAAAGCCAGTATCAGATTATTTCCAATTGTAAATGTTGGCAAATATCTGATCATTTTGCTGCAGCATAACCATTTAACATGCAAGTATTACAAGGTCAGCTTGATGATGAAGTCTAATTAGTACTCAGCACACGAATATTTTATATCATGTAACCCTACAAATGAAACAAATATTTCCTTTGCTTTGCCACAAAACTCTTTGAAAATGTCTGACTGTTCAATCACACGGATGGATGTTCATCGTTCTTTTTCACATTTTACATTAACTACCATTCATTCTAAAAATTGCAAGGTTTCAAATTATTGTTCACTTCAATTTAATAACACAAATCATTTATTCAAACTAATATTCTCTGTTCATATTGAATTATTGTCATTTTTCAATTGTTGGTAAAGAGCTGAAGCTTGCACATTTAGTGAGAAATTAAACTGATTGATTATATATACATTTGTAAGAACTTTATTTCTATAAGATGGTTCAATCGCTTTCTTACTCTAAAAATGCAATCATTCAGAATCCAACGACTTTCCAAATGTTGGAGCGACGATGTATTCTTTTGAATACTGACAATGAGTATGTAATTGTAGCGAGCTTTGAGAATATTTGTAGCTCAGGTTAAGGTTTTGGATGTAGGCTTGCTCGTTGAGCTGGGAGGTTCATTTCCAGACTTTTAACTATCTTCATCCTCAGTGGGCCTCAGGCGAACTAACACTGAAAATTCCTGCTTTCTATTTATATGTTTGGGTTCCTTTGGATTGGTGATGTCATTTCGTGATGTTATGTTATTTCCTGTGGTGAAGTCACGTTCTTTTCCTTCTCTCAGGGGTGGTAGTTGAGATCTAACTCGATGAGTTTGTGGACAGAGTTTTGGTTGGAATGCCATGCTTCTAGGAATTCTCGTGTATCCTCTATTTGATTTGTCCTAGGATGGATGCGTTGTCCCAGTCGAAGTGGTGTCCTTCCTCATCCGTATATGTGGATACCAGTGAGAGAGGATGATGTCCTTTTGTGGTTAGTTGGTGTTCATGTATCCTAAAGTATGTAATTGTGATCAGCACTATAATCAGATAACACGTTCTTTGTTCGATATTAAATAAAATATACATTCTTTTTTTTGTATCATAAAATGATAGCAGGAAAGTATATTTTAGTTCCATAAACATAATATCAACCTAATTGTTTTCAGAGATGATGCAATTATTGTTTGTTTGAATAATGATATTTCATATTTTTGTGAATCACAATTCACAAACATAGCAAATGTTTGATTTTTTTCAGATCAGCTTGCAATCATAACCTACAGTGAAAAAAGATTTTGAAAGATTTGAATTCAGTCACAGCTGCCTGTGATACTTGGTAAGACCTCGTTCTGCTCTTAAATGAATCCAGAGAGCTTCCACCTGGCTCAGGGCAGTCATTCAATCATTATTTCACAACAAATTATTTCGACTCCATCTTCGGTCTGAGCCTTGCCCAGAGGCAGATGAATGGACATGGAGTGTCAGAATCACATCGCACAAGTTACTTATGGTGATGGCATCTGTCCTGCCTTCCAGACTCCAAACATCTGCTACCTGGACCTGACGCTGGGTGAAGACGTCAACAAGTTGACAGTATTCTGCAGCACATTGTGTCTCGCAAATAAACCTCGAAAACTGTGTCCAATAAACAGTGTCCAGTATCAAAATAAAATTGTACATCTCTGTTGATGGACAAAAAGTAATACACGGGTCACCCAACAGAATCTATCTGAAGAAAACAGCAGCAAATGGCAAGTCCAGCATCACGTTAATAACTGAAGTTGACGGATTCTGTCTGGTGTAGGTCGTCACACACATATTCTACTGTTACTCAGGTGACTGTAAGAATGCACACCATAAGTGGACGTCTTGGACTAACGCCCCTACAAAGCTTCTTGATCTCACACACATCACTCCCTCACACATTCATCAACTTGTAAGAATCCTCAAGCTGGTTGAAGCATGAAACACAGAACAGTACGGCACAGTGCAGACATTTCGGCCCTTGACGTCCACCCAACCTTTTATCCTACTCTAAGTTCAGACTAACCTACGTACCCTTCATTATGCTATCATTCATTTGCCAATCCAATATTCGCTTAATTTATCCCCAATGCAGCTGACTCTACTACAGTTGCCAGCAGTACATTCCACAAATGCACCATTCTCTGTGTAAGGAACCTACCTCTGACATCTCCACTAAACCTTCCTCCAATTACATTAAAGTTTTTCGCCCTCGCGATAGATATTTCCACCATGGGAAAAGATCCCTAGTTATCCACTCTATCTTTGACTCTCATCATTTTGTACACATCTATCAAGTCATCTCTCATCCTTCTTTGCTCCAATGAGAAAAGCCCTGAACTCTTCTTTGTTACCATCCTGATAAATCTCCTCAGCACCCTCATTAAAGGTTCCACATCCTTCCTAAAATGAGGCGACCAGAACTGATCACAATATTCTAAGTGTGATCTCACCAGCTCTTAAACCCTATCCCTATGTAAATGAAAACATCATACGTCTTCTTAACAATCTTATCAAACTGGGTGGCAACTCTGAGGGAGCTATGACATGGACCACAAGATCACCCTGTTCCTCCACAATGCAAGAATCCTGCCTTTTTTTTCTGCATTCAAATTCGACCTTCCAAAATGAATTGCTTCACACATTTCCAGATTGAACTCCATCTGCCACTTATCAGCCCCGTTCTGCATCCTGTCAATGTCCCATTGCAAACTACTACAGCTCTCCACACAATCCACAACTTCAACAATAAATGTAACGTCGACATACTTACTAACTTACCCTTCCACTTCCTCATCTAAGTCAGTTATAAAAATCACAAACAGCTGAGGTCCCAGAACTGATCCCAACCGAACACCACTGATCACTGAGCTCCAGACTGTATACTTCCCATTTACCACCACTTTGTGTCTTCTGTGTGCTAGCCAGTTCTGTATCCAGACAGACAGGTTTCCTTGTATGCCATCCCTCCTTCCTTTCTGAATGAACCTGCCTTGGGGAATATCATCAAACGCCTTGTTAAAATCCATGCACTCCACATCCATTGCTCCACCTTCTTCAATGTGTTTGATCCCATCCTCAAAGTTTTTAATAAGTTTTGTGAGGCATGACCTGCCCCTCACAAAGCCATGCCGACTATTTGTAATCAATCTATGATTTTCCAAAAATCATAAATTCTGTCTCTCAGAAACCCCTCCAATACTTTGCCCAATACTGATGTAAGACTGACTGGTCTGTAATTCTCAGGATAATTCCTAGTACCTTCCTTGAACAAGGAGTAACATTTACCGCCCTCCAATCATCTGGCACTACTCCAGTCGACAGTGAGGATGTAAAGATCATCGCAAAGGGCGCAGGAATCTCTTCCCTGTCTTCCTGTAGTAACCTCGGGTTTCGTCCGTTTGGCCCAAGGGATTTATCAATTCTTGTGTTTGTACTTGAATTCAATCTGTACTTCACCTCAAAATGTCTAATCCCTGTCCAAACAAATGATTGACTGCTTTCCATATCAGGACTATATGCAGTGCTGCCTTCTGGAACACGTATGGTTCACAATATCCTGTCAATCGTGAAATGGGAAGGTACCAATTCCTTCCTGATGAAGGGCTGATGGCCATAGCTTTGACTCTCCTGTTCCTCAGATGCTGCCCGACTGGCTGTGCTTAACCACGTTTCGATTCTGATCCCCAGGACCTTCAGTTCTCATTTTCTCCATTACTTAGAGCTCTCCCCTCTGCACACTGAACAGGGAAATAATCAGCAGAAACTCATTGCATGTGGAGCTGCCTGTTTATTTCTGGAGAGTTGCATTTGATGAATACATTTATTAAAAGAGAAATTACAATTCAACAAATATACATTCATTCCCAGAGTAACAGATTTGTTCATGAATTGGGCAGCTTGAGAACAAACAATCAATGACCGAAGAACTCTGCGTTGTAGAGTATTCCAGGTGTTATATACCAGGCTGGATGTCATTTACCTCAATGCTGGGAATATTATCCGACAGACAGATATGATAAGGGAACAATGTGAAATGGGGTAGTGTGACATTTTTACCATCACAGAGATGTGTTTGAGGGAGGTCAGGGCTGACAATACAATATCCAGTGGTACAAGAACTATAGGCACGACAGGAGAGGTGGTAAAAGAGGAAGTGTTGTTACATTATTAATTATAGAGTCAGTTACTGCAGTAAGAAGGGTCTTCTAATGAGGCTTGGTGGTTATAGCTCAGGATCAAAACCATGACAGACACACCGTTGGGGATATATTGTAGACTCCCAGATAAAAGAAAGTACAGGAGCTGATATAAAACCAATTTCCTGAGGTGTGTAAATATAACAATAGGATCACTATATTCAGGCATTTCAATTCCAAACATTGATTCAGGCAGTGATAACTTTTTTAGAGGGGACAGATGCCTCGAAAATTATTCCACAGAGCTCCTTATATCAACGTGTAGCAGTTACAACAATGGGCGGGGCTGTGCTGGGCCTCAGCGTGGGGAAAGAAGCCAGTCAGATGTTGCAGGCAAGATTGGGAGAGCATGAAATGACTAGTGGCCATCACTCATATGTTTTGAGTTTGCTTTGGAAAAGACCCAAAAATGTTTGAAAAATAAAAGCTTTTTGGATTTGGGAGACCGATTTTAGGAAAAATTATGACAGGATCTGGCCAAAGTACGGTTGCTTCTGGGTGAAACTGTAACAGAACAGCGTGGGGCGGGGGGTTGAGGGATCACTTTATAAAAATGGAATTGATGACAGTGTTGGCCCAGCATGATTTAGGAAAACAAGCCAAGAGCACCTCAGATGTCGACACAAATTTCGAACAGAATTAAAAAGGATAGTGAAGCCTAAAGCTGTTACAAAATGAGGTCAATGGAGGTCCGAAAAGAATATAGAAAGTGTAGGGCTAAACTTAAAAAATTAGTAGAAGAGCAGAAGTGGAGGCGGGGAGTTAAAACATTCGAGAGTAAGATTAGCAAGAATTCAAAGACATTCTTTCGGTTTATTAAGGGGAAGAGGATAACGTGGGAGAGAAGTGGGAGTATTATGGACCAAGGGGGTGCACGGAGCCAGCGAATATGTTAAACAGGGACTTTCTTTCGGCTTCAGATTGAGGAAGGAGTTCCTGCATTCAGGGAGAGAGACCGTGTGATCCTTGAGTGAATTGATACGGAAGCTAACGAAGAATTGGAAGTTTATGCGGGATAGAGAGTGGGAAAATCCACAGATCAGAATGAACTGTATCTTCGGCTGACGTGGAAGACGAGTGAGGAGATTACAGTCTCTTAACTTTTCATTTTTGTTTTGCCTCTGGCCACAGAGAAGATGTGATCGGACAGGAGAATATCTAATATTGGTACAACTTTCAAACAGAGTGCTAGAAATACCGCATGGGGTTAAAGACCACTATGTCTCACATCAGTGAGAGGGAAAAATTGTAGAAGATTCTGTGGGCTGTTGAGGCTCGCCCATTAAATATATTCAGGGTTGAGGCAGACTGATTTTTATACAAATATTATGGGGAAAATGCAGAGAAGTGGATTATCAAAATAGATCTCATCTAATTGAGCGGAAAAGCAGACTCAGTGAGCGGATAGACATACTGTTTTTTTCCTATGTCGAATTGTATCATTTTTACAATAGGCTTGTATTCACTGGAACGTCAACCTCTCTCGCTATGGAGTGAGACACAATTTGGAATGCAGTCGACGGATTCCAGGAATTCATAAATGCAGTACTATTAGACAGAAAGGACCAAGGGACTGTGACAATGAGGATTGGCTATCGGGATGAAGATTAGCATCAGCGCAGTCAGCACTACCAAACGGAAGACCTCAGTAAGACACCCTCCAAGACCAAATTAGTGACTTTGTTTGGAGAGCAGATAGTCAGTGGCAAGGCGTCAAGGAGTGCTTAAAGCTCAAGTGCTACATCATTGCAGTGTCTCCATCTTTCCCTAACCAAAACTAAGTGCGAAGGGGTTGAGAGACACGCTTTCCCTAGTAGATCAAGTAGTAATGTTTGGCTCAAGATGCTTAGCAAAGCAACAGCTCAGCCAAATCTCCAGGAAGGCTCAAGTAAAGTCCATTCAACTTTAGTGTTGCAACAGTGGTGATAGCAGTTAGGACAGTTGCACGTTCCGCCTACGGGATGTGGGATCTCAGGTAAATTTCCACCATCCCTGAAGACTACACGTGTGGAAAGTGAACACAACTGCGATACCTGGGAGACCGTGTTCGGGATCTGGAGCTGAATGTATTCAGGATAATCCGAGATACTGAGAAATTCATAGATAAGAGCTTTCTTGTTGTGGTCACACCCAAGACCCGCAGCAATCATGTTTCTGCAATGACTATAATATCCCAGTTCCACGTTAAGATTCATGCCATGACTTCATCAGGCTTACTTGTCAGTCCTGTTGCATTTAAATAAAGGCAATTTAATCCAACAGACAGTCCTTGCTTCCTGTTGTGTTCAAGACAGAGAGGAGGTGGATGACGACCTGGAATGGCGAACAGAGTAGGCAGAGAGAACAGGAATCCCCTGTAACCATTCCCGTCGAAAACAAGCATACCGTTTTGGATACTGTTCAGGGGAATAACGGTTCAGGGAAAACCAGCAGTAGCCAGGTTGGTGGCATTACCATTGTCTCTGGGTCACAGTAGGAAAGGGTAACGCTAAACAAGACCTTAGAGATAGGAGAGTCGATTGTTAGAGGGACAGATCAGAGATTCCGTGGCCTCAAACGGGAATCCAGGAAGGTGTGTTATCTCCCAGGAGCCAGGATGTCTCCGAGTGGCTGCAGAACATTCTCAAGGTGGAATGGGAGCAGCCAGAAATCATTGTGCACATTGGCACAAATGACACAGGTAGATATAAGAATGAGGTCCTACAGAGTGATTACTGAGAACTAGGAGAAAAGTTAAAAACTAGGACATTGAAGGTGGTAATCTGCTGATTACTTCCAGTGGGATGAGCTAATGATAGTAAGAACAGGAGGATATGGCAGATAAATAAGTAACTAAAGCATTGGTGCGGGGTGGGGGGGACAGAGAGATTCAAATGTTTAGATCATTGGTGTCTTTTCTGTGACAGGGTTGACCTGATCAGGAGATACAGGTGGCACATGCAATGTGGAGGAGAGCAATATCTTGTGGGCGAATTTTGCCAGTGCAACAAGGGAGGGTTTAAACTATATTGGCGAGGAGGGTATTCTCATGATCAGGGAGTCAAGTGCAAGGCTGCAAGGAAATAAAGTAATCAGAAACAGTAAAGTGAAGAGACAGGTTAGGCTGTAAAACGACAGGGAGCAAGGAATGCCTGTTGGATTAAACTGCATTTATTTCGATGCTAGAGTGCTGGCAGCTAAGACCAATAAACTAAGGGCGAGGAAAGGATGGGTGTGATTGGGATAATACAGCCTTTATAGAAACATAGCTAAGCGAGGGACAGGACTGGTTGCTTAACGTACCAGAGTACAGGTGCTTTAGGCGGGACAGGGATGCTGGAAGGAGGGGAGGAGGAGTTGAATTTCTGATTAAGTGGATTATCACAGCAGTAATCAGAGATAAAATAACTGACCAATCACCAGTGAGGCTTTGTGGGTGGAGCTAAGAAGTAGGAAGTGGATGATGATGTCACCGGGTTGTACTATAGGCCTCCAAATAGCCAACGTGAATTAGAGTAACAAATATGCATGGAGAAGAGAGACATCCAGGAGCAATGTGGTTGTCATAACAGTGGATTTTAATTTTTGTAGCAGACTGAGACTGCCGGAACGTTACGGAATTTGATGGAGTGGAATCCGATAAGTGTGTTCAGGAAAGTTTCCTCAAGCAGTATGTAGAGGGTATTACTTGGGAAGGGTCAAAACGCGAACAACTCTTGAGAAACAGACCAGGACAGGTGACTGAGGTGACAGTGGGGGAGCACTTGTGGACCAGTGATCATCATTCTATTAATTTTCAAATAGCTATGGAGAGGGACAAAACTATGGAGAGGCTCAAGTTCTAAACTGGGACAAGATGAATGTTGATGGGATTAGACAGAAGCTTGCAGGGGTCAAGTGGAGTAGTATGTTTGCAGGTGAATGGTCTCCTGGCTAGTGGGAGACCTTTAAACGTGAGATAGCTAGAGTTCAAAGGTTTTTATGTTCCTGTGACAGTGAAGGGCAAGGTTGGCAGGAATGGGGAACTCAGCATGACAAGAGATATTTAGGCGTTGACTGAAAAAAGGGGGATGCGTGGCTCAGGTACAGACAACTGGGATCAAGGGAATCCCTGGTGGTATATAAGGGATATAGGAGTCTACCTCTGATGGAAATCAAGAAGGGGACAAAGGTGCGAAAGAATCTTGGCTGAGAAAATTGGGATGAATCCAAAGAGGTACTTTAAGAGTATGAAAGGAAAGCAATAACTACGTGAGAGAATAGGACCCCTCAAATACCAAATTGGACATATATGTGTAGAACCATAAGAGATGGACGAGGTCCTCAGCAAATATTTCTTCACTGTATGTACCGTGGAGAAAGACATAAATACTTAGGAACTTGAGGAAGTTAGTGATAATATCTTAGGGGCAGTCCATGTCACTGTAGAGGAGGTATTGGGCACACAAGGATGATTGACAGTGGATTAATCTCACGGATCTTAACAAGTATATCCATGAACACTGCA